>NC_080464.1:5858490-6161520 GCF_028018845.1 Melospiza georgiana | reverse complement strand
GAGAAGAATCTTAGGTGGGAGGAGATGATGGAGTGGCCTTTGGCTGGACTTTTCTTGTATAGCCATGGACAGAACCATTTTTCCTGTGACACAGAGACTGTATTTAGGGGGAGGCAATGGCTTGGAGTCAAGAGAGTGCAGCGATGTTATGTGAAGGAGTGTGTGAACAGAGATGATGGGTGAGGAGGATAGTGGTGCCCTCTGTCTTCAGGGAAGAAGAAGACCTCTGTTCTTGAGACCCCTCTGCCCCAGGGGGTGAATTTGGGGGGGACAGGTGTCCCAAAAGTGAGAGACTCTGCTTTTTCTGGAACTGGGCAAAGCATCCTTAAAAGGGGAACCCTAGAAGCAGCTCTGGTGCATGTGCAGCGGTGAGAGCACTGTACATGGAAGGAAGATGTCATGATGGCAAATGTTCTCCAGGTGGCGTCACATGTGACATGGAAACACAAGAGGTTTCAACTGTGTTTCCAGGGGAAGCCTATGGTACAAGAGGGACTCCTCTCTTCTTGATGAACTGAGAATTGATTATCTAAAGGGTGGTGATGGACTGAGAGTTGATGATCTGAGGGGTGGATGTATTGGAAATTTGGTGGGGGGAGGAGGAATGTTTCAGAAGGTTTTCATTCTGAATTCTGTGTGTGTTTCTTTTTATATATAGATGTAGGTTAATAAAGATTTTCTTCTTTATTTCTAAGTTGGAGCCTGCTTTGCTCTATTCCTGGTCATATCTCACAGCAGGCACCAGGGAGCATATATTTTCATGGGGGCACTGGCATTGCGCCAGCATCAAACTGTGACACTGGGTCCCAATATATATGCCTGGGGTGACCTGTATGCTATTATGAACATCCTCTTCTCCCCAGAGGAGATATGTCTCATAAGGTCAGCAGGGATAAAGATCTGGGAGAAGGAGAATTGCACCAGACCCCTGGGTGAGCAAAAACTCCCTGTAGTGGACCCAAATTGGAATCCCAACCAAGAAGAGGGCTGGAGAAAAATGAAAGACTACAGGACCCTAATTAGGAGGGGCATAAAATAATCTGTACCCAAAAGCAGCAATACTAAATTGGCATTAGATGGGAGTCAAGAAAAGGATGAGTCCCCGGGGCATGGCTAATTTGATTAAAACAAAATTTCCAGTTACATTCCAACATTGATCCTGATGGACTAGAGGGCCAAGTACTATTAAAAGTACAGTTTGTTACCAAAGCTTGGCCTGAAATTAGATGGAAATTAGAAAAATTAGAAGACTGGGACGAAAGGGGAATTAGCGAACTGTTAAGGGAAGCTCTGAAAATTTATTTAAGGAGAGATGAGGAGAACAGAACAAAAGTAAAAATTATGGTGGCAGTAGCAAGAGAAAGTGTAGGAATGGGAAGAGGAGAGCCAAAAGGGGGAGCAGAAAATAAAGGAAAGCTGGGTCAATGGAAAAGACCACCATTAGATAATGTGCATTGCTATTACTGTGGCAAAAAAGGGCACGTTAAGCGGTCCTGCAAAAAATTACAAATGGATGAAGCAATTGAGAAAGAACAGGACACCCTGAAGAAGATTCTGAGAGGACATTATGATTAAGGGTGTCAGGGCTCTACGCTCTGGGGAATGAGATCAGAAACCAGATAGAGCCCCTGGTAAACTTAGAAATTGGCCCCCAGAGAGAAGAATATGAGTTTTTAGTGGACACGGGTGCTGATCAATCCTGTGTGACAAAGCTCCCCAGAGGGACTCAGCTAAGCAAAAAGATCTGCCAAGTGTGGAGAGCAAAAGGAGAACTGTTCGGAGACCAGGTTATAGAGACCATAATGATAAAAGGCAATTCAAAGGAATGCAGGGCTGATTTCCTTTATATCCCAAAATTAGGTTGAAGTTATTGGGGCGGTATTACCACGCCTGAGTGGGTCGCAGCTGGTGAGAGAGAGACGGTGAATCTTGTATCTTGATCAGAAGGCTTGATTTATTAAGATATTATATATAATACATTATGACTATACTAATAGAATATAGAGAGAGGTTTGCAGAGCAGCTAGGCTAGCTAAGAATAGAAAGAAAGAATCTGTAACAAAGTTGTGGCCAAGGACTCAGTCCCCTGGCTTGCACTGGTGATTGGCCCTTAATTATAAACATAGGAAATGAGCCAATCAAGGTGTCCCTGTTGCATTCCACAGCAGCTGATAATAATTGTTTACCTTCTCTTCGGAGGCCTCTGGCCTCCCGAAGACGCAGAAATCCGAAAGAAAGGATTTCTGTGGAGAAATGTCTGTGACAGGGGCGGGACTGGCAAGTAAGGATGGGAATTGGAGTAGAGCCAAAGGCAGAGAGGATGGTACCCCAAATAATGCTATTAACTGAACGGGATATGAGAAAAATTACCCAATAGTCTGGGTGGAAGGAGGAGGGTGAGGGTTGCTAAATATCCCGCCAATTAAGATAGAAATGCAGCCAGGAATCCCCCCTTTTTGGATAAAACAATATCCCATCTCCCCTGAAGGCCAGAGAGGACTAACACGTGATACAAGGACTCGTGGAAGAAGGCATACTAGAACCATGCATGTCACCACATAATACACCAATTCTAGCTGTCAAAAAGGCTGACAGAACCTATCAATTGGTGCAGAATTTGAGGGAAATTACCAAACCAACTATTTCCAGATATCCAATAGTGACGTCATGCTGCGATTGCAGGAGGAGTGGCGGAGCCAGTCACCCGCGCACTCCGAACTCCTTTCGCTTTCAGTACGTGGGCGCCAGGGATTGGTTGTGTTCCTTCTCTGCCATGGGCAAGCAGGAATCACGGGTCGGCCATTGGCGCAGATCCAAAACCGCCTGGAGCAGCCGATAAACGTGGACCCTACGTCTAAGGAAGGAGGCGCAGGAAGAACAAATGGCTCTCTGCTTGTTATCTCCGAGTTGCCTTTATTTCTTTCCCGTGCAGCAGCGGTGCCGGGGCGGAGCCGCATGGGATCGGTTATTGTTTCCCACGGCGGGAGCAGCACCGAGGCGAGACAGGTGACGCGATCTCGCAGGAAGCAGCAGAGTCAGCGGTGGCAGTCTTTCTCGTGGGCAGGAGCCGCGCGGGTGACTGCAGCCCGTGGCAGAAGCGGCAGCGCGGGGCAGCAGCTCAGGCGGAGGTGGAACTTTGCCGTGGCCGGAACGACAGCGGCAGCAGATCGGGCGGTGGTGGAGCCTTTCCGTCGCCGGAACAAGACAGCAGTTGCCGCACCGTGCAGGCATTCTTCTCTCTCGCAGCGGAGAGTCGGGTCAGAGCTGCTGCCTTTGGTGCTGCACCGGGGGGATGGGGGGAGGGGGGGGCGCGGGAATGGCGGGACTTGAAGGGGAGAACAGTAGCAAAAAGAGCGGGGAAACCGAGAAAACAGCAGCTTTTATATAGGAGGGGAGTGGGAAACCGAGAGGGGATTGTCTGGCTAGCCAGAACAGCAACTTGGAAACATAACCTGGACACAGACCAATCACAAAAGGGAAAAATCCTGACAGGGAACTCTCCAGACGGAGGGGCAGGATCTTTGGGGAGAGACAGAGAAAAATGTGGAATTATTCTAACTGCCACGGCGAGACATGGAACAAACAACCCCAGACATAGACCAAACATCTTAAAACTTCCACAGGTAGGGAGAGATCTTCAAATCCCCACTGCCACACAATAGTATCAAATCCATATACCCTTCTTAGTCAAATTCCACAAGAGCATGCATGGTTCTCAGTAATAGATTTGAAAGATGCTCTCTGGGCCTCTCTGTTAGAGGTGGGGAGCAGGAATTGGTTGCTTTCGAATGGGAAGACCCAGACTGAAAATGTAAACAGCAACTTAGGTGGACCCACCTCCCACAGGGATTCACAGAGTCCCCTAACGTATTTGGATGAGCCTTAGAGGATCTTATAAAATTCTTTGTACCTGGGGAAGAAATACAAATTTTACAATATGTGGATAACCTACTAACATCAAGCAAAGACCAAGAACAAGACCAACAGGCCAGTATAAGTTTACTAAATTTCCTGGGAGAAAAAGGATTAAAAGTATAAAAGAAAAAACTCCAATTTGTAGAAGAAGAGGTAAAGTACCTGGGGCACCTAATTGGAAAAGGGTACAAAAAGCTCAGTCCTGAAAGAGTTGTGGGGATCCTGTCAATTCCACCACCCTAGATTAAAAGAGATGTAAGAAAGCTATTAGGTCTAATGGGCTATTGTAAATTATGGATTGATCAGTATACTCAAACTGTAAAATTTTTGTATGAAAATTAATAAGCACAGAACCTATAGCCTGGACTCTGAAGGATACTGAACGGTTCCAAGACTTAAAGGCTCGATTGGAGAAAGCCCCAGTTTTGAGTCTGCCTATTTAAGAAAACCATTTGATCTGTTTGTTAATGTTAATGAGGGATAGCATACAGAGTAATAACTCAAGACTGGGGGAAAAGCAGGAAGCGGGTGTCTTATGTGTCAAAATTATTGGATCCAGTTGCAAGAGAGTGGCCAGCCTGTATTCAAGCTGTGGCAGCCACAGCTACCTTACTCTAAAGCTTACATTCAATGGGAGGATTTGAGTACACACACCCCATGATTTGAGGACAGTGTTAAGCCAAAAAGCTCCTCAGCAGCTAACAGACAGCCGAATCCTGAGGTATGAAATAACCCTGATGCATATGGAGAATCTAGAGATTGTCTTCTCAAAACGTTTAAATCCTGCTCAATTCCTAACTGGGGAACTGTTCTAGGGTGATGTTATGATGCTTGTATCCCCAATTGTGTGTTCTGTTTATGCTGGATATTATATTCTGTGCCTTCAAGACTGAGAGAAGGAGGAGAGAAGAAGCATGGAGTTTCGTTATCAGCTGCACTCTCCCCCACAGTCTGCTGGAACACAAAAGTCCACTGTTGTTGTCTGGACACGGACAGGGCAGAACACTGCACTCCTTTTGCTTTTTAGTTAGTTTAGTGTCACAGACATTTTTTCACAGAAATCCTTTCTTTGGGATTGTCCATCTTCTGGGAAGCTGAGGGCCGCAGAAGAAGAATGTAAACAATTGTTATCAGCTGCTGTGGAATGCAATAGGATGCACCTGTGATTGGTTCATGTTCCATGTGTACAATATTAGAGCCAATCACAGGGCAAGCTCTCTGGAACACAGGGACAGAGAATTCTCTTGTTTTTAGATTCTTTTCTATTCTTAGCTTAGCAAGCCTCTGCAACTTCTCTCTTTATTCTTATTAGTATAGTAATAATGTATTATATAGCATATATCAATAAATTCAGCCTTCTGATCAAGAAACAAGATTCTCGTCCTTCTCTCTCACCCCAGCGACCTCCTCAGGTCGCTGTAATAGTTTAGCTAGCTGAGGCAGTCCGAGCTTTCCCTGGACTGTTTTTCTTTCCCTTTTCTTGGAACCGTTCAAACCTGCTCTAGACCAGAACCAGGGGAAACACCTAGAGCTCGTACTTTGTGGCCTGCCGGGGCCTTCTCGGCAGCCTTTCCCAGCGCCGGAGCAACTGATAACAGAGCAACCACCCGCAGGAGAGACTTTCTGAATTAGTCATCTTTTCAGAGCAGCTAATGAGTTTTGTCATCTGATATTGTTTATTTTGTGTGCTGGGGACTCCTTGGCCTGTTAAATACACAGGTTTTTTCCACTTCTCTATAAGGAAATTTTTCCCGAACCAGGTGGGGGGAGGGGACGCGTGGGTTGGCTTTCTGGGGGGGCCCCTTTTGGAGGTTTTCTCCCAAATTCGCCCTAATCAAGGACAGGAACCAATGGAAAAATTAGAGCATAAGAGTATTGTTTTATCCATATTTCTAGAGTCCCATACCTTCTGGGTGGTTTTCTTACAAGCAGCTCTTCACAGCAGTGTTGTTCCTGCTTCTTTGTCAGGGCTCCTCCAAGACTCTCCCTGACCAGCCAACCCACCCCCTTTTATCCCAGTTATCTTCACTAGCCAGAGCTGCCACCCAATTAAGGACATCACAGCTGCAGCCCATTTAGAACAACTAGGATTGGGGCAAGGCTACTTATACAATACATATATTTTAATAGGACTCCTACTATATAGTATAGAGATAATTGAGATACAAACCAAAGTAAGAGAAGACCTAGAAGAAGACCCCTAACAATATGGAAGGATTCTGTATATAGATGGATCCTCTCGAATTGTAATGGGGAAAAGGGCATCAGGATACGCCATTACTGAAGCAGGGGAAACCAAAGAAAAAGGGAAATTACCCTCAAATTGGTCTGCACAAAGTTGCGAGATATATGCCCTAAAGAGAGGTTTAGATTTATTAGTAGACCATATAGGGACAATCTACATGGATTCTCGATACGTCTTTGGGATAGCTCGCACCTTTGGAAAAATCTGGCAAGAGAGGGGATACTTTAACTCAAAGGGGAAAAATCTGGTACACAAAGTCTGGTCGGGGAAGTACTTGAATCCCTCAGAGGACCAAAAGAAATTGCCATAGCCCATATTAAAGGCCACCAAAAATGGGATACTCTGAAATCCAAGGAAACAAATTAGCAGACCTGGTGGCCAAAGATGCAGCCTTAGAAATGGGGGTCCCAGTCATAGTCCTAAGGGTAAAAGAAGACCAGGGAAAAATAAGGGGAGTACCAATTTTCAATGACCAGGAGCTAAAATAAATAGAGAAAATGGGAGAGATAAAAACAGAGGATGGAAAGTGGTGGACCCCAGACGGGCAGCAAATATTCAGTTGAATAATAACCAGGAAAGGGATGGAAGAGATTAACTCACTGGGGAACACAAGGAATATGCAATCATTTCCTGAAATATTACATGGGGATGGGAATATATGAAATAGCCAGATCCATCACAGAAGAATGTTTAACCTGCCAAAAAGTCAACAAAAGGTGATTCAAAAAACCACTCCGGGAGGGAGGAAATTAGCCATAAGACCTTTCCAGAGTATTCAGGTTGATTTTACTGAATTAGCTCCAGCCCAAGCATATAAACACCTATTGGTCATAGTTGACCATGTAACTCACTGGGTTGAAGCATTCCCCACAAGAAGGGAGACAGCCCAAACTGTGACAGAAGTTCTCCTGGAAGAAATCATTCCGATATACGGGCTAGTAAATATTATTGATTCGGACCATGGCCCCCACTTTACATCCAGTGTTCTGCAACAAGTCATCAGGGCCTTGGGAATAAAGTGGGAGTTACACACCCCTTGGCACCCTCAGAGTTCTGGGAGAGTCAAGAGGATGAATCAAACCTTAAAGAATATCTTAACAAAATTGGTCTTAGAAACCTAATGGAATTGGGTCAAATGTTTGCAACTAGCCCTATTACAAATAAGAATGAGACCCAGAACAGATCTAGGGGTCTCTCCTTATGAAATGTTGTTTGGGCTGCCTTTCTTGCTTACCCCATACAGTATTGGGGAACATCTAGAAGGGGGAATGACAGTGCAAAAATATATAGAAACAGTAACAACAACCCTAGAAGAACTAAGGAAAAAGGGCTACCTTCCCCAAACTTCCCCACTGAACTGTAAAATACATGATATTAACCCAGGAGATTGTATATTGGTTAAATAATGGAAAAACCCTCCACTAACTGCTTGCTTTGAAGGCCCCTTCCAGGTGCTGCTTGCAACAAACACCACAGTAAGAACAAAGGAGCAGGAGTGGGTACATACAAGTCAAGTGAAGGGTCCAATACAACCCCTAGTTGAGGCAAGCAAATGGGCTATAGCCAACAGAAACAATAAAGACTTGAAATTGGTCCTGAGGAAAACACCAAAAGAAGCGCAACCCTGAACACAACCCCCCCACAGGAAGCATCCACATTGTTATCCTTATATCCTTAAAGTTTGTTAATGCTTTTTATAGTTAAAGTATAAGTTTAAGTTTTGTTCAGCTAAGAATTGACAATCTAAATGACATCTCAGTTTCCGGTACTGTTCCATAGAACACTCTTCTTCCTACCCTAATTGGGACCAAATTGAAGTAAGGGAGTCGGTACAAAAAGGGTCATGGCAGAATATCTCCAGAAGAAGGGAAAACCAGAGGTGGGAGGCAAGACTGGATGGGGAACTACCTCCTGGAAATGCTCTCAGGGCACTGAGAAAACCCTTGTGGTTCGAGAGGTGAGGAGGCCAGCCTGTACCAGACTCCCACTTGTAGCAATGCTACTACCCATCCACTTCAAAGGAAGTGGAGGAAACACTTGTGAGAAGTGTTACTATCCCTTGTATAGAGGAGATACAGTAAGTGTATTAATCAGAGTACACACAAACATGAGTCCCAAATGTATCAATCACTCCCAGTTAACAACCTGTAAAGAAGATAATAAAATATATTGGCTGGCTAAAAATATTGCAAACCCAAGCCAGAGGATGTCAGAAGAGTGCCCTATGAAAGAAAGATGGGTATGTTTTGAACAAGAAAGTGAAACCAACTTAGAGGATGCATTCAAAGAGAAAGAAGTACACTTAAAAAAAGACAAAGGGATAGAGAGGGACAAATACATGGAAATAATCTTTTTATCAATATGGTGGAAAAGATTACAAAAGAATTTAATTTGACTGATTGTTGAATGTGCGAGGGGACACACTTAAATGAAATTTGGCCATTGGACGGTATCAGTTTAGGTCCCTTAGACATTTTAAAATGGATTACATCAAGAAAAAGCATGGTAGTACCCAAAAGAAGGGAAGGAGAGTGGAAGCTAAAATCAACAATAATTGGGGAAGAGTGTTTATCAAGGAAAGGGAAAATGTATACTATAGAATCAGGAGAAACACCATGTAAAAGATATCTAGCAGCAAATGACACACACACCAGGTGGATCACAGAAACCTCCCATTCATATTGGTCAAGAGAAAAAACTGAGACTAGATGTGTATACAGTGAGAAAGAAAAAAAAATCGAATGCTTAGGAGATTATAATAACCCATTCTGAGAAATAGAAACCCTATCCAAATATTTGAAACATATAACAAATAGATATTCTAATTTCTGGGAGGCATCTAAAAATATATTTTTGTATCTATGGTAACACGGCATATGTGAAATTACTGGGAGGGTGGACTTGGAGTTGCACAATTGGAGCAATAAAACCATCTTTTTTTTTACTGCCTAAGAATGTGAAATCAAACTTGGCAGTCCCAGTTTATGATGATCTGGCTAGAAAGAAAAGGAGTTTGATTGGCAGAACCCAAAATTGGAACAATGAAATTTGGACCCCACAAAAGATTATCAATACTTATGAGCTGGCTACCTGGGCCCATGATGGATCCTGGGTCTACAGAACTCCAGTATATATGCTCAATCGAATCATCTGTTTACAAGCAGTACTTGAAATAATGTCAAATCAAACAACTCTGACCATCGATGTCTTAAACCAGCAGAAACAACAAACATGATTAGTAATTTACCAGATCCAATTGTCAGTGGACTATCTCCTTGCAGAGGAAGGAGGGATCTGGAAATCGATGACCATAGTAATGTAATTAAAAACATTACTCAAAATATTAAAAACTAACCTATGTTGGAGCACAAAAATGGACCCCTCTCATGGTTTGATGCTGGCGCAATGGCAGTGACCCAATGAAAATATATGCTCCCTGATGTCTGCTGTGAGATATGACCAGGAATAGAGCAAAGCAATCTCCAACTTAGGAATAAAGAAGAAAAACTTCATTAACCTACAACTATATATAAAAAGAAACACACACAGAACTCAGAATGAAAACCTTCCAAAAACATTCCTCCTCCCCTCACCAAATTTCCAATACATCACAGTAAGACAAAACCTTGTATTCTCAATTCAGTTACCACCCCTCAGATCCCCAACTCAGTCCATCACCACCCTTTAGATAAACAATTCTCAGTTCATCAAGAAGAGAGGAGTCCCTCTTGTACCATAGGCTTCCCCTGGAAACACAGTTGAAACCTCTTGTGTTTCCATGTCACATGTGGCGCCACCTGGAGAACATTTGCCATCGTGACATCTTCCTTCCATGTACAGTGCTCTCACCGCTGCACATGCACCAGAGCTGCTTCTAGGGTTCCCCTTTTAAGGATGCTTTGCCCAGTTCCAGAAAAAGCAGAGTCTCTCACTTTTGGGACACCTGTCCCCCCCAAATTCACCCCCTGGGGCAGAGGGGTCTCAAAAAACAGAGATCTTCTAACTGAAGATGAAGGGCAATAATCACCCCCCTCACCCGTCGTCTCTGCTCACGCCACTCCTTCACATAACATTGCTGCACTCTCTTGACTCCAAGCCATTGCCTCCCCCTAAATGCAGTCTCTGTGTCACAGGGAAAATGGTTCTGTCCATGGCTATACAAGAAAAGTCCAGCCAAAGGCCACTCCATCATCTCCTCTCACCTAAGATTCTTCTCAACTACTCTCGGACATCTTTCACTTGCACAAACTTGCATCACACTTGCCCATTTCCTCTTATCTCATCTCTATCTCTCTTCTCATTCAACTTCAAGAGGATCAGCATTTGTAAGGTTTCCATCATGCAAGAAAAGGGTTAAAAATTTCAGGCTCTGCCTGTCCAGAACTCCCACAGCTGCCCTGCCAGGCACCATCTCTCCCACACCCCCCCCTTCTCCTTCTCGCCGGCCATGCTATCAAATTTCAAGGTGGCAGAAGCACAGGCACCAGCTCTCTCTCTCTGTCCTGGGGGAGGGGGGGTGGCTGCCCAATGCCTCTCAGTGCTTCTCCATCCTTCCCTCCTGCAGGGGCCTTCACCTTCCTTCTCTGTGCAAGGCCTGGCCTACCTCACCCGGCCACATGGCTTCCCCTCCCCCACCCAGCCCACAGCTGGGCAGGGGAGGTTTGACCTCTTTCATGGACAGAACTCATAAGAGCTTCCCCCTGGGAGTTTTCTGCTTTTAACCCCTTGTGTTCTCAGAGGCGTATCCACATCATCAGTGGCCACCCCAGGTGCCAATATTCAAATCTGAGCATCTATTGGTTTGACCACAGCATCCCAAAACACTCACTTCCTTTTCAAGCCAGGATAACCCCCTTGTTTGGAGACTACAATTGGTGGGACAATTTCTTCACCTGGAATGGTAAATGGTGGAAGAAATTGGTCTTCTTTGTGGTGTGTGCACTGGCAAGTGTAATATTTCTACCATGTGCAATTCCATGTCTTGTCTGGATAGTAACCAGCATTGTCCAAAGCAGCATCATGCTGCAAGGTTATGTAGAAGGGAAAAATGGCAAAAAAGTAATGTTAATAATAGAACAGAGTGAACATAATGCCAAAGATATGCTTGAACAGTACAAGAAACTGAGAAAAGTAGAAGTTGAACTTTAAAAGGTTGATGCAGGTTGGAAGCCTGATCAAATAGTTAGAGGGGGGAATTGTCAAAAATAGGTTAGAAACTGCTGTAAAATAGTTGATAATCTTTAAGCATGCACTGTAAAAAAAGTTTGGTTATTATATTGTAAAAGGGGTTAAAAGGGTAGTTATAAGAAATACGGTACACAACATACCGTAATACATCTAAGTAAAGTGCCTCCCCCCCCATGCAGGCAAAATAAGCCCCAGCCTGGACAAAACTGTAATGGGCCAATCAAGCTCCTTAAACCTTCATGCCAATGAAGGATCCCAACAGAAACCAATCCAAAGGAACAAAAAACTATAAAAAGGAGACATCCCACCCAGTGAATCCGTGCTGCTCCATCTGGAACATCAGGAACACTGCTACTCAAGAAAGGAAGAACACCCAGCGCTGACGCTGCAGCATCCTCGAGGGGAACGCTCCTGCTCGACCCGTGGGACCCCTAAGCTTTAGGCCTTATTATACCAAATGCTGAAATCGCTTTAGTACTGGGAGTGTATAACAGTTTCATCCCCATTGCCTCAAACTTTTCTGATAAGAGGAGTTAACAAGCTCTTCTCAAGTCTCCTCCAGTGCTCTGTCTTGTGTCACTGTTATCACTTGGAGAGGTCAGTCCACCAATGACTTTACACTGTTTTCTTAGTTACACAAAAGGCTTTTATCATCTTATGTTTTGCTAAGGTCTGTAGTACAATACATTTATCACACCACTATTTCTATAAGCTATACATAGTTATTGATATAGGGAACTTGATATAGGAAACTAAGCTTATGTGACTATATTTGCTGTGTAATCAAGTGTGATAAGAACATATAATCCTTTGCTATGCAACAACAGGATTTTGCCTATTATTTAAGACTGATAAAGCAGGAACCAGTGCTTTAAAAACCGGTAAAAATTGGATCTTTAGTTTGGACTTCGACCAGAAGTCTTGAAGGATGACCAGACACCAAGAGAGTCTGCACAAGGACCAGGTTCATCCAGAGGACATTGTGAGGATGACTACTTCATCTAGCCACCCCTGTCCAAGACTACCAGAAGATAGTGCTCAAGCGCAGAACAATGAAAGGCTGATTAATGTACGAAGCAAGAGTAGTCATATGTATAGGTGATGTTAAAACTTTTGTAAATATGTATGATCTTAAGTGTAAATAAACAGAGTGTCTGCTCTGTTTGGTGCACATGTTTGTGGTGGAGTGATCTCCCCCGTGCACCCAGCGCTGAATAAACATACCTAAGTCACAAACCCGCTGGTTGTGGAGTCTCTATTCCACATGTCAATATCATTAATTATACAACTATTTCTATAAGCTATACAGTGCATACTTAAACTGATAGATTGTTATATTAACAAGCAGCTAAAAGGAGTTACAAATTGAACCATATCTAAATACTTATGATCACTAACAACATGCAAAAGCTAATACATAAATGCGAAAGCCCATATTATATGGTCATTTTTAGCAATGTGCATGGTGACTTTCCCCCTTCTTGCAATTTTCTTCCCTTTATTATAGTATATCAGAAAACTCATTTTCCTCTTACTGTCCTTGAAGATCCATTAATAAACACCTTTTCTCCATTTGGCAGGGGGGTCCTGTAAATCTTCCCTATCTCGAGTCTGGAGATCTGTTACCTGGATACAGTTGTGATCCTCCTTTATGGCTCCTTTCTCAGGGCTAGTTAAACAGGAGGCTGGGTTCTCAGTTCTAAGTCTTCTTGTTCCATTTTGCACTGCAACAGCCTATTGCCGGTCATCCACCTAGAACTTGGCGCTGGACTTTAACAATCCTGCCATCAGTTATCATCAAAGCTGTACCTGCACAGCTCTGAGGACAACAGAGCCTCAGTTACCCTTAGAGCAAACAATGGGGTCATCCCCTCTCTACGCAAACATACCAGCATCAGAATTCCCCCCAGCACAGCCCTGTATTCAGAGGACCATGCCGCCCACTACAATTCATGGTACCTTCAGCACAAGTAGAAATAGCCCATGTATTCTCTCTGCTTGGCAAATATTCCCACTATTCCAAGCCGGGGCAGAAAAACAACACTTCCAAAGAGTATTTCCACCAGTCTTTGCAACCAGTCCATATACAATTCCAATTCCTTTTCCAGGCCTGGGAGAGCTAAAGCTAGGGCATTAATCAACCTTTCCCCTGATTTTATCAAGATCTGCTTTCCTACTGGTGTCTATACAACAACATTAGGACTAACCTGGGTTAAAAAGCCATAGAATACAGTTTTTAATCCAGGTCTTGTCATACCCTATTAATCCTAAAAATTGTTACAGCTCCCCTTCAGTCCTGGGGCAACAGCACCTTCAAGACTCCCCAGACCCCCTCTGGACCAACACCCCCCAAGCCTTAAGTCAAAATGTGCCCCAAACATTCAACCCCTCTCTTTGTCAGGAAAATGAATCCACAGACACCAGAGGTTTATGTCAAAAAAGAAGACAGAGGAGTCCTGTTACTTTATTCAAATAAAGGGAGAGGTCATGGGCATTTCCCATGGGGTCTCTCAAATTGTTAGAGGATGCAGCCTCCTTTTTATCCCTAATTTCCCGACTGCATGTCCCTCTCTCTTTTCCCATTGGCTGAGGTACTTGAGAGGTACAAACTTCCCAAAATGCCTAATATCTAAGACCCCCTTCTAATGTATACCCCCCTTTTATCTTTTCCTTGTGCCACTCAGTGGAATTCCTTATGGAATTTATGGTTCTTCCCACTGTTTCTTTCTTCTCTCAGTATCCAGTTTTATTTATCACCAGACCTACAGTTTGTTTGTAAAGACAAGTCACTCTCATTCCATTCATCAATCAGTGGAATCCTTCCCATTGTTTCTTTTATCTCAGTGCTAGTTTTATCTGCCAGCAGACTCACAGTTTGTAAAGACAAGTCTCTCATTCCTTTCATCTTCACCACAGTGCCTTCCTTTCAGACACTCCAAGCTTCCCCTTCAGCCAGAAAACTCAACAATTTCACAGTGGCTTCCCCTACCATCTCCTCACATTCTCTTGATAGGAGCAAGCCTTTCACATACTGCAATAACCTAATTCCTAGGGATGGAGTAAATTAATCTCTTCTCCCTCTTGTTCCCTCTCAAAGGCAAAATACTGTTTACTATGCTCTGTGTTACAGATATGTATTATAATATTGGCTTTTCACAAATATTAAAATGGATGATATATGTATAATGTTAAAGTAACTTTACTATAAAGATATAATTTTTATTTCTGCTATTAACTAAACTTAGACATAGTAGTGAAATAGCTGATATAGTTATGCTTGTGGTAATTGAACTGCCTGCTTGGTTGGGATAACATCCAATGAATGTATGATGAGGACCCCTGCTACCGATATGCTAACTATCAACACCTACCATCGTTAGAAAGTATGGACCAAAGCCCTAAAGTGGAAGCGATTATAAGATTGGGCTAAAACCACAGCCAAGGAGTACGCATGCTCTAAAAAGGTGGATCCAAGGAAGAGCCACGCTAAACAGTTCTTGGAACATGTAAACTGGTTTGGGGAAAAGTTTAAATATGCATATTTTTTTATGAATATACAATAGGCTGATGCAATAGAAATGGTATATAAAGGGTGTTTCCAAAATAACAGGTGTGCTCTTGCTCAAGTAAAGACAATTTATCACAAAAAGCAAGTCATTTTTATACTGTTCTCTATGGTTGACGCCTCAAGCTTATACATGATTGGTTAAATACTTTTTATGCACGCATTTTAATATTTCAGTTAATTTTAGTTAGTCTTTCCTCTTCATGCGTCTCGCTGTGGTTTTCTTGTCTGCCTTTGCATCTTGAACTGTCTGCTTTTGAGCATGTTCTTCTCCTTTCCTGTCCTTCAAGGGCATGATGACCTTACTCAGTTTCTATGAAGGCTGGATTGTGCATATATTGCATATGTCCATTGTCCCGCAAAAAACTCAACACCTGGCCATAAAATCTTTGCTTTATTGTCTTTGTCTGTGACTCCTTGACACCCTTTGCAATTTTGGGAGCATGAGAGAATGAAAGCAGCTGAAGTGAGAGATTGGAATTTGTTTGAGAAAATAGGTCCACCTAAAAGAATGGAGATGGCTGCTGCTGCTGCTTCTGGTGGGCCTGTGACTTTACCTGTTTTCAAAGCTGCTCCTAATTCAGGACAACAAGATAGCCATCAGGTTTTTTCATGGAGGGTTCTACAGGATCTCCAGTCAAAAGTTGATCAGTATGGTGTTAACTCTTCGCAGATGATGCAAGTGATTGGTGTTCTAAATGCTGATGTACTTGCACCTTGTGATATTGTTTACCTTGCTACGATTCTGTTTCAGCCAGTGCAGTATGGTGTGTTTCAGGCTACATGGAAACAAATGGTTGAAAGAGTAGCTTTTGACAATATGCAGTTACCTCAGCACAATCCATGTCATGCTGTGGGAGTTGATGCCTTGCCGGGCAATGGACCGTTCTCTAACTCAGATTTGCAGGCAAGATGGGACCCCCTGGTTCTGGCACAAGCCCAGCAGCTGGGTATGAGTGCCTTACTAAAAACAATGGAAATGGCAGCTCCTAAACCAAAGTATATTACCATCCATCAAGGGGTGAAGGAACCTTTTCTGCAGTTTGTGGAGAGGGTTGCTGCAGCCTTTGAGAAGCAAGTAGAAGATGATAAGTTGAGGCAAATTTTATGCAGACAATTAGAACGGGACAATTGATGATTGAAGGAGTATTATTGATTCTTTACCGGGAGATCCCTTGCTGTCTGATCTTGTAGTTGCTTGCTCAAAGGTTGGTTCAGTTGAGCATAAAATGGCTGCTTTGGCAAAAGTCATGAAGTCTTCACCCAGATGTTCTGCTTGTGAAGAATCAGGGCATGTGAAGACACAATGCCCTCAAACTGCTGGTCAATGTGTACACTCTAAGGTAATTTGGACCAGGAAAGTGCCTTGTTATCATTGTGGTAACTTTGGCCATATTGCTAAATTTTGTAAGTTAAGATCTTTTTCAGGTGGTCGACAAGTGCAGGAAATCTACAAGAAGAACGCAAAGGGGCACATGGAGACACAAATACCCCGACAACAACCACGAGCCCTGCCAGCACTGCAAAGCTCTACATTTGTGACCAATACACAGGGGCCACAAGAGGCTCGGCAGGGATTGATATACCAGTAGCTGACACAGTGACAATTTTGACAAGAGGTACATGTATAAATGCCTCTTGATGCCTATGGTCCTATAGGCCAAGGTTTGAGTGCTTTTCTGATGGGAAGATCTAGTAGCACTATTCAAGGTATTAATGTCCATTTAGGTCTTATTGATTCTGACTATGTGGGGCAAATGCAGGCTATGGTGTCTGTTAGTGAACCTCCTGTTGTTATTAAAAAAGGTACTTGTATTTCTCAACTTGTTCCTTTTATGAGTTGTGTTCCAACTGTAGTGGACCGGAGTCGGGACACTGGAGGTTTTGGATCTACAGGACCACCTCAGGTTCTTTGGACGCAAAAGGTGATAGATGAGCATTCGGTAATACAATGTTTGGTCACTGCTAAGGGATGTCACTCAGAAACTATAAAAATATCCAGGTTTACTTGACACAGGAGCAAATGTAACTAGAATTTCACAGTTTGTTTGGCCTCCAACATGGCCCCTCAATCAATCTTTGGAGTTGTTGGGTTAGGTGGGTGAACTGCTGGTGCTTTATCTGCGATCACAATCACTGTAACACATCCTGAAGGCCAACAAGCTAACATCAGACCTTATGTTACTAATGCTCAATCTAACTTATGGGGATGTGATTGCTTAACCCAATGGGGTGCTAAAATTACCACGGATTTTTAGTGGGGGCCACTGAGGTGCAGGGCCTTAAACGTCCAGTTGTGTCCTTGACATGGCTGACAGGTAAGCCTGTCTGGATTGATCAGTGGCTCCTGCCTACTGAAAAGCTTCTTGCCATGTGAGACTTAGTGACAGAACAATTACAAGCTGGACATATTGAAAACTCATTTAGCCCATGGAATACACCTGTGTTTGTAATAAAAAAGAAATCAGGTAAATGGAGACTTTTGCATGATTTGCAGCCGATAAATGCTGTGATGGCCACAATGGGTGCTTTACAATCAGGTCTCCCAACACCTACAATGATTCCACAAGGATGGGAAATAATTATCAATAGTTTGAAAGATTGTTTTTTTACAATTCCATTGATCAGGATAAGGAAAAATTTGCCTTTACTCTGCCTTCTTTAAAACAGGAGGAACAGTGCCAAAGATATCAGTGGACCATTTTGCCTCAAGGAATGAGAAATTCTCAGAGAATTTGCCAGTCGTTTGTGGGACAGGCTTTATCTAAGGTCCAAGACCAATTCAGCAATTTTTATTGCTATCATTATATGGATGATATCTTATTGGCATCCAAAAATAAACAACAATTGTTGGCTCTTGAACAATGCACTGTGAAAAATTTAGAAGCCTTTGGTTTGGTTATCACCCTGGAGAAAGTTCAGAGACAGATGCCTTGGAAATATTTGGGGTTGATAATGACGAATACACAAATTGTGGCTCAACCTGTAAAACTGGACATTGAAATTAAAACCACTGCTGATGTACAGAAATTGGTTGGTGCAATAGTTTGGCTTAGGCCATACTTGAGCATAAATAATCCTCAATTGCAACCTTTGACTTACTATCAAGGATTACTTCCTCTACCAATGAGAGACATTTGACCACTGCAGCAAAAAAGGCTGTAGAAGAAGTTGAATTGGCCTTGACATCTAAATTTGCTACCAGGATAGATGTTTCTATTGATATGAAATTATTTATTCTGAGAGATGATGAAATACCATGTGGATTGTTGTGTCAATGGAATGATAAATGGGAACATAAATTGCATATTTTGGAGTGGATATTTCTATCTTTCAGGTCCCGAAAATTAGCTCCATGTCTGTATGAGCTTTTTGCAGACATCATTATCAAAGGTCGCAGACGCGGCCATGAAATCTTAGGCCATGATCCTGTAACTATTGTCATACCGGTACAACAATGGTATTTTGAGTGGTGTTTTCAAAACAATCATGAGCTGCAATCTGCTTCATCTTCCTTTACAGATGAAATAGCATATCATTTACCTTCTCATCCTATTTTGAATTTCACTAAGAGGATTCCCTTTCAGGGGAAACAACTTTGTTCTTCTGTGCCAGTGGAAGGTGCAACAGTTTTAACAGATGGATCAGGAAGAACTGGAAAAGATGCTGTACCCTGGAAGAAAGATGACCACTGGGAACATGAAGTAATGGTTGAACAAGGGTCTCCTCAGTTATTTGAACTTTGTGCCATACTTTTGGCCTTTACCTTGTTTCCTAGTTCCATAAATATAGTTACTGATTCTGTTTATGTTGCTAATTTAGTGAAACAGATCAAGCTGTGTTGTATAAAGTAAAGGAGAAAGCATTATTTGTTATGTTGTTGAAATTCTGGACTGTTATTCGTAATCTAAAGCATTCTTATTTAATTATGCATATTTGTAGCCATACATCGCTACCTGGATTCTTTGTTGAAGGTAACACCTATGTGGATTCCCTTGTGGCTGCCTCAGCAGTAAAAATGGTGCCTAATGTGTTACAGCAAGCTGTTCTATCTCACCAATTTTTTCATCAGGGTGCTCAGGCACTATGGCAGCAATTTAAATTATCACATAGTGAAGCAAAGTCAATTATTTCTTCTTGCCCTGATTGTCATATGTCTCATGTTTCGCAATATTATGGTACTAATCCTAGAGGCTTACTGCCTTTGCAAGAATGGCAAACAGATGTTACAAAAATGCCTGAATTTTGCTGTCCAAAGTATGTTCATCTTACAATTGACACCTTTTCTCATGCCATGGTTGCCTCAGTGTTGGCAGGTGAGACAGCTCAGGATGTTATTCGTAATTTTTGCCACACCTTTTCCATCTTAGGCGTTCCATCACATGTGAAGACAGATAATGGCCCGGCATATGTTTCAAAGCAATTGCAAGTGTTGTTCATGCCTGGGGTGTTCATCATTCTACTGGTATTCCTCATGCTTCAACAGGCCAAGCAATTATTGAACGTGCTCATGGTGTGTTGAAGCACCAGGTACAAAAACAAAAAGGGGGAATGCAGAGGGAGTCACCTCAAGTGAGATTAGACAAAGCCGTTTATGTGTTAAACTTTCTGTGTCCTCTACCTGACTTATAATTGTCGCCTATATTCTATCATTTTTCATCCTTGAATTCAAAACAGTCAAACTTTAAGAAAGGTATTAAGGTATGGGTAAAAGATTTAATCACGGGAAAGTGGACCGGCCCAGTAGAATCAGTAACATGGGGAAGAGGATATGCATGTGTTTCAACAAAAAATGGCCCTCGTTGGGTCTCGGCCGGTTGTGTTAAACCTTATTTGGAGCACACAGAAAAGGATAGGATGGGTGATTCTACAGCAGAAGCAAAATGAGTAGGTAATTGCATTGGTTATTAGGTGGATGGAAACATGGACCCTCAAGAATGTGTGGTAAAGATGGTAATTTGAGACAGAGTAAAGGGAGTTATAGGCTTACGCTGAAAATCCAAATTTAGGTTAGTGGATGTTACTTTTGCTTCTTTTCCTTGAATTCTCTTATAGAGAGGTTGGTAGTACTGAGAAATGTGTCTTGCACCATTTCCTTTTGTAGGGTCCCAACAGTCCCAAAATAGGGGAACTTGATGTACCTAAGGGAGAAGGGTTGAATTAGTAGCTGAAGTCCACACTTTGAGCAACTTGGTTGGTTGCCCAGTATGATAGCAGCAAGCAGTTGTAAAGTTAAGTGCATGCTACTTGGTTCTAAGTGGTGACCAGGCAGATGACTTGGTCTCTGATTCTGTGTTGGAGAAAGTTATTTGATTAGAGGTGAAGGTGTCATTCTGCTACAAATGTGTCATCTGGAAATTGCCAGGTCTATAATGGTATTTGAAAATCTATTTTTTATGTGTCTTGTTTGTATATGAATTTTAAGATTGTGAAGGTGTGTGTTGTGGAGTTAGTAGAAGTTGGTTATCTCTAAGTGGATGAAGAACGGATCCTCTCCCTGCTTGGATTTTGCAAGGCCCCTGCAGAAGTCCTCAGCAGTTGTGTTTGTGGGTCAAATACAAAAAGCGGGAATTGTAGGAAAGACATTTTTGTGCTGTTCTTGTGAGCCAGCGAAGGCTTCCTGAAGATAAGGAAAGCCTTGTATCTCTCTCAAGGAAGGCACCAAGGCTATCACCATGAAAACGTGAAGAAAGAGAGAAAGGTAAAAGATATGGACTTTAGCTGGCTCATAGAGTGGCATGGCTCCTTTTCACCTATTCAAAGTTTTGTTTCTTTTTCATGACCAATGGGCGGTGTATGTGTTTGTTAAGCAAATGTAAATATCCTGTAAAACCATAAAGGCAACATGTTTCTTTAATAAACAGCCTTATACAATCTTCTGATCTGAGTCTTGGTGCTTGTGCCCTGT
Source organism: Melospiza georgiana (assembly GCF_028018845.1). Lineage (NCBI taxonomy): Eukaryota > Metazoa > Chordata > Aves > Passeriformes > Passerellidae > Melospiza > Melospiza georgiana. The sequence goes on along the minus strand of NC_080464.1, from coordinate 6,140,700 downwards.
CATGCTCTATAGCGACAGATAGGCAAATAGACCAAACTTAATCTGCCTGAGAAACTCTTAACCATCATCCATTTTGGGTGTAGTCCCTTGGGGAGGCTTTGTCTGCCCTTAATGTCCCTGAAGGCCCTTCATTAAATATATCCACTTTTATCTTTTTAACTTTGTCTGGCCTCTGTTTCTAGGTAAGCCCGTTCCAGGCATCAGCTCCATATCCAGTTTTCCATATTCCCTTGGGACTGCCCACACCTCTGGGTTCATTCCAGCATTCACAACAGTGTTTGTAGGGGCCTGAGTAAATGTATGTATTGTAAATATATGTATGGCAGTGAAAGATCTTTGTATTGTATTAGTGACCCTGCCCTGATTCTAGTTATTGTAAATGGGCTGCAGCTGTGATGTCCTTGATTGGGCAGCAGCTGTAGCCCATGGAGGTAACTGAGATAAAAGGGGGCGGGGTGGTCAGGGAAAGCCTTGGGGAGGAGCCCTGACTGAGAAGCAACAACACCACTGCTGTGAAGATCTGCAGCCAAACATCGAATGAAGGTATGGAATCCCCCGGACAGCTGAGAGCTGTGGCAGCCGGAGAGCTGGGACAGAAGATAGGACAGCTGAGAGCTGTGGCAGCCTGAGAGCTGGGACTATAGAAGAAAAGACAGCTGAGAGCTGTGGCAGCCTGAGAGCTGGGACTCACCCAGAAGGTATGAGACTCTGGAAATATGATATACAACAATATGAATACAACAAGTGTTAGCCTCCCCATTGTGAGAAACGACCCTCACTTCTAAAATTTTAAAAGGTTTATTAAACCTTGACAAAAATTACAACAAAGGACTGAATAAGGAAAAATTTCAGTGCTGGGAGCCCCCCCCCCCCCCTAAAATGGCTGCTCCACCTTTTATACTTTTGGTGTTGCATCAGGGAACCCTAGCCCCTCCCACAGTCTGTCAGTTAACTCTTTGTCGCCGTCTATGGGTGGGGACTGCTTTCTTGCAACTTGATTGGAGGTCAGGTGTTGCTATGCCGTGCCTCTTAGTAACAAGCCTGCCCTCCCCTAAATGCCCCTACTACCAAGGCTATTACAAGGGGAGGGAAAGCGGACTATGGGGGACATATTACAATAACATCACTATTCATCTTAACATACTCATAATATCTATATGTTAATTGTGAGAACCAACTATTACATTATTCATCTATAACACCAACTCACGTTTCCAACTCCAGCCATCAAATCCCCTCCTAGCAAACCACAACCCCAATGTTGGAGAATTTTGCTCAGACATGGCTTGAAGGAAAAAAGGCCATGAACATATACAGCTGGTTAAAAAGTAAAAGGCAGCTGTAAGCAGCAAGTTCTCAGGCTTTTTCCTTAACAACAGTAAACACCACGTCCTTGAGGAAGTGGTGAGAAAGGCTTGGTGGAAAACATGGAGGCCTTGAATGATAAATAACAAGTCAATAACAGGATGAGAAAAACAAGTATTAGTCTCAACAAGAAAACCACAGGTTTCGGCAACAAAGGAGGGGTTGGTGTGTAATCTGTAACCAATGATGAGCTCGGGTTTTGTAATATGTATAAGCTTAATTAACACCACTATAAAAGTGTGTAAGTGGGATCAATAAATCGGAGTTCGATGCTGATCAATAAGGATGTGGTCGACTCCCTTCGCTTCCTCACCCCAACTAGGAATAATCAGAAACTCATGCTTTTCAAACCCATCTCACACATTCAGCAAACTCTCATGGACATCCCCTTATAGACACACACACTGACTAATCATCTTTCCCGCTTAGGAAAAGAACATTTGAACAATTGTTCCCCCTTGCCATAAAGTTCAAATTATGGTAGCAGATCCTGACACTCTAAACAACCCATTTCTAATGTTTCATTCCTTCCCAATTGCTGTCTTGGTGGCCACCCCCTTCCCCTTGGTCCTGGGGCACTTTTTCCTGTCAGGGGTTATAAAACCTGCTGTTATTCTTGCCTGTATCTTTACCATTTGTGAGAAACTATACTCACTTTTAAAATTTCAAAGGTTTATTAAACCTTAATGTCGCAGACATCCTTTTCTCTAAAAATCCTTTCTTTAGGATTTTCCCTTCTGGGAAGCTGAGGCCCCAGAAAAAGAATGTAAACAGTGGTTACCTGCTGCTGTGGAATGCAACAGCTGCACCTGTGATTGGACCATGTTGGATGTGTATAATTAATGGCCAATCAAGGACTGAGCTCTCTTGGACAGAGTTGGAGAGAGCTCCTTTGTTATTCATTCTTTTCTATTCTTAGCTTAGCTAGCCTTCTCAGAACTTTTCCTTCTATTTCTTTTAGTATAGTTATAATGTAATATATATATACCATAAAATAATAAATCAAGCCTTCTGATCATGGAATCAACATTCTCATCTCTCTCTCATCCTGAAACCCCTGTGACCACGGTCACACCTTAATGTGAAAAACGCCATTCAATGTTTTTAAAATTTTAGAAGTTTAATAGTAATGAAAATAGTAATAAAAAATAGGACAATAAGAGACAATAAAAAGCAAAGAATTACAGACATCTGGGTGCCTGTCATTCTGCCAAAAGGCACATCTTGCTAACAAAGGATTTCCCCTTAAAAGCAATAGCCTATTGCATATTCATATATATCATACATGATTCAAACATTCCTTTCAAACTAAGGTGTTACTGCTTAATTTTAGCTTCCCCCTATCATCTTGTAAATCAGTCTTCTAGGTCCCTCGAAGTCTGAGCTTTCCCGATAAGGAGGCAATAATTCTTCCCTTGCCATTTTGGTGTCTTGTTGCTGTTATCTCTATCCAGATAGGCTAATTCAAAGAATTTCTGTATTATCTTTTCCATTTCTTGTGCTAGTTACAAAAAATATCTAACATCACATAGTTTCTATTTTAATATGATGTTATAGACTAAAAACTACATTCACCACACTACTTAAAATAAATAAATACAGAACTACTTAAAAGAGCATACAGCATAACTTTTCAACCTAACACATATAGTATTCATTTTAATATTTGCAAAGAGCCAATCATATAATACGCATTTTTCACATTTAACAAAAATACAGCAAAGGACCAAATAAGGAAAAATTACAGCACTGGGAGCCTCTGTGACCAGGAGCCACGTGCTCATCTACAAAATGGATGCTCTGCTTTCTAGACTCTTGGCCCCCTCCCAAAGTCTTGTCAGTCAACTCCTTCTCTGGCATCCATTGGTGGAGATCACATCTTTACAACTTGATTGGAGGTCAGGTGTTGCCATGCTGTGCCTTCTAGTAACAAGCTTGCCTTCCCCTAAATGCCCTGACTAGTGACTACAGTATATGGGGGATGGGGGGAAGAGGGCTATGGGGAGAACATACAAAAATACTATACATCTATAAAACTTCTCATAACATACACATATTTATCTTTTAATTGTGAGAGCCAACCATCGCATTACCCATTTATAACACTTTTCTTCCAATCTTCTTTCATATCCGTTATGAACAAAAATTCGGTTAATATTTTTTCTGTGAGAAAAAGTTACCACTACTGCTGGGCTGCTGCCTTTGTTATTGTAATCACAAGTCGTTGTCGTTAATGGTTGTTTTTGTATTAGTAAAAGCCCTGGCTGGGGCGAGTTAATGGCCCTTCTCCTGAGACAGTAACGGGTGGGGACCTTCCCGAACAGTGAGGAGAAGAGACCTGGAGGGGAGGGGTTATGCAAAGTGACTCCAAGGACCAGAATGCTTTGTGGGACCCCCAACTCCAAACCCACGGAGACACCCCAAAAACAACGAGCCAAATAAGAGTTGAGAGACTGGAGTGATGTCTGGGTGTGAGGAGCGGAGTGCTGGGCCTGCAAGAGATGCTGGAAACCTTCATCGTTCCTCACCCTGTCTTCGAGATCCCCCGGGCCAGGTCTGGGAGGGGAGCGAGACTCGGTCCGTACTAACAACTGGAAAGGGATCAGCAGGCCCTAAAGGCTCCCACGAGGACTTGATCCCCAGTTCTGCCCCTTGTGGACAAAGCTGTGCATATCCTCGTCCTCTGAGTCGCCTTGGGAGAGACGACGGGAAGCTGCAGACCTGCCGAGCTACCCAATCCTGAGCTGGTCACTTTTAATAAAGGCATTAAAAAGGAGAAGAAGTCTCCTGGCCCTGTTTATTTCAATATCTTTCTAACAAATTCATCTAGGGACTTATTCTGCTTATTCTGCCCTTCCTCTAGCCCCCCGCCCCCCCCCCCCACCTGCCTGTGGATGCTCATTCTCTCACAGCTCAAAATCACTCGTTTCTCCAGTGACCTAAACAAAATCCCTTTGTGTATCAGGCCAGGCTTTGGTGAACACATTGTTTCTTACACCATATACCAAAGCTGGTCTCTGTACCTTACACTGCACTTCAAAGCCTCTCCCCATCCAGTCGCAGTATCCAGACACCCCCCAGCACACCTGTCTGGGTTCCGGGCCGCTCTCCCAGTACCACAATCTCTGTAACGCACCAGGTGTCCGTGCAGCTCAGCAGGCGGGAACAGCTGATGGTGCTACAGGGATGGGCAGGCTGACGGGGGTTCCTGCAATCTCATATCATAGGGCTAGGGAGCCACTTCAGCCCCTGACCGCAGGGGTAGCGGCGTTGGGCACCACCTGGCGCCAAGCCCCCAGCTGTCCCACAGTCTCAGCTCGGTCTCGCACCTCCCCCACAGGTCCCCAGCCTGCGCAGTCCTCACAGCCAAAAGCGGCAGGATGGGTAGCCCCCCTACTCCAGCTCCAGCACCCTCGTCAGAGCCTGAGAAATCGCTCACCACAGCTCCCCCAGGGGACAGAGGACATCCTAGCCCTGCGGAGGTGCTCCCCACAGACAGGGGACCCCCTGAATTACTGGGGAGCATCCCAAGAGCGGGCGGACCCTTCCCCGGCCGGCAGCAGTTTGAAACTGCGAAAAGTTCACAAGACACGCAATCTGCACAGCCAGGAACTGCAGATTCATCAGTTTATGTAAACAGAAGAAAATAAGGAAGTGGCACAGCCCGATGCGGATGTGATGGCATCCAGTGCCAGCGGGATGGCCCCAGTGGCTTTGCGGCAATTTTTAAAAGTAGCAAACACGGCTTTGCCATCAGCAAGATTGCAGAGCCCAGCGGGAACGAGCCAGGGGCAGACGGAGGTTGCAGGAGAACAAGGACCCCTCGGAACGAGCGAACGGGAATACGGTTCGGATTCCGGACCGGGGGTTGCAAACACAGACCCAGAAATCACAAACGATGGTTCACTAATGCCCATAGCAGCGGTAGAGTCTTCCTTCCCTGCCTGCTTTCTCTCAAATGCCAACAGACCACATGGCAACAGCCGCGGTCTTCCCAGGTCCTTGGATGCCCTCAGGCATCTCGGCAGCACCAATGTGTTATAAACAAAAATCTGCCAATTTTTTTTTGTGAGAAAAGGGTTACAAAGACTAGTCAGACCAGAGTTGCTGCTGGGGTGCTGCTTGTTTGTTATGATAATTACAAGTCGTTGTCGTTAATAGTTCTCTTTTGTATCAGTAAAGGCCCTGGCTTGGGCTGAGTTAATGGCTCTTCTCCGAGACAGTGAAGGGTGTGGACCTCGCCGGACAGTGAGGAGAAAAGACGAGACATGGGGGGGGACATGCAAAGTAACTTCGGGACCAGCATGCCATGAGAAGTACTATTCCAAACACACTGAAAAGACACCCAAAACAACGAGCCAGTATAGAGTTGAGAAATTTGAGTGATGTCTAAACGTGACGAACTGAGTGCTGAGCCTGAGATGCTGGAGACCTTCGTGGCCTCTCACCCTGAGCGCGGGAATCGTCCCGAAGCCGGGACCTGGAGGGGGGCGAGGCTGCGGAGTTGAAGACCAGGGGTCCCTCCCAAAAAGGCTTCCACGAGGATTGGACCCCCAGCTCTGCCCCTAGTGGACAAAGCTGCACATATCCTCCTCCTCCTCGTCGCCCTGGAAGGGACGACGGAGACTGCAGACCTGTCAAACTGCCCAATCCTGAGCTGATCACTTTTAATAAAGGCATTAAAAGGAGAAAAAGTCTCCTGCCCTGTTTATTTCAGATGGCTTCTCCCTTCGCACAGTCCATCACATACTGTGCCACGGTATGGCGGGAATTCCTGAGAGAACTTTTGGTTTAGCTGAGATTGTGCGCGGGATCTGTCCTTTTCAGAAAATGGCGGAGTCCTCCACCCATCTTCTGTACAACAAAATGGCGCTGCCTTCTACACGTCTTCCATACAGCAAAATGGTGGCATCCTCAGCACTTCCGTAAACAATGCCTACGTATTTCTGCCGATGCCATTTTGAGACCAACAAGACATCCAACCTCCTCCTGCAGCATCACCTCTGGCCGCTTCTTATATTGCACCCTCCAAAACTGATAATATACGACAACGAATGCAAACGCCAAGTCCTTATACAGAAGTAGAAGGACTGAATACAGCCTCAAAGCCTGAAGAAGGAGCATCTTTACAGGATACAAACCTGCAAAATACAAAGAGAGAATTAGTCCCCTTTCCTCACATTCCAGAAACCATCTCAATAACACAAAAGATCTTTCAAGAGACACATCCAATTCTACCAATTGGGCAGAGATTAGAAGAAAAGCACTAAAGGAAAGCACTAAAGGAAGGAGATTTCAACATGGCATCAACAAAATTAATGACCATGCCAATAAAATATATCTGGCAAAATGCAAATCCCAAATGGATACTCTCAGGTTGGCTGTTTGGTCTCTGCTTTGAGATGCGTGGGATGGTTCTGCGGCAGCTTGCACTCAGAAGAATGAGTCTGGACTCTTCACTTTTTGGTCTTCAGGTTCTTTATTATTTCTTATCTATAAAATTTTCTCTCTGCTCAGCTGAGGTCTGCTCAGCAAGGCAGCTACAAGCACTCTCACTGCCCCCGAGGCGGTGTCATCTTTTTATACTACAAACTACGTATATAATATTTACTTTTAATTCTCAATACTTATCACTTATGTTAGACAGTGCATTTCTACTTTAAACCAATCTCTAAGTGCCAACATCACAGCAGAAAATGGAGAACAAGAAGAAGAAAGAAGAAGGACTAGACACGTTTTGATACTTCTATCTTGTCTTTATAACTTTTATAGCAAAAATCTTAAAATTTACATTTTCACTTTGTGAATACTTTATTATTACACTATTCAAACCTGTGTGGCTTTCTCATCCCCATACCAAGCTGGCAATTCGTTGGAAGGATCAAAGTCAAGCTACCAGGTGTTCCGGGCAGCATGCCAGGGTCTCCGAGCCCCCCAACGGGGATCTCGGCAGCTCTGGACATCCAGAGGGATGTGTTGAGTGTTGCCTTCTGGATCAAGGCAGGCGACCTGGTTCTGAGGAACAGCTCGACGGCCCACTCTCCAGGGCCGTTCGGGCCAAAGACATATGCAGACACCAATGTGGTGGACGGTCAAAAGGCATTTATTACTTCTTCTCATGGGGTCTTATAGTATTAGGGGTCTCTACGTCAAAAGGGGGTTTGTCCTTCTTATCTATAGTTAGTAGGGAATGGAAAAGTACTGGGTGAAGCCATTTATTATAATGAACAATAGTTTTTGAGAAATAAAAGAATTAAAAGACACTTAAAAGTATATCAAGGGAATCGCAGAAGTTAATAAATAACCTAAAATACACTATTAGGAAGAACTTTGATCAGATATCTAGATACGTTAATAAATAATCTAAAATACACTCACAGAAGAAACTTTGGAATTAGAATATTTGAAGAAACAGAAGTGGAAGCCAATAAGTTAAAGTGACCTGCCAAGCCGTTAGAATCAAGCCAATAAGTTAAAGTGACCTGCCAAGCCGTTAGGATCAAGCCAAGTACAACAGTAACTTCAGCCAAGCCATGGAAAAACATGCCAAAGATAATAGGAAGAAGTCCAAATTAGGAAAAGCTTAAAATTTAACTAAGGAAGACCAAGAATTCCCGGAAGACTCTGCCTGCCTATGAATATGCATGTAATAAATGATGTAATCCTTGTTTAAAATTGTATAAAAACCCGCTTTTGCTGTACATAATTTAGAAATCCATTTTGTGATTTCTCCGACGCGTCGTAATAAAATACCTCCTGCTTATCTGACTTAGACTGAGTCTCTTAAGCAGTTATTCTTGCCTTTTGGGGCAAAATTCGGCATCATTTTCTGGCGACCCAGGTGGGACCAGACAGGAGATCCAGGCCCTGAGGGGTCCTCCCGAGCCGAGTCCGGGGTCGGGATCCTCTGGGTACCCCTGAAGAATTTTGGTCAGAAGAGACTCCCCCCCGGACCAGTGCTTTCAGTGGACGAAGAGTACCCTGCATCTCCTGCTCCAATTAAGAGGTATTTCAATTCTTTATTGGTTTTGGAATAAAGCGCTTTGTTGGGAAACGGGGGTCAGACGTGACCGCCCGAAGGGAAAGCTGGGGGACGCCCCAGTAAAGAATCCCAGCTGGGTTGAAGTCCTAGCATTGGTTTGCTAGCATTGGTTTGCTAGCATTGGTTTGCTAGGGTTAAAATCCCAGCATTGGTTTTGTGAAAGAGAAAAAAAAAAAAAAAAACAAACAAAAAAAAAAAAACAAAAGAGAGAGAAAATGCAGGTTAAAGTCCTGCTGGAGGGAGCATTTGTTTATCTTGGTATCTTCGATCTGTTTTTACTGTGTGGGAACTGTTTTAAACATTGTGCATTGTGTTATAACACTGTGGATTAAGGATTAAGAACTAAGATTGCTCTCTGAGGGGTCTGTCAGCCGGTGATCTTCTCGTGACTGTTCTATATGTCTGTTGCAAAATCTTACAGGAAACATCTTGTCGCTCTCTCTGTAATCTTTTAGAAGAGAATAAGTTGATAGACGTCCGGGAAGAAATTTGTCACCCCCTGCAATTGTTATACTGTCTACAGTTGTGATTGCATGAGTCTGGCAAACCGGTATCGCGCGGTCTGTAGGCGACCTCTCGTGACCAAACCTGGTAAAACAGTCCGTTCTGATATAGACTATAAGGTAGGAACTATTTCATAAAGGTGTGTGGGTATGAGTGAGAGTGAATGAGACGCAGCATCGCTGCGAAGCGAGAGGGAGTCCCACTCCGCATTTCCTGTTCTTCGCGAGAAGCCAGGTCGCAAAAAGGACAAAGCGATTGGAAATTGTGTGTATGAAGTGTTAAAATAAATTAGTAAACAGTACATGCGAGAAAGAGACTGATCTGGTTAGACAGACACAGGGAATAGCAATGGGAGGCCAACAGAGTAAGGGCGTAAATATGAAAACCCCCTTAGGATGTATCCTAAAGCACTGGAAGGACTTGGGAGGGATCCCAGGGGGAAACATAAGTAAAAAGACACTCCTTAAATATTGTACACAGTGGTGGCCATTGTATAAGTTAGATGACAATGAGAGATGGCCACCAGAGGGAACAACTAATTATAACACTATTTTGCAACTAATACTCCTCCTCCGCCGGCTCAATAAATGGGATGAGATAATGTACGCAGACATGTTCTTCACCCTAAGGAATAAACCTGAGTGGCAAAAAGAATGCGAAATTAATGTAGCCCCTCAGGATCCCCTAGTACTAGCCCTGGAAAAGGATAAGAAGGGTCCAAAGCCCAAGGAACGTTGCTGTGATGCATGTAGTAGAAATAAGAAAAAGAAGGGTGCGGGACCTACCTGTTTTTATTGTCATAAAAAGGGGCACCTGCAAAGAAATTGCAAAAAGAAACAGCAAGATGAGAAAACTTCTCAGGAGAGTCAGAGGGGGCAAGGGTTTTGTCTAACGAAGAGGATCAAATTACACCTAGAAGAGCCCTTGATAATAAAGCTAAGAGTAGGTCCTCAGAGTGAGGAATTTGTATTTTTAGTAAATACAGGAGTTTCTCGGTCAATAGTGACAAAATTACCCCAGGGATGTGAAGTGAGTTGTGAGCAAGTTTCAGTAATCGGAATTACAGGAGAAGCTTTCCCTGTTCCTATAATAAAAGGAGTGAAAATTGAAACAAATGACAAATTTGGAGTAAATGATTTATTGTTGATACCAGAGGCCGAGGAGAATATGTTAGGCAGAGATCTAATAATAGCCCTAAATTTACAGATAAAACCCTGTGAAGGAAAACTTGAAATTTATTCTTCACCTAAAGAAGATGATCTAGAAATTAATGACATGGGTTGGCATTCAGGTGAAGTGGAAAAGTTTAGAGCGAAGGAGTCCGGTCCCTTTAGTCCCTCCTGGTCAGAGCAAGCTTGTGGATTTTAAAAGGGCAAGAAGGGACTATTTATACAGACTCCAAATATGCTTTTAGTATAGTACATACTTTTAGAGAAATTTGGAAGGAAAGGGGACTTATAAACACTCAAAGGAAGGGGTTAATATAGGGGGGGATAGTTCATATAAAGGAACACCAGAGGGGGAGGGATATTAGAGTCAGAGAAATAATCTGGCTGGTAAAGAAGCAAAAAGAGCGACCTTAAGAAAGGGCGATACTGAAATTATGACCTTACAAAAATATAGAAATTCAGCAGGAGGCTCTTTCCCTTCCGCTAGTAGAATTGGCAGCTATAAGGAGTTTTTCCTGATGATAGAATTATGATGCCAAAACCAGTGGCACATTAGATCTTAGATAACTTGTATAGACGGACATACTGGGAAGCAAAAGCCTTTTGTGGTCACTTTTTAAAATTTTTTTGGATGTATGAGGATATTTGAAATTCAAAAGCAAATTACTCAGGGGTGTCTCACCTGTTAAAAGGTAAATAAGAAGGTATTTAAAAGCCCTCCCTCTGGAGGATGCAAAACAGCTTAACGGCTATTTCCAAAGATCCAGGTTGAATTAGTAGACCTGCTTAAAGTAGGTCGGTGGAAATATTTGTTAATTATAGTAGATCAATTAACTCAGTGGGTTAAAAGCACAGTTCAAACAGTACTTTTGATTAATACGGGAGCAACTCTTTCGGTTTTAAATCAGGAATTGGTACCTAAAAGTGATCAATTTGTACAATTTGTGGGAACAACAGGTCAACCAGAAAAGCCGTACTTTTTGAAACCCATTAAATACAAAATTGGGAAACAAATGGGAATTCACCAGTTTCTGTATTTGCCAAATTCACCAAAGCCTCTACTAGGAAGAGACTTACTGGAGAACTTGGGAGCCATAATAAAATTCAACAAAGACAAATTGGAATTTCAAGTAAATGAGGAACGACTGATTACAGCTCTAAGCCTAACAATCAGTTGTGTGGAACCTAAACCTGAGAATCACAGTTTCAAGCATATCCTGAGTGAAACATATCCATTAGTATGGGCTACCGATATACCTGGGAAATCAAAACAAGCAACACCTATCATTATACCTGAAGCGAGGCCGGTAGTTAGGAAACAATACCCACTGAGGTTAGAAGATAGAAAGGGAATTGAACCCATAATCAAAAGGTTTTTAGAATTAGGGTTATTGATAGAATGTGAATCGGATCTTAATACACCAATCCTGCCAGTAAAGAAACCTAATGGAGCTTATAGACTAGTTCAGGATCTGAGAGCAGTAAACGAAATAACCAAGACATTACATCCGGATGGAGCAATTCTCCCACGATTTTTGGGAATCAGTTAGCCAAAGAATTAGAACAGTGGGAAAGGCCGCTGGGAGATGGCACCCTTCTGCAATACGTAGACAACCTCCTAATAGCAATAGTGATAGAGGAAGAATGCATTGAATGGACTATTTCCTTGTTAAACTTCCTGGGTTTAAGTGGATATCGAGTCTCTCAACAGAAAGCACAGCTGGTGCAAAAAGAAGTGGTGTACCTGGGATATGAAGTCTCCAGAGGACAGCGATCCCTGGGAGCAGCTAGAAAAGAGGCCATCTGTCAGATGCCTAAACCAGAGACAGTGAGAGATCTGCGCGCCTTTCTGGGGATGACAGGTTGGTGTCGGCTATGGATCTACTAGTACAGGATACTCGCTAAACCACTGTACGATTTGTTGAAAGAAACTAAGGACGTTCTAGTTTGGACTCCCGAGGCAGAAGGGGCCTTCAAGAAGTTGAAGCTGGAGCTAATGAGAGCATCGGCCTTAGGTCTTCCAGATGTATCAAAAACATTCTGGCTGTTCTCCCATGAACGACAAGGGATGGCCCTAGGAGTCCTAGCACAGCAGTTGGGAACACACAAGAGAGCTGTGGCCTACTTCTCCAAGCGATTGGATGAAGTAAGTAAAGGATGGCCAGGCTGTCTGAGGGCAGTGGCTGCAGTGATAATTAACATAGAAGAGGCCAGAAAGCTCATGCTGGGCCAAAAGATGACTGTGTTAGTATCTCACACTGTATCGGCCGTGCTGGAACAGAAAGGCAACCATTGGTTGTCGCCTTCCAGATTCCTAAAATACCAGGCCATCTTGGCTGAATCAGATGACGTAACCATTCAGGTAACTAACATTGTGAACCCAGCTTCATTTCTAGAAGGGAGAGCCCCAGCAGAACCCATCGAACACAACTGCCTGGAAACAATTGAAGCCGTTTACTGCAGTCGCCCAGATCTCAAAGAAGAGCCGCTCGAAGATGCGGACAACTGGTTCTCAGATGGAAGCAGCTTCGTGAAGCGAGGAGTAAGAATGGCCGGCTATGCAGTCACTATTACAGAAAGGGTAATCGAGTCGAACCCCTTACCTGCAGGGACTTCAGCCCAAAAGGCAGAGCTGATAGCCCTGACTCGAGCCCTGGAGTTGGCAGAAAACATGCAAATTAATATATGGACAGACTCTAAATATGCCTTCTCCGTTGTACATGCTCATGGGGCCATCTGGAAAGAAAGAGGACTATTGACTACACAAGGAAAAACAGTCAAACATGCAGAAGAGATTCTGCGATTGCTAGAGGCGGTCCAACTCCCAGCACAAGTGGCCATAATGCATTGTAAAGGACATCTGAAAGGTAACACTATTCCAGAAATAGGGAACAGGAAGGCAGATACAGAAGCTAAATTGGCTGCCACAAGAACTAGGGAAGTGGAAATAGTGGCCCTAATAGCAGGAGAGCTGGATACCAATATCCAGCCAGATTATCAGGAATCAGATCATAGATGGATTCAAAGGAATAAAGGTAAACTGTTAGACAGTGGATGGGGACAATTAGAGACAGGACAGTTGGTAATACCAGGGAACCTAATGTGGCAGATTGTGAAGACGGAGCATGAAAAGGCCCATTGGGGTCTAGATCCACTTTACCAACATTTGGAAGCCAGGATAGCAGGACCGAAATTATTTACTACTGTAAAGCATGTTACATCCCAGTGCGAGCGGTGTCTGAAAAATAACCCGAACACGGGAACCAAGGTACACCAAGGAGCCATAAATCAAGGTAAATTCCCAGGTGAAGTATGGCAAATTGATTTTTCTGAACTCCCAAGAAAAGGGAGGTTTCGGTATTTGTTGGTATTAACTGATGCATTTTCTGGGTGGCCTGAAGCATTCCCTTGTAGGACAAATAAGGAAAGAGAGGTGACTAAAGTACTGTTGAATGAAATTATTCCACGGTTTGGGGTACCGAAAAGCATTTCTTCGGATAGGGGTACACATTTCTGTGCAAAAGTGGTGAGAGCAATAAGCAAAGCATTACAAATCAAATGGCAATTACACACACCTTATCGTCCACAGGCCAGTGGGCAAGTGGAAAAGATGAATCATCTCATCAAACAACAAATTGCCAAAATATGCGAGGAGACTAATTTGCAGTGGTATCAAGCTTTGCCTATTGCTCTGCTTAGGCTGAGAGTCAAACCAAGATCAAAAGAAAAGTTAAGCCCATTTGAAATTTTGTATGGTAGACCTTATGCTATGCAAGTTGTAAATGGGGACGCTATAGACCAAATCGGTAATCAGTACATTTATGATTATGTAATGACGGTGGGGAAACAGTTCGATAAGAATACTACTGTGGTGATAGAGCACCAACCTAAACAACCTGATTGCAAATTGCATCCGTTTAATCCCGGTGATTGGGTGTATGTTAAGAATCTTCTAGGAAAACCCCTATAAGAAAAGTGAGACCTTTCCAAGTGCTGCTGACTACCTTCACTGCGGTTCGGATCAAGGAGCGACCCACGTGGACCCACTCCCACGAGTCAAGAAAGCTCCGGAAAACAAACAAGAGGAGCAGACATTATAATTCTGGCTCCACCTCAAACCTTTATAACTCTGATCATTGAGTTCTCGAGGGACTCTCTGGGTACCTGCTAAATGGGTGAAGCTTTACGTATCTGGGATGTCAGGTGGTGGAATAGAATAACAGCAGGAGATGAAGGACGACGACTGCTGAGAAAGCTTTTCTTTAATGTACAGCAGGACCTCCAGCGTCTCGCACAATATAGTGAACCAGCTGCCAGAGCCCTAACAGACCCACCACAGAATTGGATAAACTGGGTTCTTACCACGCAATTTGATGAATCCATACCACTGAGTAGTACAACCTGTTGTGCTTGTAGTAATATGTTTTGCTGTGCTTGGGTTGCTCTAAAGTGTGCTGGGTGCAGGTATATTTACTGGTATGATCAAGCACTTGTGTGGCAAATTTGGTGTTGGAGGTGTTGTAGCCAATGGGTAAGAGAACGTAATTGGATTAGAGCGTTAAGTAAATTTACAGGTTTGCCAGGAAGGGAGGGACTTAAGTTGTATGAAAGTGCAGAACAGATAATTACTGCTTTTGTGAGGTGGCGTTTGAATCACGAACTAAAGGGACTAGAAATAAAGAGAAATTCTCACATTGTAGCTGCCCGGTGTAGACAACAAGTCCCACTGACCCAAACATCTGTGGTAGGGCCCTTTGAGGGGGATCCTGACCAAGCATTAGATCAGTGCATTGAGAACCTTCAGAGATTGAGGGTAGGAAAGTGGGGAACAGCAAAACTCAAAAAGGAAGGGAGAAAAGAAGTGAAAGCTACACGAGATGCATTTCATTGCTGCAGTTGGAGTTTGAGAAATGTGTTGCATAGGAATATGTTGCATGAGTCTCTCTGATCATTTTGTTTTGGTTCACAGCAAGATTAGGGATATTCGAAAAGGAGGCCACAAGTTAAAGGAAGAAGAGCTAAGAATCGATGAATGGCTAAAGAGTTTAAAACTTGGGCTATTGTACGAGTGTATCAGCGCCCTACAGGGTTAGAAATTGACGAAAGACTTCGTAAGTTATAAGAAAAGGGGGGAATGAAGCCATTTATTATAATGAACAATAGTTTTTGAGAAATAAAAGAATTAAAAGACACTTAAAAGTATATCAAGGGAATCGCAGAAGTTAATAAATAACCTAAAATACACTATTAGGAAGAACTTTGATCAGATATCTAGATACGTTAATAAATAATCTAAAATACACTCACAGAAGAAACTTTGGAATTAGAGTATTTGAAGAAACAGAAGTGGAAGCCAATAAGTTAAAGTGACCTGCCAAGCTGTTAGAATCAAGCCAATAAGTTAAAGTGACCTGCCAAGCCGTTAGGATCAAGCCAAGTACAACAGTAACTTCAGCCAAGCCATGGAAAAACATGCCAAAGATAATAGGAAGAAGTCCAAATTAGGAAAAGCTTAAAATTTAACTAAGGAAGACCAAGAATTCCCGGAAGACTCTGCCTGCCTATGAATATGCATGTAATAAATGATGTAATCCTTGTTTAAAATTGTATAAAAACCCGCTTTTGCTGTACATAATTTAGAAATCCATTTTGTGATTTCTCCGACGCGTCGTAATAAAATACCTCCTGCTTATCTGACTTAGACTGAGTCTCTTAAGCAGTTATTCTTGCCTTTTGGGGCAAAATTCGGCATCATGGGTAAGGAGTGGAAAGTTGCTGACTTCAGTGGGGCAACATTCCTATTGTTAGTGGGGCCACATTCCTATGTTAGTTTCTTATCTATGAGTAACTGAGGGTCTTATCTACGGGAAACAGAGGGTCCTGGCTTTCCGTGACATCGCGACAATCTTCCGCAGCACCTCTTCCCTAGCTACCACATCTCCCCCCCCCCTTTTCCTTTTCACAAATGAATGAGGTAGTCATGTACATAGGTACTGAAATGAGGTATAAGGTTGTAGCTTGACAAGGGAAAGGGGTTTTGGGAAACCTGAGTAAGCTTTTGCCAGACAAGTTTGGAAAATCTTGTGACTGGCAGTGTTCTTTGGTTGAATTCCCTGGTTGAATTCACAGCAGTTGTCGTCGCCCTATGAACAGGATGTTGGCCCGTTCCAGGCGGCTCTGAACGAACGAGACCAGCTTGTTCAGCAGGCATGGTCCGAAGGTAACTGTTAGAAACAGCATCGCCAATGGACCTATCAGGGCAGAAATCAGGGTGGTTAGCCAAGGTGATTGATTGAACCAGGACTCGTACCAGCCCTGTTGGGCTTCCCTGTCTTTCTGCCTCTGAGCCAGTCGGTTCCGGAGTTCTGTCATGGAGTGTCTCACGACTCCCATGTGGTCTGCATAGAAACCCTTTCAAGGCGGCACACAGGCCCCTTTGCTGCATGAACAGGAGGTCCAGGCCTCGCCTGTTCTGCAAGACCACTTCTGAGAGTGAGGAGACCGACTTCTCTAGAAAGGAGATGGATTTCTCGATCCTTTGCAGGTCCTCGTCAATCATTGCCTGCAGCTGTGACAGTCCTTGGTGCTGGGTCGCTAGGGCTGAGACACCCGTGGCCGTTCCGGCTGCTCCCAGGCCGAGCAGCATTGCGATAGTTATACCTGTCATTATTTCTCTTTTGTGGATCCGGCCGGGTCCCTCAAGAAGATGGTACATCTCTTCGTCTGAGTGGTACAAGACCCTAGGAACAATCAGAACTTGGACACAGAAGTCGTTAGAGTCATTGAATTTGGGAAGGAACACACAGGGACTCACTCCGGATCGCTGGCAAATCCACATCTCCGATGTGGATGGGACTGCCCACTTATTGTTTTTCCTGTTAGGCTTGACAATTTTGGTGCAGATGTTGCCTCCCCGCTTAGCTAAGGCTGCATTGCCAAAGCATCTGCCTCGGCCTGTGACTTGACTCAGGGTGATTCCTTTGCGAGGGGTATCCCATCTGCACTGGTGAGGGGCGTCGGCTGAGGAATAACTGAAGGGAGTGTTTAGAGCGACTCCTTCGTAAAAGGGGGGTTTGACGTTGTAACAAAGCCAGCAGGATTCGGTTAGGTTAGGGTTGGATGCATTCAGGGATACAAAGGTAGCTTCTAACATACGAAAGATTGGGTCTGAGTCTGACTCGGTTAAGCGGCTCATCTGAAAGGTTTCCGCTTGACCGGTCGGGACATTGCTGACCCCTGTGGGTAAGGTTTTGGGGTAGGTTATGTTTCTCCCTTTCGGCACGCTTTTAATCGCTTTGTTGGGTCCGACTGCTCGGGGTGCCGACCGTTGGAGCCTGATAATTTGCACGTTCGCCCTCTCTTTTGACCCTTGAAGGACTACTGTCCACGTTTTGCCTGTGGCCCAGCTAGGGTGTTCTGGCTGCAAGACCGTCATGTTGTAATCAGTGCATGCCCGAAATCTAGGGATTTTATGTTGGTTTCGATGGAAGTTTTCGTGAAAGAAGAAGGGTGTTTTGCGGCCGATGGGTGCCCAGGTGAACTGTGAGAATTTGTCTGGCTCTTGTGGATCCCACCCAGGCCCCGACGGTCTGGCATCTGTAACTATGGTTTCGCAGCCCCAGTGCCCACAATGTCCCCACCCTGGGTGATTGCAGTAGCTTTTCCCAGGGTTTGAAGCTGGGCACCAGTAGGATAGGTACGAGTGTGTGACGTGTGGGGAATAGGGGTTTACCCTTGGCTGTCCTGGAAACCGGTCGGTGATGCGGAGCATGAAGGATGGGGTGTTTGGTGTGGTGATTTCTCTGAGTGCTTTGCCACTACTAAGGTGTCGCATGACCCACCTGAAGGGCTGATGGGGGTAGTGGTCTGGGCTGGCTTGCCCTCTGGCAACAAGCCCCAACAGCAAAATCACACAGAAACACCCTTGGTGCTTGGGTCTCACCCGTGCGGGTCTCTCGGGTACTGCCTGACGGCTTGGTGGTCTGTCACTTTCGTCTGGAACCGGGATGTACGCGTCACGAGGACGTCCCACGAGCAGGTCCTGTAAACAAAGACTCGCAATTCTCGTCAGTCTCATTCTGCTCGCTATGAAGGTCCGGTTTAATCGACTTAAGTGGACACCACCTGATTTTGCCGTCCTTTTTGACAGCTGCGTACCCTCGCCCCGTGAGCATCAGCCTCCAACCCCATTCCCACTCGCCCAGCTCGTTTCTAATTACCACCTGTGGGCCCTCTTCTACTGTTCGAGTGGCCTAGTGTTTTTGGACGGGACTGTTTGTTTCATCTCCCCTAGGGAATTGATTCAGTGCCAGCAAAGCGGTTGCCAGCATACGTGCCTGATCTCCTGGGGGAATGGCATTGGCAAAGCCCTCTGCTTTTGCCAACACTTCTATCTTGGTTTTCAGGGTCTGGTTTGCTCTCTCAACTATGGCCTGCCCAGTACTGTTGTATGGGATGCCTTGCACTAACGTGATGCCCCATTTCGAGGTGAATTCCTGTACTGGTTTGGAGGTGAAATTGGAGCTGTTGTCAGTTTTGATCTGTTTGGGGATACCAAGCCAAGCCATGGCTGTCAGCCAGTGCTGAATTGTGGTTTTGGAGTTAGTTTTGGGGTGCTGTGTGGCTATGATCATTCCGCTATAAGTGTCCACTGTCACTGCAAGCCATGCTCGGGGCTTCAGCAGTTGACATAAGGTGAAGTCTGACTGCCAGATTTCTGAGGGCTTGAGACCTCTCGGGTTGACCCCGTAGGTCCAAAGGGGTGACTTCTGGCAATAAGGACAGGTGGCTACCACATGTTTTGCGTCCGCCATCGAGATTTCGCATCTCTTCGCCAGTGCTTTGACTCCGATGTGGAGCGACTCGTGCAGTTGACGAGCTCTTTGCAAGGTCCAAACGCCTTTTGCTGCGGCGTCCGCTTTGTCGTTGCCGATCTGGAAGTAACCTTTGACTGGGTCATGGCTGTTGATGTGGATGACTGACACGGTGCCCTGAGCGAGGAAAGTGCTTCTTCCAGCATTAGGGCTGCTGCTGATGTCGACACTCCTGGTCCTGCCATGGCTAGGCAGAGCCTTGCCACGAATATAGAGTCCGTTACGATGTTGAGGTGTTCGTCTTGGAAGAGTCCGCACGCCAAAACCACTGCTGCTGCCTCCAGCTGTTGCACTGACAGTGTGGGGTCACACGCTTTGACGCAGTGCCATTGCTCTCCTGCCTGCCACACTGCTGCTGCGGTTGAAGTCATGGAGGAAGCGTCTGTGAAGACCGTTGGTCCTGGCTGCGGTCTGTCCTTGACCTTCGGTGGCATGTCCATGTCGACTACGGTCAGCAGCTGAGTCCAGGGTGGCTTGGAGGAGTAGGAGATTTCTCCTCCGAAGCCGGAGAGAGCAAGGGCCAGGTATTCCGATATTGTGGCTGACTCCGAGGTCGGCTGCTTGCGAAACGGAAGGTGGATGCTTGTCGGCTCTGTCCCTAGGTGTTTCAAGGCGAGTCTCCTGCCTTTCATGATGAGGCTGGCGATGCATTCGATTCCTGGGGAAAATGCACGAGCGGGTCTTCTGAGGACCACCCATTGGATCGGTTGGGCCTTTTCAGAAGGTCCTTGAGCCAGTGCTCCCACTCCCCCCTTCGGTGTAAAGTGGACGTACAGGTCCAGTGGCATGGCTGGGTTCCACCTGGCAAGCGTGCCAGTGGACATCTGGTTTTCGATGAAGTCGAGGGAGCTCGTTGCCTGCGGCGTCAGCTCCTTGGGATCCCAGGGGTGCTTTCCTTTCAGGAGGTCGTACAGAGGGTCCATGACCTCGGGAGGAATCAGGACGATGTTGCAAAGCCACTGCAGCGATCCCACCAGGCGTTGCACGTCGTGGAGCGTCTCGACGTCTCGGTTGATCTTCGTCTCGGGGGGTGTCACGTAGGAGCTTGTAATTCCTACTCCCAGGAAGGTCACGCAGGGTCCTGTCTTGATTTTTGCGCTCGCGATCTCGAAGCCGTTGGCCTGAAGGGTCTCTGTGATTGTGGTCACCAGGTGATCTACTTGGCTTGCCGAGGGTGCTGCGACCAGGATGTCGTCCATGTACTGGATGATGGTTGCGGTGGGATTGGAGTGTCGGACTGGCATCAGTGCTTTGTCCACAGTGATTTGGCATATGGTCGGGCTGTCGACCAGGCCTTGTGGAAGCACTCTCCATTGGAAGCGAAGGTTAGGCCGCTCGCCGTTCCGAAACGCCAAGGAAAAGGCGAATCGTTCTCTGTCCTCAGGGTGCAGGGGTATTGAAAAGAAGCTGTCCTTGATATCCAGTACTGCGCACGGCTGCCCTTCGGGGATGGCTGAGTTTGCGGGTAGCAGTGTCTGGACTGGACCCAGGGGTCGAATCGTCTTGTTCACCTCTCTCAGGTCGTGGACGAGACGATAGCCTTCTCCGGACCTTTTGGGGATCACGAATACAGGGGTGTTCCATGGGCTGGTGGAGGGTTCTGTGTGACCCTTTTGCAATTCGCGGTCGACCAGTTCCTGCAAGGCTGCCATTCAAGGCTCTGTCAGGGGCCACTGCTCAACCCATACAGGGTCTGATGATTTCCAAGTCAATTTGATTGGCAGCGGGGGGTGTACGGCAGTGGTCCTCATGATAAATTTGTAATCCGAAATCCGAGCATGGAAAGGACGTCCCGTTTCCCCGGTGCCGGGATGCTTGGAGTGAGGGTGCTGCCAGGGAAAGCTGTGCCGGCTGGGGACAGCTCGCTGAGTTGCTGCCCTTCCCCGGAAGCCTGGGCTAACGCGGTCGTCCTGCCATTCCTGCTTAAATACAGTCCGCCCCGCCCCATCAAAAGCATGCGGCTTATTTGCGTAATATCAAAAGTGAGCAGATCGTTATTGCTAGAAAGGTCGTCCTCAAGAGTGGGTACTACAGCTGAGTTGATCCCTATTTCTGAAATCGCTTCGGCTTCTTTCGGGTTAACTGGGGTATATGCCCTTTGTTGGTTCCCCGCGCTCCGGCAACCCCCCCGGGAAAGCGTGCATGGAGGCTGCCGGTGCCCGGTCCCCACAGGCTGCTTTTATTTTTCCCCAATCGGTGAGTTTGTGTTGCGATTGTTTCCTGATATTGTTTAAAGCTTTATTCGGTTTCGCTTGAAACCGCATTAATTCTGCTCTCTCGGTTTCCGAGTCCCAGCCGGACTCGGTCGGCTCTCCCGAGCTGTCTGAGCAGCTGTTACTTGACTCTAAGCTGGAAGCTGACTGCCGGTACACTTCCGGCGCTCCGTGCCGTTTTGTGCGGCTTCGACCTCACTCCTCCCTTTGGGGATGGTGTCGCTCCCTCCCCCTGGGGTCCCCCCGCCTCCTGCCGGGGGAGGTCCTTGCCCTATAAGGACCTAATTTGGATAGAGCGCTCTGGTTGGTCTTACGCTCCTCTGCGGGGGCCGCCCCATCTCCCCGCTCGCCCGCGCATGCGTTGTTAAGCAGGCTGACTCCGTTTCCGCCTCCCGCCTCCTCCCTTCCGCCCTCGCCATGTGGTTCGGCGCCATTTTTAAACGCACATGGCGGGGGCGAGTTTTTACCGATCCCGGCGGGGTCCGACAATCCGGCCTCGTTCCGCACCTCCTCCGCGAGTCCCTGCCAGAAGCATCGCGCGCGCTGCTCTGCTTCTTGCGCCGGACCGGCGCCCGGCAGGGAAGAGACGGATAGAGAAACCGCGGCTTTTTTGGACGGTTCCGCGGGGGGGCTAGGACCCGGCGGGCTCCGCGGGAGGGTCAGGGGGTCCCCTGGGGGTTCCGGGGGGTCTCCTGGGGGCTCCGGGGGGTCTGGGCTCGGGCTCGGGTGGAACGTGCCCGGCCCCCGCATATTCCCGCCTTCAATCCGATCGCTCTCAGAGGCAGTCTGCGTCGCGGCCCCCACCCCCGGCTTTGGTGTAGCTAATAAACGTATGCGCGTGGCTTCCCGCGTCTCCGGTTCTTCTAACGTCTTGCGTAGGGCCTCTTCTACTTTCCCCCACGCTTTGAGGTTTTTACCACTGCCGGCGGACTTAGAGTCCTCTGCTGAGGCGGCAGTGCACTTCTCCCGCGCTTCCAAATATAATATATTTACCGGACGTTCGATCGTCCCCAGCTCTAGGAGCCTTGCAATAGCAAGATTAGAATTCCTGAGCTCACCTTTAATTCCCCATTGCTCATGAGCCTGACTTACGACCTTCGCTGTGGCTTCCATTGTCCACGCTGGTCCGGGGGGCGTCCCCCCCCGCTGTGGTCAGACCTGCTGCCACAGCCGCCGTCCTCTGTCCAGGAGAATCCCCGTTCCCCGGGCGCAAGCCGCTTTCCCGGGTTTTGGCACCAAAATGTTGCCTTCTGGATCAAGGCAGGCGACCTGGTTCTGAGGAACAGCTCGACGGCCCACTCTCCAGGGCCGTTCGGGCCAATGACATATGCAGACACCAATGTGGTGGACGGTCAAAAGGCATTTATTACTTCTTCTCATGGGGTCTTATAGTCTTAGGGGTCTCTACGTCAAAAGGGGATTTGTCCTTCTTATCTATGGTTAGTAGGGAATGGAAAAGTACTGGGTAAGGAGTGGAAAGTTGCTGACTTCAGTGGGGCAACATTCCTATTGTTAGTGGGGCCACATTCCTATGTTAGTTTCTTATCTATGAGTAACTGAGGGTCTTATCTACGGGAAACAGAGGGTCCTGGCTTTCCGTGACATCGCGACAATCTTCCGCAGCACCTCTTCCCTAGCTACCACAGTTGAGTTCCCACAGGATACCACTGACACATGGCATAATTAAAGACTTGAGACAAGCAATAAAGGACAGTGGCTTAAGCTCTTCCTAATTCAAGCAAAAAGGCACCTTTGGTAATTACGATTTGATTCCTTATGACAGCAAATATATTGCGACCACACAATTTTTACAGATTCTCAACGCATGCTATGGGAAGTCAAATGGAGAAGAGCTCTCACTGCATTAATAGAGTCTTATGCTGGTGGCCCAAATAGAAACCTCACAATGGCCCAAATGGCAGGAGATGCTCCTGATGATAAACCTGAGGACCAAGCTGCAATTCTGCCTCGAGATGTGATTTCAGATATTAAGGAAGCAGCTTGGAAAGCCATTCTGCAAATACAACCTACGGGGACCCCAGAGGGCATTTATACAGAGGTAAAGCAAGGAGTATCTGAGTCGTTCACCTCTTTTGTAGATTACCTTACTCAAGTAGTGGAAAGGCAATGTAGCGATGAAGTGGCACATCCTCATCTGCTTTGAAGTTTAGCTTTTGCAAATGCCAACAAAGAATGCAAATGCATAGTCAGTTCCTAACCAGGTCCACAGCCAACCTTGTCCCAAATGACAGAAGCCTACAGCAAGGTAGGCACTCCTCAACATGTAGCAGCAATCCAAGCAAACATCTTGTGAGAACAATTTGGGAAACTTCTAGAAGCAGCAAATCAAAGACTCGAAGAAATCCTTGCAGCTCTCCATGTAACTCCTCAACAAGATAATTCCACAGAAATAATAGCAGCAGAACTCACCAAAAGGCCATGTTTCCTCTTGGGGTCTCTAGCTGGTCAGAGTGACCCTGAGAAATGTTAAAAAGTCTCTTTTCCCAGCCTGGCAGTTGAAGAAGGAGTCAGAGCTCTTAATTTCTTGGTCTCAAGGTTGTTTATTGTATCTTATCTATAACATTCTTTCTCCTGTCCTGCCGAGGTCCACTCAGCAAGACAGTCTGAGGCACTCTGCCTGCCCTCGGGTGGTGTTATCTTTTTATACTAAAAACTACGTGTACAATATTTACAATTACTTTCCAATACCTATCATCTATGTTAGACAGTGAGCTTCTACTCTAAACCAATCTACAAGTGTCAACATCACAGCAGAAGATGGAGGCCAAGAAGAAGAAGGAGAAAGGCTGGACACGTCCAGATTCCTCCATCTTGCCCCCTGAACCCCCATTCTAAAATTCCCAAAAATCTATTTTTCCACTCTGTGATAAATTCACCGTCCTTCTACTTAAACTTTCATGGCTTGTAATTCTTCATACAAGGTTGGTAATTGTTTTTTCCAAGGGCTAAATCAAAGGCACAGGGTTCTTGGGCTCTGTGCCAAGGTCTCTGAGCCCCCTGGGCAGGGTCTTGAGCCCTCCAGGACAGCCAGAGGAATTTCCTGGATTCCCACAGTTTCAAGTGTGGAAAATTTGGGCACATAACAAAGTATTGCCCAGAGTCTTCGGGAAATGCGACAGCACCAAATTGTTGCCCAAGGTGCAGAAAAAGGAGACACTATGCAAATCAATGCTATTCCAAATGTGACATAGATGGAAATATTTTACCATGAAAAGTGATTCCCAGCTAGTAAAACCACCGTGTAAAGAAAGAAGTATTAGTAATGATTCAACTATCCAAAATTTCTCTGAAGACAGAACATTTGGGAAACTTCAATCACATCCTATCTGCAGGGTCATCAGCTGATTCCTCAATGATTTGGCGTTTGGGGATTGCTGGTAGTGAACTTGTAATCTCTGGTTTTTGTGTTTTCTATAGGTAATATCGATAAATAGTGACTGTTGATAATACTACATGAATGTTAAAAAAAAGGTTGTCTTAACCCCTTTGAACACTTGCTGCTCATATATTGATTATATGTTAATTCCCTGATTTTTGTGACAAGATTTATTTATAAGGTATTGTTATAGTATTTATAGCCAGCTTTCATGTTTTACAATCTCTGTGTGATCACCCACAAGACACGTCTCTTCAGGATCCTGCTTTTTGTTTTCTAACTACTTATGCGTTTTCTTTATCCAGACTGCTAGTCTCATGGGTTTCTTCAGTTATTGTTACAGAAGTACTCCATCAGAAAGTCCAGCTGTAACATTAACTTCTTTCTTTGGATTTTGTACTAGATAATCAGTCTCTCCTTCAGCTACACTTCCTCCACCTTCACACTCTCAGTGTCCAGATCCAGGCTCATAATCCTGCCTGTGACCACTTCCAGATATTTGAAGAAGGGGTTTGCTGTGTTCAAAGAATATCCTGAAGGAAACTTCGGAGGGATTCAATTACTTGATGGTCTGATTGGTTTTTAACCCTAAGGTTTTTTACTCATAACTGCTCTTTTTAAGAGCCTTGTTTTAAAATGTCTAAAGTGATGTAAGAATTTGTGCCTGGCAGGCTGTTTGCGACCAATCTGGCAAGCTATGGACCCTAGCCCACATGATCTTACATAGGACAAAAGACAAGAAGCACTCTTCTCCATGTGGGGACAAAGTCCTATTTTATTTCCTAGATAGGAGACACCAGATCATCCAGGTGACTCCCCAGGTAGAAAAAGAGGGGGTGTGTCACAGACATCCTTTGTGAAAAATCCTTTCTTTAGGATTTTTCCTTCTGGGAAGCTGAGGTCCCAGAAAAAGAACGTAAACAATGGTTATCTGCTGCTGTGGAATGGAACAGGTGCACCTGTGATTGGCCCATGTGGTATGTTTACAATTAAGGGCCAATCAAAGACCGAGCTCTCTCGGGGACAGAATCAGAGAGAGCTCCTTTGTTTATTCATTCCTTTTCTATTCTTAGCATAGCAAGCTTCTGAGATCTTTCCTTCTATTCCTTTTAGTATAGTCTTAATGTAATATATATCATAAAATAATAAATCCAGCCTTCTGATCATGGAGTCAAGATTCTCGCCTCTCTCTTCACCCTGAAAGACCCTTGCAAGCCCGGCAACAGGGGTGGCCTTCTCCCAGGGGGATTTTGAGCTGAGGGGAAGGGGGGGCGGAAGAAGGGGGCGACAGCCAATGGAATACAAATGAGGAGGGACAAGGGGAGGGGCAAACCAGGAAGAGACCACCAACACTGACATTTAGGGGGGAAAGGGAAAGACCACGTGATGATAGGTTGCAAATCATGTGAACAGTGCAAATTACCAAACACCCAGTGCAAATAACTAAATAACTATTTAGTGCAATACAACAAGGTGACATCTACAAATTAGAGTCCAGGCTCTGGCCAAGCTCTAGCTCTACTCGGATGTGATGACTGATGATATACCCAGATGCTTTCTGCATCAAATGTATTCAAGTCGCTTTGGCTTGGCAATTTGACTTTCTATATATGAAAGCTGAACCTACTTTTACTTTTAAAGTGAGCTTGGGGAATCGTTATCTGGACATGATTTTCCAATTCTCTACTGATTTGAGGTTTATCAGCTGCTGCAGACTCTGGGATGACAGTTCAGTGTTGTAGTGCTTAGTAATTATATAATTTCACATGTGTTATTGATTGTGTGTATTATCTGATTAATTCCTAATTGCTGTTAGTTTCTTCACTACATGCATTGTTTTGCTCTGATGTTTCCTCATGCTCATAACCAAAGAGTGTTAGTAACAGCAACTTATGTCGTTATCTTACATGTCTCTATATAATTTTGCAAAACAGAACTAATCAATATTTTATCTTACATATCAGGTGTGGGATCTCAGCACCTCAGGATGAGGGTGCAGAGCAACCAAGACCACCCTTGGGGGGCTCGGGAGTCCTGGAATGTTGCCAGAAGTGTCTGGTGGCAGGACTTTGATCCTACACAGGAGATGACACCTGTATGAGGACTGGGAGGATTTCACTGGGTGAATGGTGAAGGGATAAGTTAATTAAGGTGTAGAACACAGGGTTTAGGATTTCTGTACAGGGGGGTCTAGAGAAGTAAGATGGAGGAATTGGGGCGTGTCCTGTCCTTCTTCTTCTTCTTCTTGGCCTCCATCTTCTGTGGTGATGGTGGCACTTTGGGATTGGTCTTTACTAGAAGTGCACTGGTTAATAAGAGTAGAAGGTATTGGAGAAAAATCATAAATATTGTACACGTAACTTTAGGTATAAAGATAAGTGACCGCCCCAGAGGCTGAGGAGTGTGCCCATGGCTGACTGCTGTGCAGACCTCTGTTGGGCTGAAAGAAAATCTTTTAGATAAACAATTAATAAACACCAAGACCGAAACAAGATCAGAAGTCTCTCCTCGTTCTTTGAAGCGCGGGCTGTCCAAGGCCACTCTGGGCCTTTCCAGGTCTTTAAAACAGCCGAGAAACCGAGCAAGTGGCATCCCTGAGCTATCTCCGGACATAAAACAGCCGGGAAGAGAAACCGACAACCAGCAAACATAAATCAACCATAAAACAGAAGAAAAAAATGAAATCCGACATCTGGCGTTCCCTGCTTGGGCTACTCCCCACCAACCCTTTCGGGGGGGGATCAGCCCTGAAGAGCTGAAGCTCAAGAACTGAAGAGCAAAGAGGGCAGCTCCAATCTAGGACGAGTTCTCAGGAGAGCACTGATAGCTCCTGAGGAGAGAAGCCTGAAGAAAAAAGAAAAAGAAGAAGGAAAAAAGAAAAAACCAGCCAGAAGCGTCTGCAAAAAAACAGCAGTCACTGAGAATTACATCTCTCAGCTTCTACCGAAGACAGTTCGTAGCAGAGCAGCCCGGATCGGAACCGGAAGGCGCCTCCGGATTCTTCTCCTGTGACCTGCTGGACAGAGACGGGAGGCTTCGGACAGCTCTGACGACAGATTCGGTGAGAAGGTCAAAATATAAGAACATAATTGCACACTCTCCCAGGAACAGCGGGAAATTTTGTCCGCCTTACAAGGCGTGGCTCAAGCATATACAGAAGGGATCCCAAAGAAAGTATTAAAACAGCTATTGTTGTGGGCAAGGCTTAATTACCCACTGGCCGAAACATGCCTGCTATTTGAAGTGAGGTTTTGGCAGGAAATCAATAGGCACTGATATTTCTTAACGACAAAAAAGACGAGACAGCGTTAAAGCTGCTCTCGCCGGCAAGATTAATGCTAGAAAAGCATACCGGTTCAGTCGAAAAGACTGGGAGAGCGACGAAAAGTTGCTCTGCATCCTCAACAGAAGGGTGGGGGAGCAAGGCTCCCGGAAAAAGAAAAAAAAGAAAAGCATATCAGCACAGTCGAAAAGACTGGGAGAGCGACGAAAAGTTGCTCTGCATCCTCAGCAGAAGGATGGGGGAGCAAAGCTCCGGAAAAAAAAATTATTTCTGGCCTTAAGAAGCCAGGGGGAAAGGGGTCTCGAAAAAAGAGAGCAGGAAAAAATATTAAAGCCCCGGTCCCAAAACCCAGAAACCCCAGGAAACTCCTAAAGCGTCCTGAAACTCCGGAGAGTACAGGGGAGTCAGGATCGGAGGGGGGGGTGAAGGGGGAAGAGAGGAGGGATCGGGGGGGGGCGCTTCCTCGCGGGGGCACGGCGTGGTAGCGGCGGAGCCGGCGGGGAGCGCGGGAGAAGAGATACCGGGAGACACATGTCCCGGTGCGGCTTTTGTCAGCACGGCGCCGGGGGGTGGCGGCCGTCCCGGAGACGCGCGCGGCGGGCAGAACTCGCAAAAACCCGCGGACAAATTCGGCTCGAATTGCGGGGCGGGGCGGGCCCGGGTGCCGGCGGGGGGCGGGCCGTACACACCGGCGGGAGGAATGGACACAGAGACAGAGTCAGGGGCAGACCGAGGGAGGAGACCTGGGAGGTGGAACAAGAGGGAGAGAGTGATGTCAGCCCAGGAGAGACAGGGAGAGGCTCGGAGAGCACGCATGCGCAGAGTAGAGCGCGGGCGGGGGCGGGCCCGTGACGTCTCGGGCGAGGAGGGGCCGTGCTCGGGATCCTATGTCCCAGCGGCTCCACACTCTCTTCAGACTTGGTACCT
Organism: Melospiza georgiana; assembly: GCF_028018845.1. Taxonomy (NCBI): domain Eukaryota; kingdom Metazoa; phylum Chordata; class Aves; order Passeriformes; family Passerellidae; genus Melospiza; species Melospiza georgiana. The sequence goes on along the minus strand of NC_080464.1, from coordinate 6,111,927 downwards.
CTGGATGAAACCCTTGGAGTCCCCGTCCCTTCCCTTCAAGGGAGACGTTCTGGTGTTCAAGCTCCATTTCCGGCTGGGTTAAAAGCCAGGCAGACACGGTCTCAAACGAGATCACGAACACGGCAGTTGACAGGACGAGGGGCAGTCCAGCTCATGCTGTCGTCCGACCTGGGGAGGCCGGTGACAGCGCCACCTAGAGGGGGGCAAGGCTTTCGCTTGTGTCTCCACAGAACGAGATCTGACGTGGGTGTCGGCACGACACGTGAAACCATTTCGAGTGCGAGAACATGAAAACGTGGATCCGAGAAACATGATCCAAGGAACAAAGAGACGAGTACTCAGACAAGAGTCGAGACTCAGATAGCACAAGACGACTCGGAAGAGAAATAAAAAGAAACTAAGGACTTTGGGGGGAATTCTCTGTTAAGGTCCTGAAAAGAAAAGCGAAACAATGATTTCACATAGAAGCGAAGCCATGAGTTTTATGATGCTTATCTGCATCATTCTTTCATTCATTGCAGTAAGCAATGGGGGTAATATACCTATTAGTCAGCAAAAGCAAAATGTATGGTAGAATTCTTTGACATCTCTCCCATTTGGAGAGGAATTTTAAGGGTAGAGTTCTTTGACATCTCTCCCATTTGGAGAGGAATTTTAAGGGTAGAATTCTTTGACATCTCTCCCATTTGGAGAGGAATTTTAAGAGTAGGATTCTATGTTTTAATAATTCTACTAGTCCTCATACTTGTTATCCCATGCATATTTGCATGTTTAAAACACGCTATGAATCGGATAGCGAAAGAAATTTTCCTAGTGCAAACAGAAGGGGGAGATGTGGGATCTCAGCACCTCAGGATGAGGGTGCAGAGCAACCAAGACCACCCTTGGGGGGCTCGGGAGTCCTGGAATGTTGCCAGAAGTGTCTGGTGGCAGGACTTTGATCCTACACAGGAGATGACACCTGTATGAGGACTGGGAGGATTTCACTGGGTGAATGGTGAAGGGATAAGTTAATTAAGGTGTAGAACACAGGGTTTAGGATTTCTGTACAGGGGGGTCTAGAGAAGTAAGATGGAGGAATTGGGGCGTGTCCTGTCCTTCTTCTTCTTCTTCTTGGCCTCCATCTTCTGTGGTGATGGTGGCACTTTGGGATTGGTCTTTACTAGAAGTGCACTGGTTAATAAGAGTAGAAGGTATTGGAGAAAAATCATAAATATTGTACACGTAACTTTAGGTATAAAGATAAGTGACCGCCCCAGAGGCTGAGGAGTGTGCCCATGGCTGACTGCTGTGCAGACCTCTGTTGGGCTGAAAGAAAATCTTTTAGATAAACAATTAATAAACACCAAGACCGAAACAAGATCAGAAGTCTCTCCTCGTTCTTTGAAGCGCGGGCTGTCCAAGGCCACTCTGGGCCTTTCCAGGTCTTTAAAACAGCCGAGAAACCGAGCAAGTGGCATCCCTGAGCTATCTCCGGACATAAAACAGCCGGGAAGAGAAACCGACAACCAGCAAACATAAATCAACCATAAAACAGAAGAGAAAGAGAAAAATGAAATCCGACAATCAGGACCCATTCTTCACTTCCAGGATTTTGAGAAAATCCTCCAGTCCCTGCGAGGATGTGGGTTTGCTTGTATTTTAACAGGTGCAGAGTCCAGGTGGATTTCAGTGAAGAATGTGAAACTCTATCAAGTGCAAGAAAATGCTGACCACTCCACAAGCAGAGAAGAAGACACAAAGATATGGATTGCACTGAGATTCCAACCTTTGTGTTTTGCCCACAGAAGACTGTGGTCTTTAGGTTTCTTTATGGGTGTGGGAATCAGTGGTGTTGTAGAATTTTTGTTAGATGATAGCTTAAGTGAAATATGGGGTTTGGTCAAATGTGTGTCCGACAGGTGGTTGAGAGTTGTCAATACAGTGTTCATGGTTCAAACAAGAAGGGGAGATGTTGGAACCCTGGATGCTGAGAATTTTAAACATTCTGTGCTGAAAGCCACAGACCCACAAGAGAACACTACATTTGACCTGAAGCCATGAAACAGGCTTCAAAAATTGATTGATAGCACTTGGTTTATGGGTGTGTAGTTGGTTAGAAGTGTATAATATCACAGGGTGGAAAACTTAGAGTTTCGGGTTTCAGACTATAGTAATAAATATGAAGCAAGATGGAGGTTTTAGGGTGGAGGCAGGTTGTTCTTCTTTACCTTCTTCTGCACCTTCTTCTTCCTTCTTCATGAGTTTGGGTGGTATTTTGTAATTAGACAGAAAAGTCTGCAGTGCAGACTTCAAAGGATTAGTTATTGGGTTAAAAGTGAAAATGATTTAGGTGTCATTTCTTAATTGGATAGTTTAGTCTTAAAAGACCTTGTAACAAGACATAGTTAGCCATTTTGTGCCTTACTAATGAAAGACTACAGATAATGATGACTACAGAACTCACTGCTGTAAGACTGTAACATTGATAAGAAATAATAAACACCTGAGTCTGAACATGAACTATCATCTCAAGTGCCTTCAATTCCGACCTCAACAGAGGTAGAAACAAGAAGCCAAAAACCAGCAACCATTGCAATACGACACAAAATTATTGTTGTTATCTTATTGTATTTCATATTTCTCGAGTCCCATACTCTTGTTATGATATTCTTAAAGACCATACCTTCATGGCTGGTTTTCTACCATGCTGCTCCTCTCTGCTGTGCTGTTCCTCATGGCTTCACAGGGGCTCAGGGGCTCCTTCTGGGCTCTCGACCCACCCCCTTTTATCCCAGTGGCCTTCATGAGCTACAGCTGCTACCCAACCAAGGACCCCGCAGCTGTAGCTCATCCAGAGCAACCAGGACCCACCTATCCAATACATAGGACTCTCACTACATTTCCCCCTTTTTCTATTACTAACAGATGTATTCAAATACAATATAGATATTCAAGTACAATATATTCATTTCCTTTACAATACATGTTTTATCCCAAGACTCAAAGACCCCATACACCACACAAGTACAATACACACAATCTTCCATGGCTCAAAGGTCATGTACAACACACACAGCTTCTTGACTCAAGGACCATAATCCAGCACAGCTCCTTGAGATTCAATAGCTATGTTCTTTCTGCAGTTCTAGGCTACCTTTTCTTCCACAGTTCTTCAGGCTGCTACTGCTCTCAGGCTGTCCTATTTTCCACAGCTCTTCAGGCTGCTACAGCTCTCGGCTGTCTTCTCTGTCCCAGCTCCCAGGCTGCCACAGCTCTCAGCTGTCCTATCTTCTATCACAGCTCTTCAGGCTGCGTGTCTCTATCTCGTCGGGGTCACCAATTATTGTTGTATTGTATTTCATATTTCTCGAGTCCCATACTATTGTTATGATATTCTTAAAGTCCATACCTTCTAGCTGGTTTCCTACCACGCAGCTCCTCTCCGCTGTGCTGTTCCTCATGGCTTCACAGGGGCTCCTCCTGGGCCCTCAACCCACCCCCTTTTATCCCAGTTGCCTTCATGAGCTACAGCTGCTGCCCAACCAAGGACCCCGCAGCTGTAGCTCATCCAGAGCAACCAGGACCCACCTATCCAATACATAGGACTCTCACTACATTTCCCCCTTTTTCTATTACTAACAGATGTATTCAAATACAATATAGATATTCAAGTACAATATATTCATTTCCTTTACAATACATGTTTTATCCCAGGACTCAAAGGCCTCATACACCGCACAAGTACAATACACACATTCCCCCATGGCTCAAAGGCCATGTACAACACACACAGCTCCTTGATTCAAAGCTCTTGCTTCTTTCTTCTACATATCTGTCCCAGCTCTCAGGCTACCACAGCTCTCGGCTGTCTTCTCTGTCCCAGCTCCCAGGCTGCCACAGCTCTCAGCTGTCCTATCTTCTATCACAGCTCTTCAGGCTGCATGTCTCTATCTCGTCGGGATCACCAGATGTTGTAATCTTCACAGCTCTTCAGGCTGCTACAGCTCTCAGGCTGTCCTATTTTCCACAGCTCTTCAGGCTGCTACAGCTCTCGGCTGTCTTCTCTGTCCCAGCTCCCAGGCAGCCACAGCTCTCAGCTGTCCTATCTTCTATCACAGCTCTTCAGGCTGCGTGTCTCTATCACGTCGGGGTCACCAGATGTTGTAATCTTCACAGCAGCATTGTTGTCTTCTCAGTCAGGGCTCCTCTCCAGCCCTCCCTGAATGCCTCACCCCCTTTTATCCCAGCTACCTCCATCGGCTACAGCTGCTGCCCAATCAAGCACATCACAGCTGCAGCCCATTTACAATAACTAGAATCAGGGCAGGGTCACTTCTACAATACAGAGATCTTTTACTGCCATACATATATTTACAATACATATATTTACTCAGGCCCCTACACATATATTTACTCAGGCCCCTACACAAAATGAATGACACGGACACACTGAGATTTCCAAGGTAAAAAAAGGGCAGTTTATTTCTGAACTCTGATATTTATAGAATTTCAAAAGTGACCATGGATTGGAGGATGAAATTGCCACCTCTCCAACGACACTGGTCAAACCAACAGTCCATTAATTCTCTTCTCCTCCAGAAAGGAATGCAAAACAATGATTATTTACATGAAAAGTGCGTGAGAAACTCCATTTACAAAAATGTAAACATCAGAAGGCTTAGAAGAACTTAGAAGAACAGGGCAACAGGCAACTTTCCTATTTACTTGTTGACATATGACACACCATTCAGTTACCTGCTTAACTACTCCAAAAACTCCTATGCAGCCCTAGTCCCTTAGGAACTGATCACTCAGTGCTTGTGTACCCCAGTGTGTTCTGTTATGCATGCCTTCTAGCATTTTCCTGGCAAGTGGTTCATTTAACAACTGACACCCCTAGTTTTCTGCCTCCACTTTTCACTTGTTCCCATAAACCTTCAGGTCCCTTTCCCTTTGGTGGCAATTTCTCTTGAAATGTCAATTTTTCTTACAATAAAAGCAAATCGGTCTTAGGTTTTCCAATTTCCCTCTTAGGGGTCCTGTCCTAAGGAACCATATTCCACCTGGTGCCCCCCGTTTTCCACCTCTCGTTTCCCGATCAGGGTCCTTCTCCCTTACAGGGGTTGTTCCTTATGTGCTAGTTTCCTTCTCTAATGGCAGTTACCATTACCCTGGCCTTTGCCTTCGCTTTCTCCTCATCTCTCCTGATGTACACCTTCTGTGCCTCTTTTAAGAGATACTCCAATCCCCTTTCTTGTCAACCGTCTAATTTTCTCCATATATCTGGCCACGCATGGATGATGAAATTTATCCTTAGCAAGGTCTGTCCAGCTACTGCATCAGGGTCAATACCTGAATACTGCCTTGTATTTTTTTCCTCAATGTTTCTAGTCACTCTGTTGGGGTTTCTTCCCTCTTCTGCTGTTCATCAAATGCCTTACAAGCATTCTGGCTTCACTGAGCAGCCTCTTTAATAACCCTGACAATTAATGTTCTGTAATCCTCCATGTTTTGCCTTCCCCCAGGGTCGTTATGGTCCCAATTAGGGTGTACCTGTGAGCATCTTCAGATCCCCAGGAGGTCCTTGCATGTGGTCCCTTTCCCATATCCACATCCCAGATATCCAGATCAACTGTCTTTCCACCGGCATAAATAACATGGTCATTATTGATTGCATTTCTTCCCACATATAAGTGCTGGGCCCCAAAAATTGGTCTATCTGTTCTGTTAATCTGATGGTGTCTTCTATTAATCCTTTTAATTCTTTCTTGAACATCCTCACTTCAGAGGAATTGAGTGGTACAGTCACAAATCCAATTCCCCCACTGTGGATTCTCTGTTTGTATTTTCTACCTCTGTGGAGGTCAGAATTGAAGTGTGGTAGCTAGGGAAGAGGCGCTGCGGAAGATTTCGCGATGTCACGGGAAGCTAGGACCTTCGGTTCCCCATAGATAAGACCCTCAGGTACTCATAGATAAGAAATTAACATAGGAATGTGGTCCCACTAACAATAGGAATGTTGCCCCACTGAAGCCAGTAACTTTCCATCCCTTACCCAGTACTTTTCCATTCCCTACTAACCATAGGTAAGAAGGACAAACCCCTTTTTGACGTAGAGACCCCTAAGACTATAAGACCCCATGAGAAGAAGTAATAAAGGCCTTTGACCGTCCACCACATTGGTGTCTGCGTATGTCATTGGCCCGAACGGCCCTAGAGAGAGGGCTGTCGAGCTGTACCTCAGAACCAGGTCGCCTGCCTTGATCCAAAAGGCAACATTTGGTGCCCGAAACCCGGGACAGCGGCTTGCGCCCGGGGAACGGGGAACACTCCTGGAACGAGGACGGCGGCTGCGACAGCAGGACTGATCGCAGCAGGGGGGGACGCCTCCCGGACCAGCTTGGACCATGGAATCCACAGCGAAGGTCGTAAGTCAGGCTCATGAGCAATGGGGAATTAAAGGTGAGCTCAGGAACTCTACTCTTGCTATTGCAAGGCTCCTAGAGCTGGGGACGATCGAACGTCCGGTAAATATATTATATTGGGAAGCGCGGGAGAAGTGCACTGCCGCCTCAGCAGAGGACTCAAAGTCCGCAGGCAGTGGTAAAAACCTCAAAGCGTGGGGGAAAGTAGAAGAGGCCCCACGCAAGACGTTAGAAGAACAGGAGACGCGGGAAGCCGCGCGTATACGTTTATTAGCTACACCAAAGCCGGGGGTGGGGGTCGCGACGCAAACCGCCTCTAAGAGCGATCAGATTGAAGGCGGGAATACGCGGGGGCCGGGCGCGTTCCACCCCTTCCCGAGCCCGAGCCCAGACCCCCCAGAGCCCCCAGGAGACCCCCCGGAACCCCCAGGGGAGCCCCCGACCTTCCCGCGGAGCCCGCCGGGTCCTAGCCCCCCCGCGGAACCGTCCGAAAAAGCCGCGGTTTCTCTATCCGTCTCTTCCCCGCCGGCCGCCGGTCCGGCGCAAGAAGCAGAGCAGCGCGCGCGATGCTTCTGGCAGGGACTCGCGGAGGAGGCGCAGAACAAGGCCGGATTGTCGGACCCCGCCGGGATCGGTAAAAACTCGTCCCCGCCATGTGCATTTAAAAATGGCGCCGAACCACATGGCGAGGGCGGAAGGGAGGAGGCGGGGGGCGGAAACGGAGTCAGCCTGCTTAACAACGCATGCGCGGGCGAGCGGGGAGACGGGGCGGCCCCCGCGGAGGAGCGTAAGAACAACCAGAGCGCTCTATTCAAATTAGGTCCTTGTAGGGTAAGGACCTCCCCCGGCAGGAGGCGGGGGGAGCCCAGGGGGAGGGAGCGACACCACCCCCGAAAGGAGGAGCGAGGTCGAAGCCGCACAAAACGGCACGGAGCGCCGGAAGTGTACCGGCAGTCAGCTTCCGGCTCAGAGTCAAGTAACAGCTGCTCAGACAGCTCGGAAGAGCCGACCGAGCCCGGCTGGGACTCGGAAACCGAGAGAGTAGAATTAATGCGGTTTCGAGCGAAACCGAATAAAGATTTAAACAATATCGGGAAACAATCGCAACACAAACTCAGCGATTGGGGAAAAATAAAAGCAGCCTGTGGGGACCGGGCACCGGCAGCCTCCATGCACACTTTCCCGGGGGGGGTTGCCGGAGCGCGGGGGAACCAACAAAGGGCATATACCCCGGTTAACCCAAAAGAAGCCAAAGCGATTTCAGAAATAGGGATCAACTCAGCTGTAGTACACACTCTCGAGGATGACCTTTCTAGCAATGCAAACCCCTATTCCCTACACGCCAAACACTCGTACCTATCCTACTGGTGCCCAGCTTCAAACCCTGGGAAAAGCTACTGCAATCACCCAGGGTGGGGATATTGTGGGCACTGGGGCTGCGAAACCATAGTTACAGATGCCAGACCGTCGGGGCCTGGGTGGTACCCACAAGAACCAGACAAATTCTTACAGTTCACCTGGGCACCCATCGGCTGCAAAATACCCTTCTTCTTTCGCGAAAACCCCCATCGAAACCAAATTAAAATCTCTAACTTTCGGGCATGCACTGATTACAACATGACGGTCTTGCAGCCAGACCACCCTAGCTGGGCCACAGGCAGAACATGGACAGTGGTTCTTCAAGGGTCAAAAGAGAGGGTGAACGTGCAAATTATCAGGCTCCAGCCGTCAGCACCCCGAGCAGTCGGACCCAACAAAGTGATTAAAAGCGTGCCGAAAGGGAGAAACATAACCTACCCCAAAACCTTACCCACAGGGGTCAGCAATGTCCCGACCGGTCAAGCGGAAACCTTTCAGATGAGTCGCTTAACCGAGTCAGATGCAGACCCAATCCTTTGTATGTTAGAGGCTACCTTTGTATCCCTGAACGAATCCAACCCTAACCTAACCGAATCCTGCTGACTTTGTTACGACGTCAAACCTCCCTTTTACGAAGGAGTCGCTTTAGACACTCCCTTCAGTTATTCCACAGCCGACGCCCCTCACCAGTGCAGATGGGACACCCCTCGCAAAGGAATCACCCTGAGTCAAGTCACAGGCCAGGGCAGATGCTTTGGCAATTCAACCCTAGCTAAGCGGGGAGGTAACATCTGCACCAAAATTGGCAGGCTGAACAGGAAAAACAATAAGTGGGCAGTCCCATCCGCATCGGGGATGTGGGTTTGCCAGCGATCCGGAGTGAGTCCTTGTGTGTTCCTTCCCAAATTCAATGACTCTAACGACTTCTGTGTCCAAGTTCTGATTGTTCCTAGGGTCTTGTACCACTCAGACGAAGAGATGTACCATCTTCTTGAGGGACCCAGCCGGATCCACAAAAGAGAAATAATGACAGGTATAACTATCGCAATGCTGCTCGGCCTGGGAGCAGCAGAAACGGCCACGGGTGTCTCAGCCCTAGCGACACAGCACCAAGGACTGTCACAACTGCAGGCAACGATTGACGAAGACCTGCAGAGGATTGAGAAATCCATCTCCTATCTAGAAAAGTCAGTCTCCTCACTCTCAGAAGTGGTCTTGCAGAACAGGCGAGGCCTGGACCTCCTGTTCATGCAGCAAGGGAGCCTGTGTGCCGCCTTGAAAGGGTTTCTATGCAGACCACACGGGAGTCGTGAGAGACTCCATGGCAGAACTCCGGAACAGACTGGCCCAGAGGCAGAAAGACAGGGAGGCCCAACAGAGCTGGTACGAGTCCTGGTTCAATCAATCACCATGGCTAACCACTTTGATTTCTGCCCTGATAGGTCCATTGGCGATGCTGTTTCTAACAGTCACCTTCGGACCATGCCTGCTGAACAAGCTGGTCTCATTCGTTCAGAGTCGCCTGGAACGGACCAACATCCTGTTCATAGGGCGACGACAACTGCTGTGAATCCAACCAGGGAATTCAACCAAAGAACACTGCCAGTCACAAGATTTTCAAAACTTGTCTGGCAAAAGCTTACTCAGGTTTCCCAAAGTCCCTTTCCCTTGTCAAGTCACAACTTTATACCTCAGTATCTATGTACACGACTACCTCATTCATTTGTGAAAAGGGAGGGGGAGATGTGGTAGCTAGGGAAGAGGCGCTGCGGAAGATTTCGCGATGTCACGGGAAGCTAGGACCTTCGGTTCCCCATAGATAAGACCCTCAGGTACTCATAGATAAGAAATTAACATAGGAATGTGGTCCCACTAACAATAGGAATGTTGCCCCACTGAAGCCAGTAACTTTCCATCCCTTACCCAGTACTTTTCCATTCCCTACTAACCATAGGTAAGAAGGACAAACCCCTTTTTGACGTAGAGACCCCTAAGACTATAAGACCCCATGAGAAGAAGTAATAAAGGCCTTTGACCGTCCACCACATTGGTGTCTGCGTATGTCATTGGCCCGAACGGCCCTAGAGAGAGGGCTGTCGAGCTGTACCTCAGAACCAGGTCGCCTGCCTTGATCCAAAAGGCAACATTGAAGGCACTTGAGATGGTATTTCATGTTCGGACTCAGGTGTTTATTATTTCTTTTTAGTGAAACAGCCTCATAATCATGAGTTCTGCAGCCTTTCATTAGCAAAGCACAAAATGGCTAACTATGTCTTGTTACAAGGTCTTTTAAGACTAAACTATCCAATTAAGAAATGACACCTAAATCATTTTCACTTTTAACCCAGTAACTGATCCCTCGAAGCCTGCAATGAGGACTTTTCTGTCCAATTACAAAACATCACCCAAACCCAGGAAGAAGGAAGAAGGTAAAGAACAACCTGCCTGCACCCTAAAACTTCCATCTTGCTTCATATTTATTTCTATATTCTAAAACCCCAAACTCTAAATTTTCCACCCTGTGATATTATACACTTCTAACCAACTACACACCCATAATCTCAGTGCTATCAATCAATTTTTTAAGTCTTCTCCAAAGCCTCAGGTCAGATGCAGTGCTCTCTTGTGAGCACAGAAAGTTTAAAATTCTCAGCATCCAGGATTCCAACACCCTATGTGCCCCACCCTCTGGTACTTCCCTCATATGATATAATTCCACTGCTTGGTTCTCATCTCCCAAACTGTTTTCATCTCTCTGTGCGGCTCTGTTTCTAGTATTTTGGCTAGGCCCATCAAAGGACAAAGGAGGCGCGGTCAGTGCCAGTGGAGATGGAGGGGGCAAGTAGTCTAACAGGTCCCATTCTTTAGTTTCTGTTACTTTAAACATGCCCACCCCTGAAGGTGACATCTCCCCTTCCCAAAAGGCAGCGTATTCACTTTCTTCCTGATTGAATGGTTCCTTAGCCTTTACATGGGTGTTTAAAGCCCAACATATCCACCCCTCATCTGACCCATACCTCGGCCAGTATACATGATAGGACCTAATTTCCCCCTTAGTCCATTCTATCATACAATACTGTATTATCTTAACTTCGTCCTTATGTTTGGTTTTGGGGTCATATTTCCACCAGGCTCTCTGGGGGTATATATTTTGATATATTTTCATTTCTTTCTCCACTTGGAAATTCCTTACTTGCTCCTAGTACCATCCTCCCCACCAATCACAGGTCCTTGCAACAAAACCCGTCTTTTTCAAACAGCTAATCACAAGTCCTCACAACAAAATCCCGCCTCCCTCCAAGCAACGAAAAAGAAACCCCATCTTCCTCCAGGCAAGCAAAAGCAAATAAACAGCCGCGGTCTGGCTAGGTCTGGAGAACTAGCAAGAGATTAAGTGACTCACTGTCCTCGCCATAAAGGGGCTGATGAGTGAGGCTGGACGAGCCTCAGCAGAACTATTTCTGCCCTAGTGCTATCACCCACTGCCAGTGACGGCTCCCCCTCTCCTGACCTCCCCACCGGAGCTGCCCCTGCGTGCCAAACGCACCACTAGCGGGTGGGCAGAGGAGGCTGGAATGTGTGTGCAGCAGAAGGGATGGGAGAGACCCGTGCCTTCCCTTGTGCCGGTCAGCGCCGCGGGGGAGCCCCCCAGTCCTTTATGAGTGTGGGCAGCTGCCAAGCGCAGCCCACGGAGACTTGTCCCTGCCTGCTGTCTGTGGCCTGGAGACCTCTTCACAGCTAGGCTGGCCCTGCCGCATGTCACTGCCCCTCATGCTCCCAAGCCGCTCCCAGCTGCCCCGCACAGCCGAGCCAGCACTGCCAGGTGTAACCACGCCTGGCGCTTCTGAGCCGCTGCCTACTGCCCCGCCCCTCTTTCACTTCGCTTATTGCCACTCACAGTCCCCGCCTCTCTTTCACTTTGCATCTCGCTGCCAATCTAACACACCCCAAATCTGCCTAACCGTCCAACGTCCTTAAACTCCGACAGACTCAGGTATGGATGCCATGCAGTAGTGACCGGGGCTGAGCTTCCTGCACTGGGATTATGGGCAATCTGGCCAACCCAATTATGAGGATGGTGCCTTTTCAAACCAATTCTCCTAAGTCTCACTCACACACCAACCACACTCTTGGACTTCGTCCCACTCACACCCCAAGCACACTCCCAGACTTCAACTCCCCCACGCACAGTACTCACAATCCTCCAGTTTTTTCAGGGGGTGTGCTGGTTTTGCGTTGATTTTTGGTGAGGATGAAAGAAGCCAGCCACGGAAGTGATTTTCTAAGAGACTCTGCTAGGAGCTTCCTCTGTGCTGGGTAAAACCAATCGCTGGCTGATTCTGAGAACTGGCACATTGTTAAACCACTAAGAAAGCTAGATCTGCCTCTGTAAGACTCACATTTTAAAATGAACAAGCCTGGGAAAAGCTCTCTTACTTCCGGCTTTTGAAGAGAGAAGTTCTTCCCCCCTGAAATAAATAGGGCAGGAGATCTTTCTCCTTTTTTAATGCCTTTATTTAAAATCAGCTCAGGTGGGAAGAACCAACGGGTCACGCTCATGTCACCGCTGCTTCCAGGAGTGGCACAGAGAAGGAGGAAGAGTGCAGCTTTGTCCGCTGGTATGCAGGCAGAGCTGGGGCCTCCATCCTCACAAGAACAACAGGAGATGCCCGCTTTTTCAGTTTGACATTCGAGGTCCTCTGTCTAGCTGACATCTTTTAAGGTTAGGGTGAGGGGTAAAAAGGGTCTTAGCAGATACTGGATTCTGTTCCTCACGTCTAGACATCACTTCGAACCGTCAGTTCCGTGTTGGTTCATTGTTATTAGGGGTTTTTGTTAGGTTTGGTGAGGGGCTTCTTCATTTGCATGCCAACTCCAATGTCTCCTCCTCTTCACCATCCGGGTGCCATCCTCCAGGAAGCAGCAGGGTGCCACTCGAAAAAAGGGGGAATTCTTAACCATCAACAACAGGTAGTTAACGAAAACGACAGGTGATTACAACAACAAACAGTTAGAACTCCACCCTGGCAGCAACTAGCCCAACCTGTGAACTCTGCAACTTTTTAAAAAAATGGACAACTTTTCTACTCATAACACCCCCCCCTCCTGGCCTCGTGGCTGTGTGGGGGAGGGGAGACCCTGGGCTGGGCCCGGCCACGGCTGCTAACATCTTGCTGACACTAAACCCCACCCTGCCTCCGACCCGGGCCAAGTCAGGGTCCGCTGAGCCCCGGGAGCAGCTCTGGGCGGAGCTGCTGAGATTCTGCCTTGCCACTTTCCCTTCCTCCCCCAAGCGTGGCCACTGAAAAATCCTCCTCTGTAAACAGCTCAAGCTGCTGCTCAGCAGATATCATGGGACCAACAGCAAGAATTACATTCCTGATGAAAGGCCCCAGCAAGATTAACTTTTTCGGTGCTGTAAAACTCCCCCAAACATATGAAACTTACAAACATCAATCTTCTCCCAAGTCAGAGGAAAAGGGAGGGTAAAGACCTGTAAAGAAAACTATATGGAGACAGCAAGGTCAGTGAAGAAGGAGTCAATTCCCAGATGGGAGGAGAAGCCTTAGTCTTGGGCTGAAATTCTTTTGTAAGGCTATGATGGTGGATTGTGACACACTAGAATATCTCTGTAATTCATGAAAAAGCATGGGGGGATGAAGTGTTCAGACTGTAGACATGAACCAGGGCATCTATGCTGAAGCAAAGCAGATGTTAAAGTAGCAGTGACCTAAATGAGAAACTTGAACAGAGAGAGATTGAAATGGAGGTTTTGGGGAGTTTTGTTCAAGTTAGCAATATGAATTAAGCATTTAAATTTTAGCTTGTAGAATTATGTGTTGAATTTTGACCCTTCACTTAAGAAACCTCTGCCATGGTACAAAGGCATAGGAAAATGCAAATTTCTGAAGCTTCTTTCGAAAAAGGACAATACCAGGAGAAGACCAAGGAATGCAAGAAACCTAGATAAAGGAGCTCCTCTATCTCCTAGCTGATCAAAACTGACAGACATACTCAGATAAGCACCAAGGGACCACAGCGCACGGCCAAAGAAGAAAAGTTCAAAAGCCACAAGCTTCGGCCTCAGAGACCACCAAATACCCCCGTGCGACCACCACAGCAAACAATGCATGCTCAGAAGGGCATAGATCTAATTAACATGCGAGGCAAGGATAGGCGGGGCCAGGTGTTGAATATGCATTAAGAGATTGTGTAATGTAATGCATATGGAACATCTTCATAAATAAAGATCTGGCTCAGACCAAGGCTCAGGGCACTAGCTTTCACGAGAGCTATCTTGCTTGTGCCAGGTGCTGACAATACATACCCACTTCATAACTACATCAGGTTGTGGAGTCTATTTATTCCGCATATTGCTTCAGGATGAGTGATTGTGAAAAATGCCAGTCACTTGTTTTTAAAATTTTAAAAGTTTAATAGTAATTAAATGGTTATAAAAATAGTAATACAATTAGAGTAATAATAATTTGGACAATTTGAATTAGGACAATATGAGACAATAGAGACAAAGAGTTACGGATGTCCGGGTACCTTTTTCTGGGCAGCACAAGCCCGAAAAAGGACACCCGTTAACAAAGGATTAACCCTTTAAAACAATAGCCTGTTGCATATTCATACACCTCATACATGATGCATAAATTCCATTCAAACACAGGATTCTGTCTGGTCATCATCAACTTCTTCCTCTGAATCCCATCAGTGCCTTCGAGGCGGGAAGAAGTTTGTTTCTTCTGATAAGAGGGCAATAAATTGTTTTTCTCTGAAAGATTTAGGTGTCCTGTGGCTGCTATCTCGCTGCGAGTCCTTTCTTTTAAAAAAGTATCCTACATAGCATAGTTTATATTTTAACATTTCTTATAACCTAAAACTATATTTAACACACTACTTAAGAGAATTAATACAGCATTACTTTCTAACACAACACATATAATATTCATTTTAACATTTGCAAAAAGCCAATAATAAAATACACATTTTTCCCAATTATATTAAAGAATACTAAACTATACTAAACTAAAGAATACAGAAAGGATACTTACTGAATGCTAAAAAGCTAATAATGAAAACTCGTGACTCTCTCCAGAGTCCCGACACATTTTGGCACTGATTGGCCAATGAGACAAAACAACTCACACCAGAATCCAATGAAACAATCACCTGTGGGTAAACAATCTTCAAACACATTCCACATGAACAAAACAGAGAAGCAAATGAGATAAGCATTGTTTTCCTTTCCCTCTGA
The DNA here is from genome assembly GCF_028018845.1 of Melospiza georgiana. NCBI lineage: Eukaryota > Metazoa > Chordata > Aves > Passeriformes > Passerellidae > Melospiza > Melospiza georgiana. The sequence goes on along the minus strand of NC_080464.1, from coordinate 6,096,897 downwards.
AGCTTCTCAGCTTCCCAGGAGAAAAATCCTGGGTGAAGGGATTTTTCAGACAATGCGAATGCCACATTGTTTAATTTCCAACAGTCCCACCTTTTGCCTAACAGCCTGAATGGTTACATTTTTATGCACATAAATCATACTGAAGGTGCATTTTCAACTACCAGAGGTGTGAAATGTGTTTTCTGTGGACCCCCTATGCAGAGCTGGGAGGTTGCAATGGATAGGAACATGTAGCAGACCAGGAGGCACATCCTGCTCCTCTCCATGCAAGTCCAGAAAGGCCAAAGCTTGGAAATAGGGACAGCGCTGGGTCAGTCATGGACTGCAAAGCAGCTCAGAGCTGCAAATCTCCACCAAACCCCTTGAGTAGGAATTTGTGGGGGAGGGGTGACCTTGCCCGGTTAGGGAGGGGATCTGCCCTCAGGGCTTCAGGGCCACCCCTGGCCACCACCTGCAGGTCTCAGGTGCCTTTCCCAGCACAAGCTTCCTCATGGGTCTCATGGAACTCATCACGGCCCACTCCTGGTCACAGCCCACTCCTGGTCATGGCCCAGGCGTGGCGGGGGGAGCAGGTCTGTCCGCCTTCCCCCCCACCACTTGGGGATGTCATTGCTAGGGCAATGCCCTGGGGCAGGCACCACGCACCTCCTGCTTGCCGCTTCTTCACCAAAGTCCCCACTGCCCTCTCCAGGCACGAGGCGGGAGGGCAAAGAGGGAAAAATGGAATCAAGTAAAAGTGAAACAGTTAAAAAAATTAAAATTTAATAAAATTTGCTCTAGATGAGTAATGAGATGGTTTGCTCTCGCAATTAAGGGGTGAACATTATGTGTATGTTAAGAGAAGTTTTGTAGATGTATGATTATGTTACTGTAATATGTCCTCCCCCTTGCATTGTTATCACGGGATGGCCTTGGTAGTTGGGGCATTTGGGGAGGGTTGGCTTGTTACTATGGTAACACCTGACCTCCAACCAAGATATAAGAGTGATCTCCACCACTAGATGGCAAGGAAGGAGTTGACTGACAAGACTTTAGGAGGGGCTAGAGGTATAAAAGGCGGAGCATCCATTTTGTAGACGAGCACATGGTGGTTTAATCCATGTTCCCAGCGCTGTAATTTTTCCTTATCTTGTCCTTTTGTTGTATTTTTGTTAAGGTTTAATAAACCTTTTAAATTTTAAAAGTGAGCAGTTGCTTCCCACAAATTAATACATTTAAATAAATTGCCACCTGTGTGTGCCTGCTCCTTCGTCCCCAGTGTGGTAAATGTGTAGTGAGTCAGGTGCAAGCAAGGGGGCAGGTGAGCCGGTTGCGACAGACAACGCAGTGGCATGGAGCGGTGGGGTCATGGCTCTCCTGCAAGATGAGGATCCTGTCAGCCCGCAGCAGGGCAGGAGGCTCCCTGACACTGTGAGGGGGAAACAAGGCCCTGACTTGTTTCACCGATGTCGTGGAGGGATCGGGGCCCGACCTGGTTCCCTGAGGGTGGGTCGGTCAGGGCCGGGTCTGAGCCTCATTATCAGTGGTGGTGGTGCTGCAGCTGTCCCCGTTGTCCAGCCCAGGCCGGCAGGCAGAGCCGGAGCAGGCCCATGAGTGGCCTTCTTGTAGGGGCTGGTAACCCGGGGGCAGCTCGTGTTGTCCCTCAGGAAATCCAACATGGAACCCCTGAAGCTGTTCCTGTCCCTCTTCGCTGTCCCATCCATGCCATAGCAGCACCCAAGCAGCTGGAAATAAATGTCACTTTTCAAAAAAATGCAGGGCTGTGTGAAGTGTAGAGGAAGGGGTACATGGTGTTGGTCACAAACCTCTGTTTTCATCACTGCTTTACACAACAGGATATACCATGTTTGACTTTCTGCAGTGCTCAAGCCAGTTATGATACAAGCAATCCTATAGCAAATGATGCATATGTATGTCCAATAACTGGCCATTTGGATTGGATATTAGGAGAAATTTCTTCACAGAAAGGGTTGTCAAGAACTGGAACAGGCTGCCCAGGGCAGCAGTGGAATTACCATCCCTGGAGGGATTTAAAAGACGTGTAGATGTGAAACTTGGGATATGGTTTAGTGATGTACTTGGCAGTTCTGGGTTAATGGTTGGACTCAATGATCTTTACGGTGTTTTCCAACCTAAACAGTTCTATGATTCTATGTTTACATGCACTGACTAGAAGTGACGCTTGAAGTGACATTTTCTGTTGTCACATCCAGCCCCTGCCTGTGTTAGCAGGAGTGGTGAAGGATAAACCCCAAGTGCTAACAGTTCATGAAAGTGTGTGTTGTAAAGAAGTATTTTATGTTCTACACGGCTTAAATTTTGTGTCAGTTAAAAATGAAGTAAATATGCCCTTTTATACCCTATTCCTGTTTAAAAACAAAATTGAAATTTACTGATTTAGGGCTGTTTTATTTATTTGACAGTGCTTTGCTACTTGAAAGACTGTGCCTAAATAATATGTGTAAGTCATGGTTTGAGGTTTCAATACTCAAGTCTGTCTAGTCGGCATTGCAAGCAATTCTGTATTGCTCTGCTGAGCTGGATAATACTGAGGGCAGCTTTGCCCATTCTTATTTGTACTTATATGTTAGTTTTCCGTGCCTGCTCCAGGATCTTCTCTCATCTATTACCACAATATTTTTCATACACTGTTCTTGCTCCTTAACTTTTGGATGTTAGTGATGGTTTTTTGGTTTTTCAAAATAAGATCTGATGAAGAAATATATTCAGACCAGGCCCATTCAAGAAATGTTGGAGGATTAGAGAGTGTTTCAGATCCACATTCAGCAGCAAGTGGTTAACAAAACCAAATTAGAAGTTGTCTTGAATTGAATGTGTGGGAAAGAGATTTCTGTGCTGTTCTGTGGCAGTGAGGGTTTGAAGATATTTGGTCTCTCCCTGCCTATGACAGTGGGGATATGTTGATAATATGTTTAGTCTCTGTCCAAAGTTGTTTACCCCCTGTGTCGCCATGGCAGTTATGATAAATCCAAATTTTTCCCTGTCTATCCTCAAAAATCCTGCCCCTGTAGATTGTCTGCCATGGTTTGTTACACCCCTTTATCCAGAAAATTCTGTCAGTTATGATTTTTCCTTTCTGCCATTGGTATGTGACTTTCCCGCTTCATGTAATGTTTACATTTGTCCCCCCAGACCCCTCCTATCCAGTCATTGATTCGTTAGATGGTCTCCTCCTGGCATTCCACACCGCTTCCATAAAGGCCGCTGTTTTTCTTTTTTTTCGCTCTTTTCCACTGCCACCTCTTCGAGCCGCCGGCCCCCGCGTCCCGGCTGCACTTGCCCGGTGCAGCGCAGTGATTTGCAGCCTCGGTGTGCCCACTGCCACGAGAAAAAATACCCACGCAGCACGGCATCAGCTGCCCCACTCCTCCCGTGGGAAAGTACCGCTGCCGCCCACACTGCCGCGGCTCCTGCCGTGGGAAAGATCGCCCGCGCGGCCGCTGCTGTCCGCGCCGCCGCAGCCTCCTCTGGCGCTGCCGCTGCCGCTGCCGATTCCACGCAGCGCCGCCCCAGCACTGCTCCTGCGCGGGAAAGAAATAAAGCAGGTCGAAGAAGCAAGCAAAGAGTCCTTCCTTTTTCCTTTACCCCGAATCCTTCGGAGTGGGTCCACGTTTATCGGCTGTTCCTGGTGGTCCGGGACCCCAGACAGTGGCCGAACCGTGATCCTGCCTGCCGGCGGCAGAGGTGGAGCGCGGCCATGTCTGGCGGGCGTGCCGATCGCCTCTCCCGCGATCGAGATGCAACGTCAGTGATCTTGTGAGCCAGCAAAGGCTTCATGAAGATAAGGAGAGCCTCATATCTCTCTCAAGGAATTTACCAAGGCAATCACCATGAAAACGCAAAGAGAGAAGAAAAAAGTATAAGCAAAAAATCTGGACTTTGGTTGGCTTACAGAGTGGTGTGGCTCCTTTCACCTATTGAAAGTTTTTTTCTTCTTTATGACCAGTGGGCAGTGTATGTGTTTGTTAAGTAAATGTAAACATCTCGTAAAACTATAAAAGCAACATGTTGCTTCAATAAATAAGTCTAAACATCCTTCTGATTGAGCTCTGGTGCTTTGTGTCATGTGGGTCTCTATAGCAAGTGTTTGGTAAGGATTCAGTGACCTTTGCTTTCTAGTCCCAAAAATTTCAAGATCTCTGTGCATTTGGTAGTAGTCTGCTCTCACTAAACTGGGAGGAAGTGCTGACTCCCTCGAGGGCAGAGAGGCCCTGCAGAGAGACCTCAGAAAATTAGAGGACTGGGCAATCACCAACAATATGAAGTTTAACAAGGGAAAGTGCTGGATTCTGCACCTGGGATGGGGCAAACTTCATTGTGTGTATAGACTAGAGAAGGAGAGGCTGGAGACCAGTGCTGTGGAAAAGGATCTGGGTGTCCTGGTTGATAGCAAGCTGAATATGAGTCAGCAGTGTGCCCTGGCAGCCAGGAGGGCCAACTGTGTCCTGGAGTGCAGCAAGCAGTGTTGCCAGCTGGCTGAGGGAGATCATTGTCCAGCTATGCTCTGCAACGATGTGGCCTCATCTGAGTTCTGTATGCAGGTGAGGGCACCACAATATAAAAAAGACATTAAGCTGTTAAAGAGCATCCAAAGGAGGAGCATGAGAATGGTGAAGGGTGTGAAGGAGAAGCCTTATGAGGAATGGCTGAGATCACTTGGTTTGTCTAGCCTGGAGAAGAGGAGACTGAGGGGAGACCTCATTGTGGTCTTCAACATCCGCACAAAGGGATCTCTTCACTCTCATGACAGTGATGCCAGAATGATTTTTGCTTTTATATTTCCTTCATATATATTCACAGCTCTATTGTTGTATAGTTATATAGTTCCTAGTTAGCTCCAGTACTTTTCCCTACCATCTCCCTACCCTGATAGGCAGAAAAACAAAACACATTTCAGAGACTCCAATCCTCAGGGATCCAAGGCTCCTATCCTATCTTGGCTCTCTGGAAGCCAAGGTTGAAACCAGCTCTTTGAGACACATTTTCATAAACAAAGTTTAGTTCCTATCTAAAGGGAGGATGATTCAGAAAAGGGTTGAAGGGGGGGAGAATTACCTCACCAATTAAGTCTCTAACTGGGGATTTCTGTCAATTATGCTAACTTGCTAAACTTATTAAACTGTAATCACCCCATGCAGGGGTGGACATTTCCCATATCTGTCCCTTGGAGGCCTCCAATAAAGACCAGCCTTGATATTACCTCCCACACTAACAATATTTGAAAGTGTGTTGTTTCATATTTAGGTTCTCTAAGGCATCAACAGGACTCAAGGAAATGGCATGAAGCTGTGTCAGGGGAGGTTTAGGTTGGATATCAGAAAAAGGTTTTTCACCTAGGGGGTGGTTGAGCACTGGAACAGGCTCCCAAGGGAAGTAGTCACAGCACCAAGCCTGACAGATTTCAAGAAGTGTTTGTACAATGCTCTCAGGCACTTGGTGTGATTCTTGGGGCTTTCCTGCTTAGAGCCAGAAGTTGGATTTGATGATCCTGATGGGTCCATTCCAACTCAGCATATTCTATGATTCTACAAGTGAGCAGGAGAGGGACTTTAAACTGAAAGATGGTAGGTTTACATTAGGTGTTAGGAAGAAATTTTTCCCTGTGAAGGTGGTGAGGCACTGGCACAGGTTGCCCAGAGAAGCTGGAAGTGTTCAAGGCCAGGTTGTGTGGGGCCCTGAGCAACTTTGTCTAGTGGATGGTGTTTCTGTCCATTGCAGAGGGATTGAAACTAGATGGTCATGAAGCTCCCTTCCAACCCAAACCATTCTATCATCCATTTCTGGTTGCTGATTTGAGTCCATTTACCTTGTGTTCTCTATAGAATTTTTTCTGAGTGAATATGAATTTACTATGAGCTGGAAGGATACATGATTTGACTGGCAGACACATTTGGACAATTATATCTTTTCCAAAGAGCTTGTGATGTAGATGCTATTGTATGCAGGGCACCACCATTGGAGAACTGCAGTTAGTCACAAATCTAGGTGAGGGTCTCTGTTTTACGCAAGACAGCAAAGAACATTTCTAGTTTGGTTTTGTATTCTGACCTCACCATTATTAAGGGTAGGCACTCTTATTTTGCACTGAGTGTTTCAAAGATGCAGAAGAAACAAAATACTGAGAACTCTCATGGAAAATGAAAAGATGAACACTATGTCTTCTTAAGGATTTTCAGCCAAAAGAGTAGCTTTTGATTATTCTGTTTCTTACAGCCACCATCTCAGCTTCTTTTATTCAACTTTTAAGGTTTTGTAAGAACTGGTTTTGGCCTAATAAAAAATAATTGCTGCATCCAAATCTCTTGTAATGTTTTCACATAAAAAAGAGCACTCTCCTAATAAATTGTCTTTTCATGTTGAAATGACATTTCTTTTCGTTTGCATCATGCTTCCCCCTCCCAATAGATTTTCTTTTTTTAGTCCTGGATTTCTTGGTAAATATTATTTGATTTAATTTAAATAACTACGAATGTATTACCTTTTAAAACTCCCCTTCTTCAGCAGAAGTGGCTGGATTAATTTCATTTTTTTCTTAACTTGCACTGGCATGTAGCATTGTGCACAGAACTTTTCCTTTATAATACGGCATGATCTGTAAGAGCATAAATTTTCTCTGTTTGGAAAAGATTAATTACAAGCCTATTGCAGTGCTGTTACAGTTTTTTATTCTGTGTCTGTGCTCATCATCATCTGCTGACTTTGTAGTTGAAATGTAGAAGCCTAATAATTTTTGTTTCATCTCATGTTGGAGACTGGTTTATTAAAGGAGTGGGTTCTGAAGCAAACTGCTCTGTATGTGATACTTTGCTTTTCAAATCGAAATGTGATATACCCATCTTTCAAAAGCTGTGGAAGAATGAAATTTTGTTGTTGACACAGGCCAGTGTCCAATTACAACATCACTTATGACATTTCACAAAGTGGATATGAAACTACAATATCATCCCTGCATTTTCCACACTGTCTGGTTTTTGGGGGCCTTGCCCTGTTAATCTGAGAAATTTTAATTTACTTTAAAATAATTGCTGCTTGCCAGTCAGGATCTGGTTTTGTGTCAGTCTGGTGTGTGTATGCTGAAAGCAGTTGATCAATAGTGTTATTGATAAGTAATGTAATAGTTGGGTCTCACAATTAAGATATAATTATTACATAGATTTATAATAATGTTATTGTAAGATGTCATTCCATAGTCCTCTTTCCCCTCCCCTTGTAATAGTCTTGGTAGTCGGAGCATTTGGGGGGGGGGTAGGCTTGTTACTAAGAGGCACGGCATAGCAACACCTGACCTCCAATCAAGTTACAAGAAAGCAGTCCTCACCAATGGACAGCGACAAAGAGTTAACTGACAGACTTTGGGAGGGGCTAGGGTTGCCTGATGCAACACCAAGGGTATAAAAGGTGGAGCAGCCATTTTTATGAATGAGCCATGTGGCTGCAAAGCAAAGCCACAGTAGAGGGCAGGCTCCCAGTGCTGTGATTTTTCCTTATTCAGTCCTCTGTTGTAATTTTTGGTCAAGGTTTAATAAACCTTTTCCTAAAATTTAAGAAGTGAGGGTCATTTCTCACAATAGTTAACTCATGTAAGCATGAGTTAACTGTAGTAAACTGTTTTGCGGAGAAAAGAAGAAACCTCACAACTTCATAAAAGTTGTAAAGTTCGGTATGTTTTCATTATGGCGCGCGCGTTGGACGCATGCAGAGGAAATCCTCCTCAAAAGGCATGCGTACCCCTGGAGACCTCAGGTCTCCTTTTATCCCCCTTCCAAATGCATATGCATACAGTTTCACAATAGGTTCATACATATTCGTTCCGCGTGACATTTATCGCCAGTTCTTCTTTATCAAAGGAATTCCTAGGTCGGGGGCAAATTGACCTTGTGGTCGTTTCTGGTTTTTTTTTCTCTGTCCCCTTGCTGTCTCTGGCATGCAGCTTTTCCTTCAGCTTTGGCCTCACAGACTTTTTACCTCTCCTAGACACTTCACCTAATTCAGAATGGATCTATCTCTACTCTGTCTCATTCCCCCCTTTCCTAGGAAATAAGTAAATTCTTTTACTTAATGAGAACCCTCACGACAATAAGTGTCTTTTAATGCTTCACCATGTACGTTTGACAAAGAGGTTAGTGCAGCTATTTGTTGTAGTATTCTCCAGTTCCAAATTGACAATATAATAGATAATCCCAAGCTTATCCCAACTAATATTAGCAAAACTACAATGGGGTGGCACAATTTATTAAAGATTCAATTTGCGGTTGGTGACCACCCAAAGATCACATCCCACCAGTGATGATCCATATTTTGTTTTACTCTTTGTAGGACTCTGGTTATCTCTTTTGTATCATGTTGGACAGTAATTAAGGTTTTCTTTCCACTTTCTTGGATTTCCTTCAAGATTTCCAATAGGTCTTGGTGCTTAATTAATTGTTTCACTAATGTAAGGTTCATCCCAATAGGGGTAGGTGATAGTCTGTGTTACATTACGTAATTGGTTTTAACCAGCTGGTGGGATGTCACTGGTACCGAATACAAAAAATCACACCCAATAATCTTAACAAAATTACAAATACAGAGATTAGAATGGTTTCTACTAGACAGAATAACATCATTGCTATCAATTTGTACAGCAGCACAAGCAGTTCTCAAGCATACACCCTTTCCCAGTATATACGAGCACAGTTTTCTGGTCAGTGACTGGATGAATTTCAAAGTGACAAATACTCTGTTCAGTGTCCACACATACGGAGCATTAATAGTATTGCTTTCACAAATGAATCCCAGCTGTTCTCTAGTAATGCAGGATTCTAAGTTTACTGTCTGCCACTTTTCATTCATCTTTTGTGCCCACACTCTATGTTCTGAAGGGTAGAGTATTGTTTTTTCATGGTTTAATCCTAGGGCAATGATGGGATGGATAACATAAACAGTGGCATTACGTATGGTAAGCACAAAGGCAGTGGCCACATTAGAAACAGGATCATAGGTGAAATTCGCCAAAGTCCACCAGGATTGAAACTTCCTTTCAAAATCAATTGCATTATCCCACACAATTTTCCGAATTTCAGCTGGAAAATTACCTTCACCCCTTTCCTGTATGATCAGAGCTGCTGTTGCCTGCATCCATAACTCTGCTTGTATATAACTGAAAGCTAAAGACACACTATCTTGAACTGTACTAAGTGCTTCTACTATTAACTTGTGGTCTTGGTCCCCGGCCTTTTCATGCTTCCTTACTTTGGTAGTACTTTTGAAATCTGTCACTGGCTAGTTCCTAATGCCAATAGAGATTACTATAAAGGCTGCTTCAATTTTGTTAGGCTACCTGCTGCAGTGGCCAGTTTATTCATCAGTATTTCTGAATGAATTCTATTTAAAACTCCTCATCTTGTCCCTAATATGCCAGTTAGACCCTTTCTTGTTCTGCTCCTGAGATATGCCTGTCTTTGTAACCATGTTGTCCAGCCCTCAAATGATGTTTTTAGGAAGGAGGAGCAGTCTGGTTGGATTTTTGAGATGTTAATTTGCAATATCAACTCCACACATTTGAGAGACCATTCTGGATTGAATAATAGCTGTTGTTCACTCACATTCTTTACTACGTAGAGGGCTATTTCATACACTTTGGTTCAAATTTGGGTAGAGTCTGAACTAGTATGGAGTGTATAAGGCCCTGCTGTGGTAGAAAGTGCAGTGTCCACTTTGAATTCAAATGAAAGTCTGATAGCAACTCGAGTTCAAAGGCAGGTCACTTCTACAGGCTGTATCAAGGTGAAATTACACCAACAGTCTGATTCACTTAGGTTATCACAGACTTCCTGGTGTTCATATACACCAGGAGAGGTTACAACACTAATTTCATTTGGTCTCTCATAAGCTGTCCCATTTATCATGCGGCACCCTACCTTGATTTCTTCTCCTCTGATACCTTGAAGTGTCCACAGTTCCTGTTCCTGCCATTCCTGCTCCTCATATACCTGATCCCCGTGAATTACTACAGTGGATAGGTTTAAATCTTTTACCTCAGAAGGTTTTCCCATGGATCCAGTATACTGATTAAACGCCTGGGACCAAGGCCATTCAGCATTGCTTTGGATGGAGGTACTCTCTAGTTCTAAAACTTCAGTTATAATTCCATACAAAACAATCCTGTAAACTAAAGTATGAACTACTCCCGACCGCAATATACTCATTTTGCCCAAGTAAGTTTTAGTCTCAGTTCATTGCCTCCTGGTGTCACTCCTGAAGGGGCCTTGGGGCCTTCTTCACCCGAGAGTGATGGATCCAGGCATTCTGCTCCTTGATTTTGATTGCAGTGAAGGTGGTGAGAAGTACTTGCAGTGGTCTCTCCCACTGTGGTTCTAAAGTCTTCTCTGTAAGAGACTTAACATATACATCATCCCCAGGCTATCAAACTCCCTGCTCCAAGTTCCAGCCACATGTTTCTCAATTTCTCTAAGCTGTTTGCTTAAAGCCACCATGTAGTGGACATTCTGGAAATTCCCTTTGTATTCTATATGGTCTTCTCAAAGGCATTTCAAAAGGATTCAGCATTCCTTTAGCTCAAGGTTTAGTTCGAATTTGCAATAGTGCTGGTGGAAGAGGCTGGGGCTAGGGTAGATTAACTTTTTGCCCCAGTATTGAAATCTGCTGCTTAATCAAATTATTCATTTTCTCTACCTGGCTACTTGATTGGGGCAGTATGGAGTGTGAAGTTCTTAATCTATGCCCAGGTGGCTACTAATCTGTTGCACTGCTTTGGAAATGAAATATGATTCTTAATCTGAGGATACCATGGCTGGAACTCTGAAGCGTGGTATTATTTCTTGTAAAAATAATCTGGTCACCTCTTGAGCTTTGACAGTTCTGGTGGGGAATGCTTCTGGCCACCCTGAAAATGTATCTATTAATACCAGAAAATACTGATACCCCCCTTTCCTTGGGAGTTTGAAAAGTTAATTTGCCACTGCTGTACAGGCCCATGGCCTCTCCCAGTCTGACCGAGTTTTGGCCGGGGGGTATTTTGGGGTTAGTTTGGAGGCAAGGATCACATTGTCGGCTTACCTGAGTGATAGTGGCATGTAAATTCCTGACAACGATACAATTATTCTTTCAATCAGATGTGCGTTCTAGAAAGCCTGTGGAAATTACTACTTCAAAGTCAACACTTCATTTCAGTGCACTCTGTATCACTGGCAGCCTTGGTCATTTTGAGAAAGGAGCCACACTCTATAAAAGGCTTTTAAGTAGTTAGGCCCTAGTGTGTTTTCTAGTGCCCTTCCTTCACTAGTAACCACGAAAATGGGAAGGGATTACTAGCTCTCTTTCAATGGTAGCCCACCCCTTGCAGTTGTACATCTCTTTTGATTAGTATTATTGTATTATGGCTTACCTTCGAGGAAAATCTGTACCTCACCTTTTACTGCTTTCTTTGCCTCTCCATCCGCCAGCTCATTTCTTTCCTCCAATTTTAAGCTCATTCTCTGGTGTGCCTTAATATGCTTTTCCAGGAAGCTGAACTGCTTCCAACAGCTGGATTGTCTACCCCAGGTAGATTACCTTCTGTTTCACTACCTGTGCCTTTTTCTTTGAGACTCTGCGTACTGCAACAGCCTCCTTTCCTCTTGTGGAGCTTCCCGGGACTCTGGGTCTTTGCAAGCTGTTCTCCAATCAGAGTGGGGAATCTTGAAGCCTTCAGGCACACCGACTATGTGAGCTTGTGTTTGAATGCAAAAATTTTCTGGCTGGCTTCGTTGATACGGAGGCAAAAGAAGGCATCTCTTAGGCCCAAAACAGTGAACCAGGTTAGCTCAGGTGTTAAACAAGTTAGTTAAGTATATGGATTTGCTACCACATGGTATAAATTCTGTGTTATCTTATTGACAGCCCTTAATCCAGTACTATCAGTTATTGGGCTGATTCCTTCCTTATCTTCCTTTTGAGGGTACTACTCAGTTCTCACTAGTTGTGTTCTTTCCTTAAGCTTGATTGCCATAGAGGGGCATTTTTCACTCTCCCTGGTACAGCAGAGGCCCATACCCTTGAAAACACTTACTTACTTATTCTAATATCTCCTCACTAGTGTCTTTCTTAATTTCAGTGTCTGGTAATGTTAAGCCTAACATCTTTATATCATTTGCCTCCAGAGTAACCTTTCTCATTTGAGAATGTTTAGCGAATTGAGCGAATTGTACAAAAGCTAAGTACACATGGTACCCATGTTACTTTAAAGGTTTGCAAAAGTATGCCTTCTCAGTTTGGCCAGTTGTTCAGTTGTTCCCCACACTACAACATAAACATTCTCCACAGGTACTAAAGCTTTATTTAAAACTGTATATATGGCCCTTGTGTCAACTAAAAGTCTTCCCTTTTGGGGAGGTCGTCTTTATCCTTCCTCCCTTACCTTGGGAGGGGCCTTTAACAAATCATATGTACTCATTTTGCCAACTGTAATCGCTTTGCATTTCAGCATGATAACCTTTGTTTGACTTCATACATTGCTATCTTATGCTGTATGCTGAACAACACGTTTGATTTGCTTTCTCTTTGCCTTGTTTTCCTTTTCAAGGGCCAAGACCAGAGGGCGGTCTGATCTCACAGTCTCTTTGCCATTCTGGGTGATTTCTTAAAACAAAAAGACATTTCAGCATACAGAAATCCCATCCCACTTATCTTCCTATTTTAAAACAGTACTAACTGCAATGAAGTATTATAAATCTTTTTATTTTCTGAGCTGCTCCTACTGGCAGCCTTCTCCCAGTGAGCCCCTCCTAAAAGGGGCTAATTAAGGAACCTCTTTGCTCTGGTCAGTTCTCATTATCTCCTTCTCCTTGCCCTATCTCGCTTCCACCCAAACTTCTCTTTACTAAACTTCAGAGTAGTTTCTCAGTCTTCCTCCTACACACACACAGCTCCAGGTGGCAGGTATCAGATGTGATTTCCACACACAAGCCTTAACATCTTAGGTTCTGAATCAGCTTGATCAGAAACCTTTGATTTACACTCAGAGGCATGTGCCCTGATGCTTATTAGAACAGCAATACCTGCGTTTCTCACAAACACCGCACTGCAATAATACCTGCACATCCAGCTATTGCCCACAGGTCATTCCTGTGTTCCCTGGGGAGACGGGGCAGCCAGAGCTGTCCCTGTGCCCAGGGGACAGCCACTGTCACCTCACGCAGCATGCCAGCCTCTTGATGCACCAAAGGCTCCCCAAAATTGCCCGCAAAGGCAGGCTATTCTGTTTGTTACAGAGAACTTTGAATCCCTACAGCAGGCTGTTCCCAGTCCAGACTTGCTATGGTAAACTAATTCATCTCTTCTATCTCAACTCTGTTTTACAAAATATCAGTCTTTTCTAGTTCTCTTCTTGCACAATCTAATTAAGCCCTGTGTCTACTTACACTTGTTTTACTGCCTTGCAAAAAGGCTGTGCTTGTAGCAGAAACTCTGATATGCCCACAGACACAGACACACATGCACCCCCTCCCCCCTCCTTTTATCTCAAATTCACTAGAGCCAAGGCTTTAATTGCTGTGAGGGGGAGAATTCTTGGAATTCCTTTAACTCGCTTTATTGTAGTTAAGCATAAATCGCCATACTATAGTTCTCCTGTGTAAAATGCTACTCTTGTTGCAAACAAAATCTTAAAATCTCCACAAACACTACTATACAATCTGAGAATCAAATTACCACAATGCAGTGGAAGAAAATCACCACACAAAACCACAGGGAATATCCATCAAAGTGCCCACTCTTCTCAACACAACACAGCATACCATAATTCAGCATTTACTCACATCAGTTTTTCCTGGACACAATCAAAATAACAGCACACAGTCTAGAGATCAAGTACAAACATCCAGGGCAAAGGAACTCTCTGAGCTCGTACTCACGGTTTAAATATACCAAATCTACACAAATCACTACATTTAAACACAATAAATACCATCACTGACGTTCCTCCACTCGCTTCTCAGCGGGGCACTTCTCTCCCTGCCCCCACAGCCTGCTGCAGCCAGCAACTCAGGCCTCACTCGGCTGCTTCAAACATGGGTAGTACACACCCCCCCCGCACTGTAGGGCACTGTAGATTTACTCTCTTTTATACACCATACACTTAGACACTTGCACGATTAGAAACACAGTGCACTGACCACACAATGCATTAACCATACAGCAACACACTGTCCGGACACCACACACACACACACAAACAAAACACACACGGGTTCAGCAGTTCTGCTCTATCAGAACAATGAACCCCCAATACACACATACATGGGTTCACCCGACCCACCCCAGGGTCACTAGGGGTCTGCTCTATCAGAACGATGAACCCCGTCTCGAATACAGCTGCTTCATCAGCTGTACCCAGACGTCTCTGAGTGACTTACTCCCTAACTCTCTTTTCCCCCCCAGGGGCCCCTCAGTACATACCGTATCTTCCTCCGCAGCCAGCAGGTCCTTGTCAGTCCTCGCAGGAGGCAAGTCGAGATGAGCGGAGCCCCACCAGGAAAAAGAATCCTAGGGCGCGCCTTGGAGGTCCATCTATCCCCTCTTCCCCTGTGGAGACAGAGAACTCCTGGCTTGGCTCACCATAATGTTTTGCGGAGAAAAGAAGAAACCTCACAACTTTATAAAAGTTGTAAAGCTTGGTATGTTTATTACGGCTCCGGACGCATGCGGAGGATGCTCTCCTTAAAAGGCATGCGTACCTCTGAGGATATCAGGTCTCGTTTTATCTCCCCTTCCAAATACATATGCATACAGTTTCACAATAGGTTCATACATATTCATTCCGCATGACATTTATCGCCAGTTCCTCTTTATCAAAAGAATTTGTAGGTCAGGGCAGATCGACCTTGTGATGGTTTCTGTTTTTTCTCTCTGTCTCCTCACTATCTCTGCCCTGTAGTTTTTCCCTTCAGCTTTGGCCTCACAGACTTTTCACCTCTCCTAGACATTTTACCTAATTCAAAATGGATTTTTACTCTGTCTCAATAGGACCTTGGGGACTTCACCTCAAATTTAAGGATAGCCAACTGGACAGAAGCCAAAAAGTCCTGCCTAAGCAATTTACTAGAAAAAGAAGAGAACAAAAGGAAATAATTGCTTTTGTCAGGTGTTTTACCAGGAGCAAGAGCCTCTTTCCCTGGCTTGGGTTTTCTCTGTAAAGAGCTTTGTTATTTTGCCTTTTATTAAAACTTTTCTGTTTCCAACACTACCTCAGAAGCCATCCTGCTGATTTTATGCCATCTGAGATAGCTGAGCTATCTCGGGTGTGGTATAGATCTCCAAGAGCTGAAAAGACCTGGTTCAAGGACACCCTTATATCATACCTTCCCCCAGCAAGTGGCATAATCTTTTTCTTCTTGGCTGGCAGCTTTCTTGTCATTTACCTAAGTATTTAAAGCTTGGCACATTTCCTTTCAAAAGACCCATGTAGGGGCCAAAATAAATGGTCTGATCTTCTGTCTTCTTTGGTCCACTCGATCATACAATAATGTATCATTTTGATCTTATTTTTATTCTTTGTGTGAGGGTTATGCTCCCATTGTTCCAACTTATACTAAGGGGGCTATGGGGAGGTATATCTATGGATGCTTTCTTTTTGCTTGCTTTGTGTCCCATTCTTATTAGTTTGTCCCAGCACCTCCTGCACCACCCCGGTGGCCTTCCTTTTTTCTTACCTTCCAAGTGAATCTAAGTATGCACTCTTTATAGGTTTTCTCCCAATTCTCCTCAGATATAGTCTAAACCCTAGGAACTAAATACCGTTTTACACACACTAATTTAACGATCTCTGCCTGTCGTAACTCAGCTTCTGCTTCCCTCCAGGCTTTTCCTATTCTTGGGATACCTACTTGTTCATGTCCTACAGAAATGAAGAAATTTTTTGTCTGAAATTTGATTCCAAATTCTACCCTACAACACTCCCGACACCAGGTACTCCTGTATGAGGTGGTACAGTCCCACCTCTTATGACAGGTTTTACACTCACACAAGACTCAAGGCTCACACCCGGGTCCAGAACTCAAACATAAAATTGCACTCATACACAAACCACAAAAATTTTATTATAAAATACTACAACAAGCACTTCGCTTTTCTCGGGCCAGTCACATGAAACGAGGGACATACACATACACCTCACACACATTTACACAATAATAAGCTACTCTTGTTGTTGAGTTAGGTTCTGATATTCCTTTAAAAATGCTTATTAGTTACACAATGCCCTTCTTCCCAAAAATCATCGTAAACCCCTCTAAGATTCCCCAAACTTAAAATTTTCTCCCACTACTGGCCTACTTATGAAACCCACAATACATACATGAACTTCAAAGGCTCTGCTACAAGGTTCTTAAAAGCTCTGTTGTCAAGCAGACCTAATCAGTTTTTCACATCTCTCAGGCAGTGTTTCTCTACTTAGCAACTAAACACTCCAGATCACCCAAACCAGTCATGCCTCAAGGATATATTGGGGCTTAGGCCCTCATACTCTTGCCTTTTTCAGGCTCTACATCAACCTTTTAACTATCCTAACCCTCCAATATAACCTAGATTCCTATGGGATATCAGACATGGGTCGACTGCAGTACTACCTGGGAATTTGGATTTCTGCAGTTAAAATTGCAGGCAATCCCTCTCCTCTTCAATCCCTTAATTCCCATTTCAACTGCAAAGTGGCTAAAATTTCCCTTATTCCAGGTTCGCACTCAGCCTCCGACATTTACTGTGTCTCTTTGCCGACCGCCCAAGTCGCGCAAGACCGAAAATTCGGTTTGATCGGGATTCCTCATTTGCTTTGTGGTTAGGGGCTGCCCTGTCCATATCTCAACCACACACACACACATGTGGATTTTCCCCTGACTCTTTTTTTACTGTATACTCACCCGTCTGAGTCTTCGATCACAGATTTAAAAGTTGCTGTGGTTTCTTTGGGAGTTTTACCTCCCTTTTCTAACTTTGTGTCTTTTTATCCCACTGACTGAGGGTTAACCCACGGTCCTTTGGGACAGGAGAGCGGTCCACTGGAACTCAGTGGGGTGCCGACCACCCAGGACCCCCTGGAACCTCAGGGACTTGGGATCTTATCTCGGTGGAACCTCCAAAATTTTGAAAAACAGAGTACAAGATAAAGAATTTTTGAAAAGTTTAGTAAGGGATTAAAAAAAGGCAAAAGTCCAGCGCTGGGATGCTCCTGGCGAACAGCCAAAGAACACACCAGTGCATACAGACAGTGTTATCTTTACACAGTTGCATAATCTCTGAGGTACATGCATATTCATGGTTTCATACATTATTCAAACATTCTTTCAAACTTTGTGATGTTTTGAGAACTCCTTTGTTTGGCTTCTTCACACTCCGGCTTATCTGCATGACATCCTGTGTGTCAGGTCATATTTTATTCCTTCTTGTGTCTCCATCCTGCTATTTCACATCCTCTGATAAGGATTTGGTGTGTCTTCCTTAAATTTAATATGGTGTTTTCTAATTGCCCTCTGGTTTGTGTCACGGTTATTTTATCACTTGGACAATTCAGTCAACGGAAAGGGGAATAACATGATCACTTTACACCATTTGTTTGGTTACATAGAGGTATTTTAACACCTAGTGTTCAGCTAAGGCCTATAATATAGTATATTCACCCCACTACTATTTCTGTAAACTATGCAGTACCTACTTAAACTTATAGATTTTGTTATACTGGCAAACAGCTAAATAAAGGAATACATTATATATCTGAATCCTTATGATCAGTGCAAAAAAATAATATATAAAGGCAAAAGCCAATATCATATTGCAGTTCTGTTTTTAACATAATTATATTAATTATAGAATCACAGAATGGTTTGGGTTGTGTAGTGGTTTTGGTTTGTTAATTTCAGATTTCCCGAATTTTGAGATTTCTCAGCCAATGCGCTTATGAGTGTGGTGGGCTTCAGTGCTGGTTAATTACCAAGGCACTCACTTCCTGCTGTGAGATAGGATTAGGAGAAAGGTAAAGCAGGTTCAAAACTTTAAAGGGCTATAAAAAAAAACTTTAGTAAAGGTAACTACAAGAAAAAAAAGTAGTAAGAATCAAAACAAACGCTTCAGAACACTTCTCCTCCCCCTGCCTTTTCTTTCCCACTGACAATGTAAAGAAACAAAACCCAAAATTTCCAGTCAGTTTACCACCTCTAAAATAGTCTTTCTTCAGTTCACTTAGGGAGAGAAGTCTCTCTTGTTAAGGTTATAGAGACTTTTCCACAAGAGGAAAGAAAAGAGTTCTCTCATGGTTCTCAATTTCGTCACGAGTAACAACCATTCAGGGAACCCTGCCATGGTGAAGTCCTTCTCATTGCCACAAGCCTTCCCACAGCTTGTCAATGGGCCATGTTGATTTATGGGGTATTGTTTTAAAGATGAGCTGTTTAAATGCAAAAGTTTTTATTATATATCTCTATAAATCATCTTCATCCCTGGGAACAGAGATCTTCTTCTCCTAGGGGCACAGGACTACTCTTCTCTCTTTCTCTGTTCAAACTTCTCATGGGATCACAGCTACTTTAACATAGGCTTATTTTATCATGGAGGCCTTTGCTCAATATTAATTTTAACTTTTCATCTCCCTATAGTTTCATGCGTTATTGGGGAAAAGAGTCTTTTCTCCATAGCTTACAAGAGGATTTCAGCCCTAAGATCAAGGTATCTTCTCTTCCCTCCCATCTGGGACTTAACTTTTTCCTCACTGACCTTGATGTTTTCATGTTGTTTCTTTGCATGCTTGCATCTTGTTCATTTCTTTTACTTGAGGGAGGATTGAAGTATTGAAAGGGTTAACATCCTGCCTGGGGCCTACCTGACCTGCCGGATAACTAGTGGCGAGGAGCTGTGGCTGGGCTGTGTCAGAATCGGCCTCATGGTTGGTCTTTGGTTTTCTCTGTGTTCAATTCCAGTTGCAGGGTCACTCTGCATGGGCTGCAGGCTGCGGGGGTCTCTGGTTTCAGCCATACTGGGGGAAGGGACCTGACGGCAAGATCTTAACAGCCTCGGCCAGCCCTGCTCCAGCCTGGACTCCGCAGCCTTCTCTGTCTTCCTGCCTGGCAGCTGCTGGAGCCTGGCTTGGCCAGAACGGGGCTGATGGGGGGGCCAGTGGGCAGCCCAGGGAGGGGGAAGGGGCCTGGCCTGTGGCCCGGCTTGGCCAAGACAGGGGCCCGGGCCAGGGCCCGCCACCTCCTCACCGACTGGAAAAGAAAGAGAGCTTCCTGGGTTTTTTTGTCTTTAACATATGTCTTTCACAAAGACGTGTCCAGCTTCTCAATGCTTCAACAGACTGTCAGTTACACAAAAAGCTTCTGCATCACTTCCCCAAATTTTCCTCCCATTCCAAACCACGACAGTTTGAAAGGGACCTTAAATCTCATCTCATTCCAATCCACCTGCTGTGGGCAGCAACACCTCCCACTAGACCAGGTTGCTCAAAGCCCCATCCAGCCTGGCCTTGAACACTTCCAGGGATGGGGCAGGCACAGCTTGTCTGGGCAACCTGTGCCAGTGCCTCACCAGCTGTCACGATCCGTCCTAGTGAATGGATAACGTGGCAGTTCGTAGGAAGTGATCTCAGGGTGCAAAAACCGACACGGTACAAGGGGGTTTGCAGTGATAATCAAAACAAATGTAGTTTTATTGAAATAACCACAGCAAAAATGTGATAGAGGGATTAAGGGAGAGAAAAATATATTGAAAGAGAGAGAAGAGAGAGAGAGGGGGATATAGCTACCAACATAGAGACGAAGTCCTTTGGTCCAGTCCAGTCGAGGATCCGCCTGTTACGTCAGGGAGATCTCAAAATCTCTAGCTAACTCAGAGGTTTTTATTATTGAAAATTGTGGGGGGGGGGGGAACAGATACAATAGGGAATAGATGTAACAGGTAGTCTATGTTCTCAGCAGTAAATGAGACCCATTGTTTTCTTGGTCCAGTGGTCACAACCTGCAGGCAACATCTTGCTTTGGTCAGCTTGCCTCCCCCCACACACATTCCCTGGGTTGGGAGTTTCAGTCCCAGTCCTTGGAAGGAGGAGAGGGGCCTTTTCACATAGGAGTTTCATGTCTCAGTCCTTGATGGAGAGGCTTCTTACATCTCAGTCTGTCTGTCACGGTGGTTGCAAACAAGTGAGAGGGGTCTTCTGCAGGGAACCACCCAGAACTCAGGAGAAGTCCAGCCAGATCGAGAGGTGGGACAGCTTCCAAAGCTATTGTTGCACAAAAAGGGCACGGTGCCCCCTTCTTAGTGTACAGCAAACAACACCTGTGAAAACAAATAGCTTAACACTGTGCCTTCAGGTCTCAGGGCCTTTGGCGTGTGACTTTCTCCTTCAGAGCCAGAGATTCTAGACAGGGGGGGTCTTCTCTTCAGTAGTCTCCCAATGACAATCGTGAGGCAGATGAGGGAAAATTCGGACAGACTCTCACACCACCCTCACAGTAAAGAATTTCTTCCTAATATCTAACCTAAATTTCTCATCCTGCAGTTTGAAACCATTTCCCCTTGTCCTCTTACTACAGTTCCTGATGAAGAGACCCTCTCCAGCTTCACTGTAGGCTCCCTTCAGATACCAGAAGGTTGCTATGAGGTCTCTACTCAACCTTCTTTTCTCCACACTGAACAGTCCCAGCTTTCTCAGCCTGTTGTCCTAGAGGAGGTGATCTAGTCCCCTTATCAACTTCGTGGCCCTCCTCTGGACTTTCTCCAACAGTTGCATGTTGTTGTGACGGGCAGAGGTGATAAAGTGCCGTGACCTTCCCAGAGAAGTGTCTTTAAAAAGACGTCCTGGATGCACAGGAGCATCCTCACTCTCACCGAGTGATTTCAGATCTTGGGTGATTTTAGCCATGAGTGACGCAAAAGGAAGGGACAGAGTCTTCGTATGGGGTTCCATGGAGGGTCTTTATTGAGCTCCTACCGCAAAGGAGTCCAGGGATGAAGAAGGCTCTCAGGCAGAGAGAGCAGGGGTTTATATAGGGATAGCGAGGGGTGGGGCAGAATATCAGAATGAATGAGATGAGGGCACAGGGACAGAACAAAGGGGAAGGGCCAATGGCATACATAGTATCAGCATACAGCAACATTGCATTCTGGGGGAAGCTTTTTTCCTCACCATGACCAGGGATATTGTTGCTCAAAGGTTGTCCCTCCAGGAGAGTGTGGTAAGCTTCTCCTCAGCCGGTTTACCAGCCTTCACAACTCCCCCTTCATTATTTATTAAACTGGAGGAGAGGGGGAAGGGATTGGAGCACAGGGGTAAGTAGGGTTTTTTAGGACAATAGGGTTAGAGGCAACTGGGGGGAGTAACTTTTTAAACTGGCTGCAACTCTGTTAGAAAAGTTCCTGGTTAGGAGCTTTGTCTTGTTTGGGATCTGGTGACTGTGCAGGTAAACTTGCGTTGGTCCCGTAGTCGGCGCCGCCTTCTTTTCCAGGCTGGTACTATAGTAAATAAAAGACGACCCCAACATCTGGGAGGAATGATGCATCTGACTCCATTGATATCAGAAGGCTAATTAATTACTTTATTATATGAAATTATTCTATGTTACACTACATCTAAACTGAAACTGCACAAGCACTCAACCAAATCTCATGACTGTCTCCTGACCGACAGAACACAGCTTGCAGAGATTGGTCAAGAAAACAAAACACTCACACCAGAATCCAATTACCAATTCCCTTCAGGTAAAAAATCTTCCACAATGCATTCCACTTGTGCACAAACACAGGCACAGCAATTGAGATAAGAATTGTTTTTTCTTTTTCTGAGGTTCCTTGCTGCTATTCCCAGAAAATATCCTTGGGAAGTTGTGCCTTGCTTTTCTCTGTGAAGAGAAATGCGGCCACGGTCTACCTCTGGCTTTTTTTGCCTGTCTTCTTAGACTCAGAAGCAGTCTTGTTAGTGTCAACATTGGTGGTGTTTGTTGGCCCTAGGTACAGTTTGATGTTTTTTCCTGGGAGACATTTTGGGCCTGATGGTGTAGAAACAGAGTCATAGCCTCTCCCCCATGTCCCAGTCTCCTGCTGGGCAGGATCACCCCCAAGCAGGCAACACGGGCCAGATAGCTCAGTCCTTTATGGGGACAGAGTGTCCAAAACACAAGCAGCTCTCAGCTGCTGGCAACCTTTAGCAAGCATAAGGGATATCAGCTCTTTAGTGATTATCAGCTCTTTTTGTCCAGCTCTTTTGCTTGCTAAGGCACCACTGCAGGCCAACTGAAAGGAAGACGTGAGAGAGGAGAAGGCAGCTGGAGTTCCACAGCGATGGCTTTATTGGGGTCTGTGAATGGTTCCAGTGACGGCTCTTCTAACCAGAATGGGTTAAAACAGCCCAGTATATAGGGTATAGGGGGATCAGAAATTGTCCAGTAGGTTAAGGGAAAGAGAGATAAGCAGGGGTCTGAAAGGTAGAAGACAGGGGCTTCTTGCTATGACTTGGCATTTCCTATCTTTAAGCCTCTGTTCTCCACGGGGCCCTAGCAAGCCCATGGTCTGCTACACCCCCAAGTAATCAATTGGAAAGGATCTGATATCTGTTGGGTTTCAGGATCCTTAATCAGCACTGGAGGCTTCTCACTGAGCTTAGCTCTGGTTGAATTTGAGAAGTGCTGGAGTATGGGGGAGGTTTGACTCTGAGGAAGAACAATTTAGGAAAGTAATAGTGAAAAGAGATTTTCAGAGCCTCTCAATGGGAGCTATAGTCTCTGTTTCTCCCCGCTGCTGATCAAGGATCCGCTTGTGTGGAGCCTTCCCATTCTGAGGAAGCTGTAATCTGATCTTAAGACTCCTCCCATAGGACACCTGATAAAACCCCATGGCCCTGGGTCTGCGTCCTCTCTGCTCTCTGGCTCTCTGGGCTTTGCTCGGGCTCCCAGGCCTCCGCCTCCTGCCCCACACAAGGTGGGGCAGGGGGGAATAAAATGGACTCTCGTGCTAACAACAAAGAGACTTGTCCTGTCTGTTTCCCCTGCCATCAGATTGTGGCCTTCCTGGACACGATCGTCACTGTAGCCACATGCTGCCACGCACTTGAGGGTGCCACGGGTCCTTTCTACAATTGACTGCCCTGTGGCAGAGTGTGGTATGCCTGCAGGGTGCTTCACTTCCCATTGATTAAAAAATTCTTTAGGTTTGTTGGAAGCTTAAGCAAAGCCATTATCTGTTTTAATGTTTTCAGGGACTCCCAGGGTTGCAAATGCTAGGAGAAAATGCTGGATGGTATGTTTGATATTTTCTCCTGCCTGGGCTGAAGCAAACACTGCACCGGAAAATGTATCAACAGATACGTGGATGTATTCCAGTCTACCAGAAAGTGGGAAATGGGTGACATCAGTTTGCCAAAGCTGGCAACTGTTGAGGCCCTGGGGGTTGATCCCGGGACTCATGGATGGTATCTGGTATGACTGGCAATTTGGACAGGTTGCTACAACTGCTCTGGCTTGCTCTTGAGAAAGTTGGAACATTTTCATCAGAGCAGGAACGTTCTGATGGAAAAATGAGTGTGACAGCTTTGCCTGGGTGAAGATGTTAAGCACTTTGGCAGCTTGGGCAGACATGGCTAGGGCGTTCGCTTTTCTATTTCCTTCTACAATAGCACCTGGAAGGTCAGTGTGTGATCTCACATGCATGATGTGAAAAGGTTGCTTTCTGTGGGAGATAACTTAGAAAGCAAGTGATAGAAATTTGGGTTGGAGACCTCTTTTAATAAAGAACGTTCAGCTCTCATAGCTTCGCCAGCAACATAGGCTGGATTGGTTACTAAATTAATAGGCTCTTGGAACCTCTCGAATGCTCTGATGACAGCTGATAGTTCTGCAGTTTGTGGGGAACCTTCCATGACTTGGACATCAGACTCTCACTTCTGTGTCCTGGGATCCTTCCACATTACTACTGATTTGTGGGAGGATCCTGAGCCATCAGTAAAAATGGTGAAAGCTTTGGGAGGCATTTTACTTAGCATTAATTTTGGAACTAAATGGAAAGCTGAATTAAACAATTTATGACCGGGAAGATGGATAGAAATCTGACCTGTGTAGCTATTGAAAGCAAACTGGAGGCTCTCACTGGTCTGGAGCAAATTCTCCAGATCCCCAGTAGTCAATGGCAGGTAAACACATGTGAAATCATACCCTGCAAGAGTGCAGAGGTGAATCCTAGCCTAATGAGGCCTGCTATCAGCTCTTGGGGCATTGTCATTGTTTTTGTGGGCTGACTGTGGGCAAAGGTCCATTCTATGATTAAAAGAGGGTCTTTTAATTGGGCGTCCCACTGAAAAATCAAGCCATGGAAATGCTGCACTGTTGGAACCCAGGGCACAGGGAATATTTCTCTGCTCTGAGGGGTTCTGATCCCCAGAGAAGCACTGTCTTTGACCTTTTCCCATGGAGAGGGCTTCCAAGACTTCGAGACAGAGTCTACCAGAGTGTGAAATAGATAATAGACAATAGTGTCGTTGGTCACAGGGTGAAAAATTTAGGTTTTGGGATTTTTTAGTATGGAAGTTAATAGGAAACAAGATAAAGGATTTCAGGCATTGTCTCCGGCTTCTTCTTCATCTACTACATTTTCTGCAATGTTGGTGGCACATAATGATTGGGTGAGGAAAGCCGCAGTGCAGAGGTTACATGGACAGACAAGGGATGAGTTATTGGTAGAAAAGTGGAAATAAAGTACATTTTAAGAGTTAATTGGATGAAACAACTTTAAAAGACCTTGAAACTGTACATCTTGTAGCCATTTTGCGGCGCTTTCCTGCACGCTAAGTCTGGTGCAGATGGCATGCCAGAACTTTTGATAAGATAACAATAACAACCTGAAGACTGAAAAAGTCCCATGTCTCTCTATCCTGGCACAGAACTGTTACAGGAGGGTTTCTCCCATCAGGGGAGCCCCCTGTGGGGCCCAACAAGAGGGGCAAAAACCTATACGGTGCCTTACCAAGGATGGTCATGTGGAAGGGCAGGCTAGGTTTGAACCGGTGAGCTCACCATGAGGACAGGGCTTCTTGGACCTTGGAGATGGACTCCCGAGCTTCTGGTGTAAGGGGACATGGAGAATTGAGGTCTTCGCTACCTCATAGGAGATTGAAGAGTGGTGCGAAGTCCTCAGTTGTGATCCCCACCAGTGGACGAACCCAGTTTATACTTCTGCAGAGCTGATGGAGGTCTCTCAGGGTCTTGGGTTCATCTATGATGGAAAGCTGCTGGGGCACAACGGTCCGTTCCCTGATGTGAAGTCCCAGATAGGTCCAAGAGGAGGCGTACTGGATCTTGTCCTCATGGATCTCGAATCCTGCTCCTTTGATACCTCTGATAGTCTCTTTTAAAATCACATTTAGATAAGTCTGTTGTTCTGCAGAAATAAGAATATCATCCATGTAATGCAAAATAATTGACTTGAGGGAACAGCTTCCTCTCAGGGGACAGAATGAGGGCCACATACCATTGGCGAATGGTTGGAGAGTTTTTCATTCCTTGTGGAAGGACAAGTCAATGATATCTTCATGGGGGCTTGTCTGTTAGGGGAGGAAACTGAAAATGCAAATTTGGGAATATGTCAGGGATGAAGAGGAATATTAAAAAACATTCTCTGTTATCTATGATGGCTAGTTTCCAATCCCAGGGTAGCATGGATGCTAAGGGCAAACTGGGCTGCAGAGGACCCATATCTTCAATAACCTCGTTTATGCATCTGAGGTCATGGAGGAGCCTCCACCTGTCTTTTCTGGGATTTTTGAGGACAAAGACAGGGGAGTTCCAAGGGTTATTGGTCTCTTTAGTGTGGCCCTTGGTAAGCTGCTCCTCCACGAGGGACTCTAGAGCACACAATTTTTCGGAGGAAAGGGGCCACTGGTCAACCCACACTGGATGTTCTTGTTTCCAGGTGAGGTGGGGGATGGTGGGTTTTGCACACTCTTCAGTGGCCCTGACTAAAAATCCCAACAGCTGATGCGAATGGTGGCCCCCCATTGAGACAGTAGATCTCTGCCCCAGAGTGTAATAGGTGCCCTCACCACAAATGGCCTTGATAGCTGCCATTTTCCCCTCGGGTCCTTTAACTATGATGTTTCTTTTACTCTGCATGGAAACTGCCACACTTCCAATCCCCGAAATCAACCCTGCAACAGGCTGCATTTCCCAATTTGATGGCCATTCAGAGTAGGCAGTGATAGTGCCATCTGCCCCAGTGTCTAACATTCCTAGCTGATAAATTTTTCACCTTTACCAAACAAGCTACACCTTAAAATTGGTTTGTTGGACCACACAATGTGAATCCACATAACAGTAGAAAGGAGGGGGATCCTCTCTTCTTGGTGGTTTGGGGGTAATATAAACACTTGAGTGAATGGAGTCCATTTAGCGAGGTAAAATGGTGGGTCGTTGCAACAAATGGAGACTAAGATTTCATCTCTGGGACTCTCAGTCTGCACCTCAGGTGTAACATGGATTTTGTCTGGTCCATTTAAAGTGTCACCAATAATTAAAATGTCTCAGGGACCATCAGATGGCCCATACTTTCCTGTGAGGATCCTATAAAAACATTCATCAGTAAAGTCAATTGGCAACGCAGTTGCCAACTGGCGCAAGGTTCCCACCTGTATCTCTCCGTATGCTGAATCTCCTGCATCTGGGGTGGAACACTGTCCTGGTTTAGGGCAAATTTGGTAGAGAATCTCCAAAGGAGGGCCCCTCCAGAAAGCAAACCCACACAGCCCCTCCCCCCAATTGGTTCGGGAAGAATTCCTCAGAGAGAAGTGGAAAGAACCTGTTAATTTAACAGGCACAGCACCCCCCAGCACACAAAATGAACAATACCGGATGACACCGCTCTGAAAAAGGTGACAAAATCAGAAAGTCTCTTTCGGGGGTGGTTGCTCTGTTAGTCCCTCCGGCGTTGGGGCAGCCGCTGCAGGCCAAACGGTGCAAACCCTCGGTGTTCCCAGGTCCCAGTCCGGAGCAGGTTCGAGATGATCGAAGAAAAAGGAGAGGAGAAACAGTCCAGGAAGGAATTTGGACTGTTTAGCTAGAACTAGCTAATAAGCAGAAACAAAAGCAAACAGAAGCGAGAGCAGAGAGAGAGAGAGAGCAAAGCAGAAAGCCAAAAGCAAAAAGCAAAAACAGCCCTATGTACTGCCCCTCTCTGTGTCCCTGATAAGAGAAACCCAAACAAAACTTTCACTCTTCAGAGACAGTCTTAAAGGCACAGAACATATGAATGGGGATACAAGCATCATAACGTCACCCCAGGACAAACACTCAGAGATGGTGCCTGCTTTCCCTGATTTTCGGGAATGGTGGGGAGACCCTACCCCTTGCTTACTGTTGGTAAATCAGTGATGACATTGTGTCATCGGGTGTGAGGACCAGAGATGTTTTGGCTGCTGTGGCAATGCCAAGTAATGCGGCCTCTGGTAAATTTTGGGCTTGATCTGCTGGTTTTTGGAAGTCACCTTCTCCTGCCATTTGTTCAACTGTTAGATTTGGTCTGTTGGCATTGTTGGAAAAAGTATCCGATAGTGTTTTAAGGTGTTTTTTCCACAGCCTTTCCCACAGCACACACTCAGCTAGGGAGAGGAGGCAATTCATGATGTTCTTAATGTCATGTGAGACCAATGTGTGGGCAGAGAAGGTGGCTTTGAGAAGATTTTTGAAAAAGTGTGATCCCCGACCATGCTCCTTGGTTGCCTTACAAAGTTCCTTAAGTTCCTCATAGGGAATAGACTTCCGAGAGTTGCGTGTTGATTGCCTTCTCCCCCCCTTATATACAATTGGAAAAGCTGAGATTTTATTTGATAAATCCCAATCTCCCTCCCAGGTGGCCTTTCGTTGGGTTTTGGCCCAGTGATCCTCAGATCCAAAACCAGAGTCTGAGGAGTCACTGCTCTCATCCTCTGAGGAAGATGGAGGGTGTTGTATTAGAGCACAGGGCTTTTTTGGGTGATCCAGATTTGCCAGATGCTGAGTGGCAGTGGAAGTCAAGATGGCTTCCTTCCAGTCGCTATCATTGTCATTTCCGGTCCCAATGTTATGGGGACCAGAAGGGGGCTGGCCAATGGGGGGAGGGCTAACAACCGAAGAAGAAGATACTGAAGGAGGGGTGGGGTTCGCAATAGGAAGGAATTTTCAGTGGAAGGGGAGGGTCTCGATGCAGTTACACCTATCGACGTGGGTGGAAGGGAGAAGCAGAGTGGGATGGAGGGTGCGGGAAAAGGCAGAGGAGAGGTGGGAAAGTGGCCATTTTGAAACCCAAGGGTGGGAAATCTTGGAAAATAAGAATGGCAAAATGGCAGGGATGGCCACATTGCCAGCGCTGTTTTGTGGGATAATAGCAGCATGGGGAGATGGAGCAGGGTACATGGGCATAGGGAGAAGGTTGAGGGGATGGTCCAAGGTGGCATGGCCAGTGCCATCCTGGTAAGGGGAGAGAGGGGATTGGAAGGCATCAGGGAGATGGTAGCAACCCTGTGCTGAGTAGCAACATCTGCCTGCTGATCGCCCCTCTGGAGGGAAAGAGGGTTTAGGGGCTTGGGGAGAGGATGAAAGGGAAGGGGTTTTGAACTGGGGACTTGAAACTTTTCCCGAATCATTCCCCAAATCATTCCCCATTTTTTCCATTGACTTAACAACAATGTTAAACAAAGGGTAAAACTTCCCAAAATGAATTAGAAAGAACAGAGTTACGGTTAAGGTTACAAATCCCTTAAGATTCCCTTTAGAAAACTTAAATTTCCCTGCTTCAAGGGCACCCACAACTTGGAGATATATGTCCCTTTGAGGAGGGCTAAGTTTAGGACGGCTAAGTTGCTTGCCCATGCTCAGGCTTCTCTCCCACACCCAGCAGTAAAAGGGGAGAAAGAAGTGAAAAAGGTGACCCAATATATATATATGAAACTCACTGTCTTTCTTCGGGTCAAAAAAAACTCACTGGATGGGTGGTTGCTTGTCGACCAGCCTCCGCTTCTTTTTCTGGCTTCTTTGGAGGGTCTCGGTCATCCTTCAGATAACACTCATCGGAACACAAGTGTTCTCAGGGAAGTGGCTCGTGTCCAGCAGCACAGGGCTGGTGGAGATGCTTCTCCAGGGACCTCCTAAACAGAGTTCCTGTTTGGGCACCAGTTGTAGCAGCAGGCAGAGGCGATAAAGTGCCATGACCTTCCCAGAAAAAGACGTCCTGGGTGCACAGGCATGTCTCGCTCTTGCCAAGCAATTTCAGATCTTGGGTGATTTCAGCCATGAGCGATGCAAAAGGAAGGGACGGTGTCACAGACATCTTTTGTGAAAAATCCTTTCTTTGGGATTTTTCCCCTTTCTGGGAAGCTGTGGCTTCAGCAACAAAGTGTAAACGGTGGTTGTCTGCTGCTGTGGAATGCAACAGGTGCGTCCGTGATTGGTCTTGGGTGAATGTTTGGATTTACTGACCACTCACGGCAGAGCTGTTCTTGCTTTCTGCCTGGACACAGAACTTTGTTATTCTTTCCTTTTCTATTCTTAGCATAGCAAGCTTCTGAGAACTTTCTCTCTATTCCTATTTGTATAGTTATAATGTAATATATATCATAAAATAATAAATCAAGCCTTCCGAACATGAGGTCAACATTCTCGTCTCTCTCTTCACCCTGAAAGACCCTTGCAAGCCCTGTAACAGGACGGAATCTTTGTATGGGGTTCCATGGAGGGTCTTTATTGAGCTCCTACCGCAAAGGAGTCCAGGGATGAAGAACTCTCTCAAGCAGAGAGAGCAGGGGTTTATATAGGGATAGTGAGGGGTGGGGCAGAATATCAGAATGAATGAGGGCACAGGGGGGGAACAAAGGGGAAGGGCCAATGGGATACATAGAATCAACATACATCAACAATGCATTCTGGGGGAAGCTTTTATTCCTAGCCATGACCGGGGATATTGTTGCTCAAGGGTTGTCCCTCCAGGGGAGTGTGGTAAGCTTCTCCTCAGCTGCTTTACCGGCCTCCACAGCATACCCCTACGTTGGGGGCACCAGAACTGTAGGCAGTATTCCAGGTAGATATTGGCTATCAGATAATCACCTGATGTAATCTCCCTGAGAGAACCTTAAACCTTACTTAATATATGTGGTATTCACATGCCCTCTGAACAGAGAGAAGCTATGAGAGAAGCAGAGAAAGAAAAACAATTCTTATCTCTGCTTGCTGCTCCTGTTGATTTGAACATGTGGAATGTGTTGGAAGATTATTTACCTAAAGGGATTGCTTGATTGGATTCTGGTGATGGTGTTTTGATTCATTGACCAATTGGATCCAAGTGTGAGTGTCGGGACTGTCGGCTGACAGTCACGGGTTTTTCAGTAGTTAGTTAGAAGTAAGTATGATATAGTATAGTATAGTATCTGTCTTTAATATAGTTTAATGTAACAAAATATAGTATTAATAAAGCGAGTGTTCAGCATTCCAAAGCCATAGAATCAGATGCCAATCATTCCCAGAGTTGAGGTCACCTGATTTTACAATAAATATAAACCAGGTATTTCTTCTTTATCACAGTAAATTTCCAATGCCTTTATTAGTGAACATCTTAATATAATAAAGTCAGCAAGTTTCATGAGGAATTGTTTTACTGATATTACACTACATTGATCTCTAGAGTTTAGGGAAATTGTTTTGTCTTGTGTAATGCCAGTCACTTTGCTTCCTCTCCTGCTTTCAGTTCAGTAAAATAAAAGGTAGCTACTACATTTACTATTTCATTACAGTTCCCTTTGTTTTTTTGATAGATCAGGGTCCTTTTAAAAATTCTGCTTGTGTGCTTTGTGTTTGCAATGTAGGTTTTTCTTTAATTACAGTATTCTTTTTTATTTCCTCTTAGTATGAAGATCAAGATTATGGCACCCTCAGATCTGGAAGACTTTTACTTTCACATCAGCACAAAGATTTTAATTATTAAAAAGACTCTTCAATTAAGAAACATAGGTAAAAGAAATTTAGAGTTGGTTTTGGTTTGCACCTCCTTGCAGAAAATGGGAATGCTCCAATTAGACAAGGAATGTAACATGAAGTGGTAATCAAGGTAAATATAGAGAACAAGAACCAAGTGAGCAAAGATGATGTCCTCGTTTAGGGCAAATTTGGGAGAAAACCTCCAAAAGGGGGCCTCACCAGAAAGCAAACCCACACAGTCCTTCCCCACAACCAGTTCAGGAAGGATTCTTCAGAGAGAAGTAGAAAGAACCTGTTTATTTAACAGGCAAAACACCCCCCCAGCACACAAAATGAACAATACCGTATGACAACACTCTTTCACCGCTCTGAGAAAGATGACAAATTCAGAAAGTCTTTCCTGGGAGTGGTTGCTCTTTTATCTGTCCCTCCGGCACTGGGAATAGTTGCTGCAGGCCACAAGTTGCAAACTCTTGGTGTTTCCCAGGTCTCAGTCCAGAGCAGGCTCGAGTGGTTCCAAGAAAGGAAAGAAAAACAGTCCAGGGAAAATTTGGACTGCCTAGTTAAACTAACTAACAAGCAGAGGCAAAAGCAGGAGCAAAGCAGGAGCAAGAGCAAAAAGCAAAAGCCACACTATGTACTGCCCCGTCTCTGTGTCCTGCCGACTGTTGGGGAAGTGAGCAAAACAAAACACAGCTTCGCTCTTCAGAACCAGTCTTGAAGGTACGGAACATAATATCCGGCATAAACAGAACAACAACTGGGAGTACAAGCATCATAACATCGCCCTAGGACAGATGGTAAACTGGAAGCATTATAGGGGAACTAAGTGTCAAGCAGAGAACATAGGCTAAGTGGAAGTATCTTCTGAGGGACTTGACTGGTTGTTTATGTATCCTATACTCTATATAGTTGGTGGAGAAAGCTCCAGATAGAAGAAGAAAATAGAACTTGATGAGTATGTTAATCCTAATTACAAAAATTGGCAAAGGCACTGATGGTGGTTTATACAGGTGGTGCATCCTTAAATTTCAGGAGTGCCTGGCTGTGATGTAAATATGCAGTGTTGTTGCGGTGTGATGTCATAGTTTGCCTCAGTTATCCCTGTCCTTCTCCATGTGTGTCAATCACCTCTCCTTTCTCCCACCCAGACCCCTGCTGAGCGCTGTCTGTCATTCCTGGCATTCCAGAAGGGCTCAAGTGATTGGCAGAGTTCAGAAGATGCCTTACACCCCTGGAGGACATTGGGCCATCCAGGTATCCTTTGTCCCCTGAGACTTCCCACCCCCCACCTGGTTGGTGGGATCATTACCCCTTCCCTCCCCCTCTCCCTGGGGTTAAAAGGAACAGCAACCACGCGGTTCAGGAAGTTCTGTTTGAGCTGTTATTGCATTCAGAGGCCTGTGGGCCAGGAATAAAGCTCTGGATCGAAACCCTCCAGCAGAACCCGACTCCTTTTCCTTCATCCTTGCCTTAAAGCTTCTCCACCAGAGGTCAACCTGAGCTCCTGCATGTCTGGAATTGCTTCCATGTGCCCAGCTGCAACATCCAGATAGTCAAAAAGTGTCTCTGAGGTCAAATCACCACAGTTGCCGCCTTTGGTCAAGCAGCAAGGGCCAGACAAGCCCAGGCATGCCCCATCCAGCTATATTGGTAATTATTCCAATACAGTAGGACTCCTGAAGGTGGAAGAAAAATGAGTGCTGATTGCCACCTCCACAATGCACCATCAACAGCACCAAACGAATCAAGATGACTTGATCCCTATAAAATCTGTGCCTGGCAGGCTGTTCGGGTCCAGTCTGGCTAGCTATGGACCCCAGCCCACACAATCTTACATAGGACAAAAGGCAAAAGACGAGAAGTGCTCTTCTCCACATGGGGACAAAACTCCTAAATTTATTTCCTTGATAGGAGACACCAGATCATCCAGGTGACTCACAAGGTGAAGAAAACAAAAGCCATGCCTCATGGTGGGGGACCTTTAAATCTGGGGGAAGAGGGGGCGGAGGAGGAGGACCACAGCCAGCGGGATACAAGTGAGGAAGGGGAGAGGGGAGGAGTAAACCTGGGACAAACCATCACCACTGAGGGTTTTTGGGGGAGGGAAAGACCATGTGATATAAAAGGGGAATCTCATGAGTATACAAACATACTATTCTGTGCAATAATACAGAATCCAGTGTAAAACAACTAAATAACTATTTAGTGCAATACAACAGATCCCCATCCACAAAATGATACGTGAGCTGGAGCCAAGGGATGGTCAGCAAGACTCACTCACCCTTCAACAGCCCCATTTGGCCTGTGCGAAAATCTGAAGGAGAATGGAGATTGACAAGTGACTATCACGCATTGAATGAAGTGACTCCACCCCTGAGTGCTGCTGTGCCGGACATTCTGGAACTCCAGTACGAGCTGGAGTCCAAGGCAGCAAGGTGGTACGCCACTATAGACACTGCCAATGCATTTTTCTCCATTCCTCTAGCAGCAGAATGCAGGCCTCAGTTTGCTTTCACCTGGAGAGGCGTGCAGTACACCTGGAATCGACTACCCCAGGGGTGGAAGCACAGCCCCACCATCTGCCATGGACTGATCCAGAGTGCACTAGAAAAGGGTGAGGCTCCAGAACACCTGCAATATATTGATGACATCATTGTGTGGGGGAAGACAGCAGCAGAGGTTTTCGAGAAAGGGAAGAAAATCATCCAGATTCTCCTAAAAGCTTACTTCGCCATCAAGAAGAGCAAAGTTGAGGGACCTGCTCAAAAGATCCAGTTTCTGGGAGTGAAGTGGCAAGACGGACGGAGTCAGATTCCCACCAATGTCATCAACAAGATCACAGCAATGTCTCCACCATCCAGCAAGAAAGAAACACAAACTTTCCTAGGCGCCATAGGTTTTTGGAGGATGCACATTCCTGAGTACAGCCAGATTGTGAGCCCTCTCTACCTGGTCACCCGCAAGGAGAATACTTTTCAGTGGTGCCCTGATCAGCAACAAGAATTCACCAAGATCAAGCAAGAAATCACCCATGCGGTAGCCCTTGACCCAGTCAGGACAGGACCAGAGGTAAAGAACGTGGTCTACTCTGCAGCTGGGAACC
This sequence comes from Melospiza georgiana, assembly GCF_028018845.1. Classification (NCBI taxonomy): domain Eukaryota; kingdom Metazoa; phylum Chordata; class Aves; order Passeriformes; family Passerellidae; genus Melospiza; species Melospiza georgiana. The sequence goes on along the minus strand of NC_080464.1, from coordinate 6,062,826 downwards.
ATGGCTTGTCCTGGAGCCTTTGGCAGAAGGTCCCTAAGGGGACTCGAGGCCGACCACTAGGATTTTGGATTCGAAGCTACAGAGGGTCTGAATCCAACTATACTCCAACAGAGAAGGAAAATTTAACAGCCTATGAAGGAGTCCTAGCTGTCTCAGGTAATAGGCACTGAAGTACAACTTCTCCTGGCACCCCGACTACCATTACTGGGGTGGATGTTCAAAGCAAAGGTCCTGTCTACCCACCATACCACCTGTGCCCGTATTGGTAAACTGAATCGTCCTGGGATTCTGGAAAAAATTATAAACTGGCCTGAAGGTTAAAACTTTGGTCTTGCTGATGAAGAGGAACAAGAAGTGACATGTGCTGAAGAAGCACCACCATATAACCAACTGCCAGCAGAAGATACACGATATGCTCTTTTTACTGATGGTTCTTTCCGCATAGTGGGAATGAAACGAAAGTGGAAAGCAGCCGTATAGAGCCCCACACAACAGGTTGCAGAAGCTACTGAAGGAGAGGGTGGATCAAGCCAATTTGCTGAACTCAAAGCTGTTCAACTGGCCCTGGACATTGCCAAAAGAGAGAAGTGGCCCAAGCTATACCTTTATACAGATCCGTGGGTGGTAGTCAATGCTCTGTGGGGATGACTGGAGAAGTAGAACAAGGCTAATTGGCACAGTAGAGGAAAAGCAATTTGGGCTGCTGAAGAGGGGAAAGACATTGCTACCAGGGTAGGGAAACTGCCTGTGAAATTCCGCCATGTAGATGCCCACATCCCCAAGATTCAGGCCAATGAGGGGCACTGAAACAACAAGCAGGTGGATCAGGCTACAAAGACAGAAGTGTCAAAGATAGACGTAGATTGGGAACACAAGGGAGAGTTGTTTGTAGCTCAATGGGTCCATGATGCCTCAGGTCATCAGGGTAGAGATGCCACCTATAAGTGGGCACAAGACCGAGGGGTGGATTTATCCATGGACAGTATTTCTCAGGTTATCCATGACTGTGAGACATGTGCTGCCATTAAACAGGCCAAGTCAGTGAAGCCCCCTATGGTATGGTAGGCGGTGGTCCAAGTACAAGTATGGGGAGGCCTGGCAGACTGACTACATCACATATTCCCCAGACATGCCAATGCAAGTGCTACATACTGACTATAGTAGAAGCCACCACAGAATGCTTAGAAACCTACCCTGTGCCTCATGCTACTGCCCAGAAGACCATCATGGACCTGGAAAAGCAGGTCCTGTGGAGACATTGTTCCCCTGAGATTATTGAGTCAGACAATAAGATTCATTTCAAGAACAGCCTTATCAACACCTGGGCTAGGGAACATGCCATTGAGTGGGTGTACCATATCCCCTACCATGCACCAGCTGCAGGCAAAGTGGAGAGGTACAATGGACTGTTAAAAACCCAGTTGAAAGCCTTGGGTGGGGGATCTTTCAAAAATTGGGAGCAACATCTGTCAAAAGCCACCTGGTTAGTTACCACTCAAGGCTCTACTAACTGAGTGGGCCCTGCCCAATCTGACCCTTTGCATAGAGTAAATGGAGACAAAGTCCCAGTGGTGCACGTCAAAGGTTTGTTAGGGAAGACAGTGTGGATCAATTCTGCCTTGAGTACAGACAAACCCATCGGTGGGGTTGTTTTTGCTCAGGGACCAGGTTGTACATGGTGGATAATGCAAAAAGATGGAACAACATGATGTGTACCTCAGGGAGATCTGATAGTTGGGTGAGAACTATGTGTAAATATCACTGTTTGCTGAATGTTACTGCCATTGTTTATAGCTGTATATTGTAAGTATAATGTATGTGCTTGTAGAGTTAGAATATATATTAGTTTTAGTAGTAAGCTGACGATATGGGGATAAGGGGTGGAATGTCCTGGGGTGACTTTATGATGCTTATATCCCCAATCATCTTTTTTGTTTATGCTGGATAATAAGCTATTATTACTTGTAGGAAAGACATTTTTGTGCTGTTCTTTTGAGCCAGAGAAGGCTTCCTGAAGATAAAGAAAGCCTCATATCTCTCTCAAGGAAGGTACCAAGGCTATCACCATGACAACATGAAGAAAGAGAGAAAGTCAAAAGATATGGACTTTGATTGGCTCACAAAGGTCTGTGGCTCCTTTTCACATATTGAGAGTTTTGTTTGTTTTTCATGACCAATGGGCAGTGTATGTGTTGGTTAAGTAAATGTAAATATCCTGTAAAACTATAAAGGCAACATGTTGCTTTAATAAAGGAACCTATACAGCCTTCTGATCTGAGTCTTGGTGCTTGCGCCGTGTCGCACTCTATAGCGACATTACTCATATATTATTCATTATTCGTACATTATTCATTACTCATGTCCGAAAACCGGATATGTATAACTATTACAGCAACCTGATGAGGTCTCAGGGTGAGAGAAGTGGACGAGAATCTTGTTTAATGATCAGAAGGCTGGATTTATTGATATATGATATATAATACATTATAACTATACTAAAAAGAATAAGGAGAGAAGTTGCAGAGACTGCTAACCTAAAAATAGCATAGAAAAGAATGAATAACAAAGTTCTGTGTCCAGCAGAAAGCAAGGACAAACTCTCCTTGTGAGTGGTTAGCAAATCCAAACACTCACAGAAGCCAAATCACCGCTGCACCTGTTGCATTCCACACCAGACGATAACAATTGTTTACATTCTTCTTCTGGGGCCTCAGCTTCCCAGAAGATGAACAAATCCCAAAGAAAGGATTTGTATGAAAAAATGTCTGCGACATATAACTCTGCACTTCTTCTTTCCCCCCTTCGCTCTCGGAACCAGTCTTAAAGGTGCAAAACTTATCTAGCATTAACAGAACATATGAGTGGGGACGCAAGCATCATATAGCCAACCCAGGACATGCAAACAAACAACAAAAACTATGGCATTAACAACAAAAAGAACCAGGAACCCAGTAACAGCCTTTCCCCTTTGGTGCAGTTAGGGTCACAGATGGCAGGGATGCTGGCAGGCTCCCGGTGGACAGGGCAGGTGCAGTGATCCCCACGTGGCTTCAGGGGGTGCTCTGGCGCAAGTTGGGGAGCATGTGGCAATAGCGGCTTTTGTCCGAAGATGGGAAGGGGTGGAAGAGAGGCTTTGCTTCACAAATCCCGGGGGCAGCCAATGCCAGTACCTCCAGCAGGACTCTCAGAAAGCAGCAAGCGGAACCAGCAGGATGTCTCGGCAGGGAGGGGGTGAGGGGCTCCCAGCAGGGCAGGGAGAGCTGAGCTCAGGATCCCAGGTGATAGGTCTCTCTTTTAGTGAGGTAATTGTTAATAAGATCCCAGTTCAGTGGTTGTTCTCACAAGCAGAGACTTACCCCATGGCAGAAGAAACAGCTCTGGTCTGGGCTCTGGCAGCAGCAGTGGAAACTCCCTTTCCCCAAGAGCAATGGCTCCGACCGTACAGAGAAGGATAGGACCTGTACCCAGCCCCTTCCCCCAGCCCAAATCTCCTCTCCCCACGGAAAATTTCAAAAAATCCACAAACATCAGAGGTTTATGTCCAAAAAGGAGACAGAGGAGTCCTTTTACTTAATTCTAATAAAGGGAGAGGCCATGGCACATTCCCCTGGGGGTCTCTCATAGTTTTGGACGACGCAGCCTCCTTTTTATCCTAATTTCCCGGCCGCGTTTCCCTTCTCTCTTTCCTCATTGGCTGAGGTACTTGAGAGGTACAGACTTCCCGATACGCCTGATACCAAAGATTTCCCTCTAATGTATAACCCTCCCTTTAAATTTTTAATTCTTTTGGAATGTAGGAGTTTTTCTTCCCCATTGTTTCTTTCATCTTTCAATGTCTAATTTCATTTATCAGCAAACCTAAAGTTTATTTGTAAAAGCAAATATGTTTTTCCATTCATCAATCAGTGAAATTCTTCCCATTGTTTCTTTTATCTCCCAGTGCTAGTTTTATCTACCAGCAGACCCACAGCTTGTTTGTAAAGACAAATCCGCTATTCCTCTCAATCCCTCCTCTTTTATTTTTTCAATAATTTTCTTTACAAAGTTTAGTTATCGTTGAATTAATTTTCTGTTCCTGGATCTTTTTTGGTTTTGCAATTATTTGCAGAGACATCAATTTCTGTCCTTTTGTAGCCATCTCTGGATCAGTAGGCATGGCTACTACCTGCATCCCTTTGATCACATGTTGAATAAGTTGTACTAAGCAAGAGATCATACATGGTAAAAAGATTAGAGTTGCTACAGCACATATGAGGAAAAAACCCAGTTGTTTAACCCATAGTCCACCAGGTAACCATGAAAGCATGTCCCCTTCCCATTCCCATCCTTTCCATGTTTAGACCGGTACATGAGCTAACTTTCTTATTACTTGTGTTAGTTGTTTCACCCCCTTTCCATTGTAATATATTTGCAAACAGCAGTTTTAGTAATTTAATTTGCCACACACTCCCCCTTCTTCTCCTAATAAATAGTCTAATACCATCTGATGCTGTAATATTGCATTTCTCATCTGAGTAAATTGGTCAAGCGATGCACATGTCTGGTTCATTATTACTTCAAAGACAGATTGTAACCTAATTATTCAATTTAAATTATAAATGGGTTCTCTGGCACCTGATATTAATTCCTTAGGATTCCATGTGGCTGATCCTTAGTGTTGTATAATTTGTTCAGGCAGCCATTCATCTTCACCTCACTTTTGGGTGCTTCCTCTAGCCAGGGATGCATCAATTGACCGCTTTTCTCTAATTAGATCATCATATACCTTGATTCCTAACTCATTTCCCTGAACTTGCGGTAGCAGAACAACAACGGTCTGATATACCCTACATAACATATCCCGGACCACTTTGGGGGTAACCTGCGGTAAGCATATCAGCCACAAGTCAAATAATGCCCTTTTAAAGCCCAGGTCCTGTGGGGAAAGGAACCTTTCCAATTTTCATCATCAATGGGTGGGTCAAAATACAGCTTGATTCCTGGGCCTAGCGGTCCCCTGAAAATGGTTGCCTCACCATAAGAATCACAGTATTTGCATCTCCAAGCTCCCACCTGAGGTTTCTACCTGCAATTAAATCCCAGGCCTGTTTTGTTACATCCGGACCAGAACCTATTAAAAAGGGTTAGAGTTCTGTTCCGGTGTTTCCACTTCCACTGATAGTCACAGACAACAGGTGTTCTACCTGTGGAATTATCTCAAGAGGAGCTTAAAAATAAGGGGTCAAAAATCTTATCCTTCCCCACTGCACTACAGCCTTTAAAATCCTTTTGGAATTATGGAAGAACACCTTACCCAGCTGCCATTAGTAAGCTTAACATGTGTTTGATTCCATCTGCCTTGATATCTGGAACAATCATAAGGACAGCAGTTGGGGGTCCAACAATCTAAACCCAAAGATAAAGTCCAGTCACAAATACTTTTCCCCACACATATGTTTCCTGTTCTATTTAGACAATAAATGCCTCTCTCAGAAGAATGAAGCTGCCATGGACTTCCTTCTTCATCCCAAAATCCTGTTCTATTATGGACCTCACTCAGGGTACTAACCCACCATTTAGGCTTGACTGGGCTGGCCCCCCATGGTCAGCTTCCAGATCCCCCTGGCCCTCCACAGACCCAACAATTGCTAAGGTTAAAGGTTTTTGCTGCTTCTTCTCCCAAGGTTAAAAAATTATTTTCCCACTTTTGGCCCCAACCTAACTGAAAATATAAGGGAAAGATTATTAAGAGAAAAATTCTAAGGGTGTAATTGAATCTCCTAACCTAATTTTCACTTTCATGTTGTCTTCTGCACCACCTGTGGCAATATAAGGCACAGAAACAGCTTAACATAAAGAAAACAATGACAGCAAGGATTGGTCGCCAATGACTGCATGTGAAAAACACCAATCACTTGTGTAAAAATTTTAGCAGTTTAATAGTAGAAAAATAGTTATAAAAATTAGGACAATTAGAATTTGGCCAATCAAAGTTAGGACAATTAAAGACAATAAAAAGCAAAGTATTACAGAGGTCCGGATGCTCTTGGGCACTGAGCCAGCAAATCATATCCACTAACAAAGGATTAACCCTTAAAATCAATAGCCTGTGGCATATTCATATATCTCATACATGATTCAAAAATTATTTTAAAACAAAGGGTGTTTTCTAGTTATTGTCAACTTCCCCCCAATCTTGTAAATCAATGTTTTGGCTCCTCAAAGTCTGGTTCTTCCTGATAAGGAAGCAATAATTCTACTCCTGGGATTTTGATGCCTTGTTGCTGTTATCTCTGTGTGAAGAATTTCATTATTATTTTATACATCTCTTGAGCTAGTTAGAAAAAGTATCTTACATCGCACATTATTTATTTTAGTATTATGTTATAGCCTAAAACTATATTTACCACACTACTTAAAAATTATTAATACAGTACCACAAATTAATACAGCATAACTTTCCAACATAAAACATATAGTGTTCCTTTTAATATTTGCAAAGAGCCAATCAAATAATATATATTTTTTACACTGGAGATCCAAGAGGAGACATGTCCAAACAAACTATTTCAGCAGGCAGTCCGTGGGTAGGCACACAGGGCTTCCCCCAATGTCGATGCACTGGATACTGCTCCAGTCCACTCCTGCGGAGTGTCAGTCATGGTTTCCCATCCTTCTCCTCCAGCTGAGATGTCCAAATCTCTGGGGCCCCAGAAACCTTGACCCGAGTGTGATGGGTCCACCCATGTGCAGCTGACTTGATGGCCGTTTCTGTGGTCAGCAACACTTGGAAAGTCCATGCCACTTCACCACCAGGGGGCTTCTTTCCACTCCTTAACTAGAACCCAGTCTCCTGGCTGGATGTTGTGAACAGCAAATTCCAAAGTTAGGGTCTGTGTCAGTTCAGTTTCCTGTCAAAGATTTCACAAGCGACAGTATCCTGGCCACATATTGTTTCAAATATGCATCACTTATCTCTGCCCCCCCACTAGGCTGAGAATTACAAGGGTAAGGAATTCCAAACATCAATTCAAAGGGAGATAATGGAATATCTCACCTGGGTCTGGCGCTTATTCTTGCCAAAGCCAGTGGCAAGAGCTGAACCCACAGCATCTTCATTTCTATCACCAGCTTCAGAAGGTGTTTCTTTATTTCTCCATTCATCCTCTCAACCCGGCCCGAACTCTTGGGGTGCCAGGGGGTATGGAAGTCCTCTTACATTCCTGAAGCAGTCATAACCCCCTGAAGATTTTTTCCTGTAAAATGAGTTCCCCTATCTGAATCTACTGCTTCCACAATCCCATATCTTAGAATTATTTGTTCCAAAAGTACTTTAATAACTCATCCTGTAGTTGCTAAAACAGCTGGAAATGCTTCTGCCCCCCCCCTTCCCCCCTCCCCTTCCCATTAACTGACATACTATTACCAGAAGATATTTGAATCTTGCCACTCATGGCATTTCAGTAAAATCCACCTGGCATCTCTGGAAGGGACATACAGCCCAAGACCTCCCTCCCCTGGCAAGTTTCTTTGTAACTCTGTTATTGGTTTAAGCACAAATCAAACAACCCTCAATAGTTTGCTTAGCCAGAATATAAAGACCCACAACAGGATACGTTTTGAGGAAGGCTTCTGCCAGTCCTCGGGAGCCCCAATGACTCCTTTCACGAAGTTGTTTTAACAATTGCAAGGCCAGAGCTTTTTGGTATCCACTGCTTATCATCCCTTGTAAACCAATTATCCCCTCTTTCCTCTGCCCCACTCTTTTTAATTGTCTCAAGTTCTTCTGGTGGAAAAGACAATTTCTCTGGCAGTGGTGGGGTTACTCAGAACAAGGTGAGGATCTTGGAGATTTCTGGACACAATGCAGCTTTCCGAGATTCTTCATCAGCCAGTCGGTTTCCTATTACCTCCTCCGAGCACCCTGCCTGGTGTCCCTTGATGTGTATTGTTGCTAATGTCTTGAGTAATTTCACCACCTCCAATAGGTGAGAGATTAGGCTCTCATGAGCTAATGTCTTTTCCCTGCAGGTTAATAAACCACTTTCTTCCCATAATTTCCCAAATGCATGTATCACCCCATACGCATACTTAGAATCAGTAAAAACTGATTCTTGTTGTCCTGTATTGTCCCTGTATACTTCACAGGCCCTCACAAGGGCATACAGCTCTGCTGTCTTAGCTGACCAGGTGGGGGGTATCCTCCGCCCTTCCTTTAATTGCTTTCCATTCACAATAGAGTATCCTGTAAATTGTTTCCCTTCTATCACACTGAAAGACCCATCAATAACCACATTTTCTCCCTCAGGTCAGGGAGTATCTCACACATCTTCCCTGGCCCATGTCTGGAGATCAAGCACCTGAATACAGTCATGGGTTTCTTCCTGGACCTTCTCTCCAGGGCAGTTCAAAGCGGAGGTTGGGTGGAACCCTTCCCCACTTTTAAATTCTAAATCCTCCTGTTCCATTAAACAAGATTCATACTGTAATGACTGATTGCTGGTCATCCACTTAGAGGCTCTTTCAGTTAACAAAGCTTTAATATGATGTGAAACTTTAACAATCAGATAACTTCCCCTTGTCAGCTTTCGGACCTCAGCCACTATTACAGCGTCCGGCATGGGGGCGCTGCTGGTGAGAGAGAGACGGTGAATCTTGTTTCTAGATCAGAAGGCTGGATTTATTGATATATGATATATAATGAAATAAACAAAAGGGGCCAGGAGACTTCTTCTCCTTTTTAATGCCTTTATTAAAAGTGATCAGCTCAGGATTGGGCGGCTCGACAGGTCTGCAGCATCCATCATCTCCCTCCCAAGGCGGCTCAGAGGAGGAGGATAAGCACAGCTCTGTCCACCAGGGGCAGAGCTGGGGATCAGATCCTCTTGGGAGCCTTTAGGGCTTCCTGATCCCATAAGATAGTGCCCCTCCCACTCTGTCAGCTTGGTCTCACCGCCGGGGTCGACTCCCTTGGTCAGGGCGAGAGGGTCCGAAGGTGTTCCGCGTCTCTGCAGGCTCAGCACTCGGTTCCTCACATCCAGACATCACTCCAGTCTCTCAACTCTTAAGTGGCTCGTTGTTTTTGGGGTTTCTCCATGAGTTTGGAGATGGGGGTCCCACAAAGCATTCTGGTCTTGCGAGTCACTTTGCATAACCCCCCCCACCTTCTCAGGTGTCTTCCCTATTCTGAGAAAGGTAAAACTTAGCTTCGGGCAAGGTCCCCACCCAGGAGAAGGGCCATTACCTCGCCCCAGCCAGGGCTTTTACTAATACAAAAACAACCATTAACGACAACGACCCGTGATTACAATAACAAAGGCAGCAGCCCAGCAGTAGTGGTAACTTTTTAAAACAAAAAAAAATATTAACCAAATTTTTGTTCATAACAGTCCCCCCTCTTTTTCTTTGATCGAGCTTAAATTCTAAGCTCGCATCAACTCCAAATTTTTTGTTTTGAATCTACGATAAATCCCTTGTGCACTTTGGTAATCATGGTTACTTAACCTTGTTACTTTCCTTGGTTTCTTCAGGTTGGTCTGCACGGCCAGTACTATTTTACTAAAACAAATAAACAAGCATAGTAAAAAGAGCAATCCTCCAAGTATACACACACTGAGAAAAACTACTCTCTCCCATACATGCTTTTTGAAAATCTCCAGGTTCTCCCACCCACTGGGATCAAGTGTAGGAGTTTGATCTTCATTATTTACACATGCTAACCTTTTTATTTCGTTTGAAATGTTCCTAATAATTGAATTCTTAATTTTTAATACTGCCTGGAGCCGGATAACTTTGTTTTGCATAGATATTGGGATCCGAATTTGGCTTTTACAATTTTGGATTTTCTCAATTTCTATTTCACTTTGCCTGTTCTGTTTAATTTCTCCCAAATCATTATATATAGGAACTCCCAAACTTGATCCAGTTTCTTTGGGTAATAAGAAAATTGGTTTTATCACTCCAGCGGTGCAGCTGCCAGACGAGATCAAATCTAGGGGTTTAAGGCTCCCCTGAAATGTGTTCCAAGAGGAGTTTATCTCCTTTCCAGTACACTCATATAAATACTTGTAACAAACAATTTTTCTTACCATTTTCACCATTTCTTTCCTTTTTACTAGATCTGCTGAGCTTGTTTCAGCAGCATCCCATTCAAAGCACAACCAGGCTTCCCCTATAGGGCACTCTCCTAGGAGTGGCTGCCTAAAAGTGGCAGTATTGTATACTATCCAATACACTCTCTTATTTTTTTGATAAAAGACCAATTGGGAGAGGTTAACACAATCAGGGTTAGAACTGATGTGGACTCTCGACAAGGAGCTCACTTCCTCTTCACAGAGGGGTTGGTAGCATTCATTGTACGGCTCAGCTGGGCTCCCCTGAGCACCACCAGCAATCAGAGCCATCAGCACTACCCTTCCCAAGAGTCCGGTATGGGTCATCTCATACAGCCTGCCCACCCGGCCTTGCCTCTTGGGGAACTTTACTGAGGAAAAGCTTCCAAGCTCTTCAGAGTCCCTTCTACCCGTTTCTCTGGTTAAACCTCTCTTGGTCTGTTCCCTACCAATTTTGGTTTCCCCTCCCAGGGGAGTGTTCTGTAGAGGATTAACCTGGAGTCTTTAGAAATAAATTGGGGAATTAACCAGAATTACTTATTTACAGTCTTAAACTTTTTACCAACATAATTTACACAGAACAGTCTTAAAACTTTTTAAGCAACATTAGAACTCTTAACAAACAATTTTTTCCCACACAGTTCAGTCTTTTTGACTCTTCCTTCTGAGAGTCAACTTTAAATCCTTTGGTCCTTTTACCACAGTGTACTCAGGTGATTTAGCTTGTGAAGCAGATGAATCTCGTCCAGCGCCAGGGGGTGAGAGTGGTGTAGACTCTGGCCCAATGCCAGAGGGGGAAGCTGATGTTGGATCCAGTCCCGTACCTGGGGGTGAGACTGGCCCTTTTATTCTTGTGATATGAGTCCAACCTTTTTCTTTGGTCCGCACAGCTGAATTTGTGATCAGGAGCACCTGGAAGGGGCCTTCAAATTTAGGCATTAATGTTCCTGTAGTCCATGATTTTATCAAAACCCAATCTCCTGGACTAATGTTGTGAACTTTTGTGTCGAGAGGGGAAGTTTGAGGAAGGTATCCTTTCTTTCTAAGTCCCGCCAGAGTTCTTCCAATTATTTCTAAATACTTTTTGGTAGCTTCTTCCCCTTCCAGATAGTCTCCTGTGCTATAAGGTGTTAACAAGAGAGGCAGCCCAAACATCATTTCATAAGGTGAAATTCTTATGTCAGCCCGAGGTCTTGTTCTGATGCGCAATAGCGCTAGGGGCAAACGCTTCAGCCAATTCATCTTTGTTTCCTCAATCAATTTAGTTAATACATTTTTGAGAGTTTTGTTCATTCGCTCCACCCTCCCAGAACTCTGGGGGTGCCACGGAGTATGCAACCTCCATTTCATTCCTAAAGCCTCAATTATATTTTGTAATGTTTGGGACACAAAATGTGGACCTCGGTCTGAGTCTATGGTGTTCACAATACCATATCTGGGGATAATATTCTCTAGGATTGCTTTTGCCACGACTTGAGCTGTTTCCCTCCTGGTCGGGAAGGCTTCTACCCAGTGTGTGAGATGATCAACTATAACCAGTAAATATCTGTATCCTTGCACTGGGGGCATTTCAGTGAAATCTATCTGTATGCTTTGGAAGGGTCTCAAGGCTAATTCCCTTCCTCCAGGTGCTACTTTTCTCATAACTTTCTGGTTCACTTTTTGACAAATGATACACCCTCTGGTAACAGCTTTAGCCAGGCTATATGCCCCGATGCATAGGTTATTTCTTAGGAAATGATCACATAGTCCTTGGACTCCCCAGTGAGTTAATTTATGTAGTTCTGTTAGCACTGTCCGAGCCAGTGCTTTATTCAAAAACACCCGTCCATCTAAGGTTAACCACTCTTCCTGTTGTCCTTGATGTAACTTTAAATCTTTTATTGCTTCTAATTCTTCTTCACTAAATATAGGTTCCTCCCCTTTTTCAGGTGTCATTTTTGTCTTAAAAATTTTTACTGGGTCCCCTGGTTCTAGAGCTGCTTCTTTGGCTATCTGATCAGCCAGTCGGTTTCCTTTAACTTCTTAACTGTCTCCTCTTTGGTGCCCCTTTATATGGACCACTGTTATTTCTATAGATTTTTGTAGGGCCTCTAGTACTGATCGGACTAGGTTCTCATGGGCTAAGCTCTTTCCCTTTGAACTTAAATACCCACGTTCCTCCCATATTTTCCCAAATGTATGAACTGTCCCATATGCATATTGGGAGTCCGTATAAATGGTTCCCCGGCCCCCCTCCAGTAAGTCCAGTCCCCTTTTCAGGACATATATTTCACAACTTTGGGCTGACCAGCTTGGGGATAGTTTCCCTTTTTCTGCAATTTGTAATGTTTCTCCATCTATAATGGCATAACCTGAAGCTCTTTTTCCATTTACTACCCTCAAAGAGCCATCTATGAATAAGCTTCTTCCAGTTGCTAGAGGCTGATCTTCCAAATCTTCTCTTACTTTTGTTTGGAGATAAACCAATCCTAGACAATCATGTTCTAAATTCTCTATAGGCTCTCCCATTAGGAATTGTGCTGGATTGAGGGCATTTGATGTGATAAATTCTAAGTCCTCTGTATTCATTAGTATTATCTCATATTTTAATATTCTAGCATCGGTTAACCACTGTGGAACTCTCTGTCTCAGTACTGCCTTAAGATCATGAGGAGTATGCACTTTAATTCCCTGTAAGGTCAATTTTTGAGTCTCCTCTATCAGGATTGCAGTTGCTGCTACTGCCTGTATACAAACTGGCCAGCCTCTAGCCACTGGATCTAACAATTTGGATATGTAAGCCACGGGTTTCCTGCACCCTCCCCACTCTTGAGTTAATACTCCATAGGCTATACCTCCTTCTGCACTCACAAACAGGTCAAAGCCCTTCCTGAGGTCTGGTAAGCTTAGGACCGGGGCAGAAGACAATTTGTTTTTTAAGTTTTCCAATTGTTGATCATCTTCAGCTGTCCAAATTAGGGGTTCTGGATCTACTAGTTTATTATACAGAAATTTCACACTCTGTGTGTATTGATCCAACCATAACTTACAATACCCGAACAAGCCCAGGAGTTTTCTCACATCTCTTTTCGTTTTTGGGGTCGGGAGAGCTAAAATACCTGAAATTCTGTCAGCGCTTAGTTTCTTATACCCCCCCCCTATTATGTGCCCCAAGTATGTTACTTCTGATTGCACAAATTGTAGTTTCCCTTGGGAAACTTTTAGTCCTTTCTCCCCCAGAAAATTCAAAAGTTTAATACTAGTTTGTCTGACCTGATCTTTTTCCTTTCCTGATACCATCAGGTCATCAACATACTGCAAGATCTGCACTTCTTGTTCAGGGACAAATTGTTCCAACAAACTCTCTAAAGCTTGTCCAAAGAGATTGGGGGATTCAGTGAACCCCTGTGGTAATCGGGTCCACCTTAGCTGTTGTCTCCTTTTTGTACTCGGGTCCTCCCATTCAAAGGCAAACCAATCCCTACATTCTGCTGCCAGAGGACATGCCCAGAAAGCATCCTTCAAATCTATGACAGTGAACCAAGCATGTTCTCTTGGAATTCTGCTTAGGAGACTATATGGGTTGGGCACAACTGGATGTCTGGCAATGGTTCTTTTGTTGACTTCCCTCAAATCTTGTACCAGCCTATATTTCCCTTCAGCCTTTTTAACTGCCAGTATAGGGGTATTATGTGGTGACATGCAGGGTTCTAAAATTCCCTCCTGCAACAGCTGCTCGATGACTATAGCAAGCCCCTTCTTTCCTTCTAGGGAAATCGGATACTGTTTAACCCGTATGGGTGAGGTATCATCCTGCATTTTTATTGTTATCGGTGGAATGTCTAATAAGCCTCTCTTTCCCCCCTCAGCCCATACCTCAGGGTTTATTTCTGCAACATCTCCTTGAGACAGCTTCATCACTTGTATTACCATCCTCCCTTCCCTTGGAACAATCCCAACCCCCAAATGGACTTGCAGATCCCTTCCTAACAAACTTTTTTCTAAGTTAGGCAGATAAAGAAAATTAGCTTTACATTGCCTTGAGTTTCCAATTATTTTCACTTCTTCAATCACCGATGCTCTAAATGGTCTCCCCTCTGCACCCAATACTTCACAAAATTGTCTCCCAATTTCCATACCTTGTGGTATTTTGTTGAGACAGGACTTATCTGCCCCTGTATCAACCAAAAATTCAAATTCCTCATTTAGGGGTCCCACTTCAAAGTTTACCAAAGGCTCTTCTAGATGTTTCATCGGGTCCCCTATAGTAAAAAGCCCTTGACACCCCTAGTCCTCCCCTTTAAGGATCCTTCCTAAATTGTCCTGTTCCTTGGCTATTGCCTCATCGAGACTGAGCTTTTTACAAAACCTCCTGATGTGTCCTGCCTCCCCACAGTAACAACACTGTCGTCCTCTCAAAGGGACTTCTTGAGGTCTCTCCACCCTTCGTGCACCGGTCAGTACTGGCCTACCTCTGCCTCCTCCTGGTGGTGGACCCGCCCACCCTGCACTTTCTCTAGCTACAGCAACCATGATCTTAGCCTTGGCCTTTACTTTTTCTTCCTCCCTCCTTAAATACACCTTCAATGCCTCCTTTAATAACTCATTAATGTCCTTCTCTTGTCAATCTTCCATCTTTTCCAGTTTTCTCCGTATATCAGTCCAAGATTTGGTAACAAATTGGGCTTTTAGTAGCAATTGACCTTCCGGGGTGTCTGGGTCTATTCTAGAGTACAACTGGAAATTCCACCTTAGGCGATTAAGCCAGGCAGCAGGAGCTTCATCTTTCTCCTGTGCACCCTCAAATGCCAATTAGGTATTAGTTCCTTTGGGAACTGACTCTTTGATCCCCCGTATTATCAAAGACCTATATTCCCTCATGGCCTTCCTCCCCTCCTCCTGATTAGGGTTCCAGTTGGGCTCCGTTAGTGGCAATTTCTGTTCACCTGATAGCACCTGGGGTCCTGGACTGTTATCTTTCTCCCAAATTTTTATGCCAGCTGCCCTTATCATCTGGACCTCTTCTGGAGAAAATAATATACTCAGGATGGAATTCATCTCCCCCCAAGTGTAGATATTTGGACCTAGAAATTGATCCACTTGTTTGGCTATGCCCACTGGGTCCTCAACTAAATGCCCCAACTCTTTCTTGAATCCTCTCACCTCAGAAGCAGTTAGGGGAGCATTCACAAAGCCAACACCTCCCGCCACTCCTCCCATAGGAACCTCTCTGAGGGGAAAGAGTCTCTCTGCCTTGGAGGTCTTGGATCTGGTGCTACAGTATGGCCCATCTTCAGATGCCAAACTACTTTGAGGGACATCTGGGTTACCCTGAACTTTCTGCCCATCAGCAGGTGTATTTGCTGATAGCTGTCTATCGGGCAAGGAGGCATTTGTGTCCCAGGTAGAAGGAGGTAAAGGGACAGCAATAGGAGGGGGAGAAGAGCCTGAGTGTATATTAAGCGGAGCTGGAGAAGGGGTGGAGAATGCAGCAGGTGGAGTAGGCACTTGTGGTGGTGCAGAAGGAACTGGAGGAGATACTGGGTTTATCATAGCTGAAGCTGAAAAGGTAGAAGGAGGAGTTTGAGCAGGTGGTAATGAGATGGCAGCCGGGGGAGGAACCGGACCTGCTATTTGAGGTGCTTGAAGAAGAGGATTATAAGGTGGAGGGCCAGAAGGAGGCAAATAATCCAGGGGGTTCCATCTTTTACTAGTCCTATCATCCCCTTCTTTCATTCCTCTGTACCTTACAAATTTGCACCCCTTCATCCTCAACAGCGCTCTTTACCCAGCAAGCTACATACAATAATTGCTCAGGATCAGTATCCCCTCGAGCTGTCAGATAATTATTTAATTGTTGGCACATCCACTTATCCTTTGTCCCACACCAAGGCCATCCTCCTTGCACCTCTAATTCTGGCCAGACTTCCATACAATAATGGATCATTTTCACTTTATCTAATCCCTCCGTGGCCTCTATAGAATCCCATTTTACTAACAGTTCTCCTAAGGGACTCTTGGGATGTATATACCTCAGTCTCTTGCCGGTCTTTTTACTACTACAACATCCCATTTTTCAGGTTTCAATATAAAAAGTCCCAAAGGTGCCTCTACTGACCGGGAATTTAAAAAAAAACCTTGTTTGAGGAGCTCCAGCCTCCTCCACTGAACTTCAAATTTCTGCCTGATGCTCAGGACTTTATACTGAAACAAGTGCCCAATCTCTTGATTGCCCAACTTCCCAACGTCAGGTCTTACATCTATCGGGACTTAAACACACGAAGCCCCGGCCAAGAATCCGGGTCGTGCCTGACACCCTCAGTCAGGAAAAACAACTGCCTGATTTTTACTTTGCCTAACCTGCCAATTTTTAGGCTTCATCGTATCAGGACTTAAAAGCAAACCGCAGCCTCCTTCGCTGGGGTTTGTGCCTGACTCCTTTGTCAGGACTTACTTTGCCTGCAGGGCTTGTGAACCACCCGAATCCTTCTCGGGACTGACAAATCTTACTCGAATCCTTCTCGAGACTTACAAAAGTGCCTGACCTCCCTTTGTCAGGACTTTGGGGTGCGTGCCACTCATACACAGTAATTCACTCCGCACGCCCGGAGTGGGGGGGCCCTTTATTCCCCCTTGGGAGACGACTTCACTCACGCTAATTCCACTCGCGTCCCCCTGTTCCTGGCCGGTTTTCTCGCGAAAAAGCCAGAACCGCAGTACTGAGGGGTCCACTCTCGCTTTGAAGGTCCGGCTGCCGGCCCTCGTCTCACTCACACACACATGCGCACGTCTCCCACTCCCGCCACAGAGTTTCTCACCAGTCCGCTGCTCCGGTGCTCCTCTGCGTCGCTGTCCTGAGCCGGTCCCTCTGGTCCTGGTAGCCAGCTGTCCTCTGAAGATCCAAGATGGCCAGTCCTGAGTCCTCTTGCGGCGTGGCTATCCCGGACGAGTTCCCAGCTGAAATAAACAGGGCCAGGAGACTTCTTCTCCTGTGTAATGCCTTTATTAAAAGTGATCAGCTCAGGATTGGGCGGCTCGACAGGTCTGCAGCGTCCGTCGTCTCCCTCCCAAGGCGGCTCAGAGGAGGAGGATAAGCACAGCTCTGTCCACCAGGGGCAGAGCTGGGGATCAGATCCTCTTGGGAGCCTTTAGGGTCTCCTGATCCCATAAGATGTTGCCCCTCCCACTCTGTCAGCTTGGTCTCACCGCCGGGGTCGACTCCCTTGGTCAGGGCGAGAGGGTCCGAAGGTGTTCCGCGTCTCTGCAGGCTCAGCACTCGGTTCCTCACGTCCAGACATCACTCCAGTCTCTCAACTCTTAAGTGGCTCGTTGTTTTTGGGGTTTCTCCATGAGTTTGGAGATGGGGGTCCCACAAAGCATTCTGGTCTTGCGAGTCACTTTGCATAACCCCCCCCCCACCTTCTCAGGTGTCTTCCCTATTCTGAGAAAGGTAAAACTTAGCTTGGGGCAAGGTCCCCACCCAGGAGAAGGGCCATTACCTCGCCCCAGCCAGGGCTTTTACTAATACAAAAACAACCATTAACGACAACGACCCGTGATTACAATAACAAAGGCAGCAGCCCAGCAGTAGTGGTAACTTTTTAAAACAAAAAAAAATATTAACCAAATTTTTGTTCATAACATATAATACATTATAACTATGCTAAATAGAATAAGGAGAGAAGTTTGCAGAGAGCTTGCTAGGCTAAGCTAAGGATAGCAAGAAAGAATCTATAACAAAGTTGTGTCCAAGGACTCTGTCCCTAGCTTGCACTTTGTGATTGACCCTTAATTATAACCTTAGGAACATGAGCCAATCAAGATGCCCCTGTTGCATTCCACAGCAGCTGATAATAATTGTTTACCTTCTCTTCTGAGGCCTCTGCCTTTCAGAAGACACAGAAATCTGAAAGAAAGGATTTCTGTGAAAAAATGTCTGCGACAAGCCACCATCAGAGCTGTGGCATCAGTGTTTTACAGACAGTGAGGCCAGCCTCTGGCCACCGGGTCTAACAATTTTGAAAAATAAGCAACAGGTGAAATAGAGATTTTTGGAGTTGTCTTGAGTTAGAAACATGAATTAGGCATTGAAATTTTAGCTTGTAGGTTATATGTTGAAGTTTTACCTTTTACTTAAGAAACTTCTGCCATGGTACAAAGGGAATAGGAAAATGCAAATTTCTGAAACTTCTTGCATAAAGAACAATACTGGGAGAAGACCAAGGGATGCAAGAAACCCAGATAAAGCGGCTCCTGTGTCTACAATTTCATCAAGACCAACAGATGTACTCAGATAAGCACCAAAGGACCAAAAGCGCACGTGCAAAGGAGAAAAGTTCGAAAGTTCAATCACAAGGAAGACCACAATCTTCAGACTCAGAGACCACCAAAGACCTCCATGTGACCACCACAGCAAACAATCGCTCCATTTGATGACTACAAAGGGACAACTCTGCTCACCCGCTGATCCAGTTGGGGGCAGACACCCTCAGGTGCCGCGGGACTCTTCCCCGAGAGGGACTCTGTGCCTCAACTGTACACTGCAGGGAGCAGACCACAACCCATTGTGACTGCGGACGGAAGCGGTATGTATTAATTTCCTTTTTTTTTTGAGGTTGGCAACTGGTAAGTCACATTGAGACATCTTTGTGGGCAGTTTTGTCCAGGGGCCTTGCAATCAAACCGCCTGCCGTGGGTGAGACCGGGGGCTGGGGATGCCCAGCTGATAGAGCAGCTGGTGAAGTGGAGGGAGAAATCCTGGCTTTGTTTTGTTGTGTTTGATATGTCTGGACGTGCGTGCTTGCGTGTGTGTGTGTGTGTGAGTGATGTTTTGCGGAGATAAACAAAACACCACAACTTTATGAAAGTTTTAAAGCCGGTATGTTTATTACAGCACTGGACACAGGTGGAGATTACTCTCCTTAAAAGACACATGTACTTCTGGGAACTGTTATGAACAAAAACTCGGTTAATATTTTTTTATGAGAAAAAGTTTCAAAAAGGCAGCCAGACCACTGGCCCTGCCCAAGTTCTGTGTGTTTTGTTATTGTAATCACGGGTCGTTGTCGTTAATGGTTGTTTTTGTATTAGTAAAAGCCCTGGATGGGGCGAGGTAATGGCCCTTCTCCTGGGTGGGGACCTTGCCCGAAGCTAAGTTTTACCTTTCTCAGAATAGGGAAGAAGCCTGAGAAGGTGGGGGGGGTTATGCAAAGTGACTCGCAAGACCAGAATGCTTTGTGGGACCCCCATCTCCAAACTCATGGAGAAACCCCAAAAACAACGAGCCACTTAAGAGTTGAGAGACTGGAGTGATGTCTGGACGTGAGGAACCGAGTGCTGAGCCTGCAGAGACGCGGAACACCTTCGGACCCTCTCGCACTGACCATGGGAGGTGACCCCGGTGGTGAGACCAGGCCGACTGAGTGGGAGGGGCAACATCTTATGGGATCAAGCCCTGAAGGCTCCCAAGAGGATCTGATCCCCAGCTCTGCCCCTGGTGGACAAAGCTGTGCATATCCTCCTCCTCTGAGTCACCCTGGGAGACGACGGACGCTGCAGACCCGTCGAGCCGCCCAATCCTGAGCTGATCACTTTTTAATAAAGGCATTACACAGGAGAAGAAGTCTCCTGGCCCTGTTTATTTCAGCTGGGAACTCGTCCGGGATAGCCACGCCGCAAGAGGACTCAGGACTGGCCATCTTGGATCTTCAGAGGACAGCTGGCTACCAGGACCAGAGGGACTGGCTCAGGACAGCGACGCAGAGGAGCACCGGAGCAGCGGACTGGTGAGAAACTCTGTGGCGGGAGTGGGAGACGTGCGCATGTGTGTGTGAGTGAGACGAGGGCCGGCAGCCGGACCTTCAAAGCGAGAGTGGACCCCTCAGTACTGCGGTTCTGGCTTTTTCGCGAGAAAACCGGCCAGGAACAGGGGGACGCGAGTGGAATTAGCGTGAGTGAAGTCGTCTCCCAAGGGGGAATAAAGGGCCCCCCCACTCCGGGCGTGCGGAGTGAATTACTGTGTATGAGTGGCACGCACCCCAAAGTCCTGACAAAGGGAGGTCAGGCACTTTTGTAAGTCTCGAGAAGGATTCGAGTAAGATTTGTCAGTCCCGAGAAGGATTCGGGTGGTTCACAAGCCCTGCAGGCAAAGTAAGTCCTGACAAAGGAGTCAGGCACAAACCCCAGCGAAGGAGGCTGCGGTTTGCTTTTAAGTCCTGATACGGTGAAGCCTAAAAATTGGCAGGTTAGGCAAAGTAAAAATCAGGCAGTTGTTTTTCCTGACTGAGGGTGTCAGGCACGACCCGGATTCTTGGCCGGGGCTTCGTGTGTTTAAGTCCCGATAGATGTAAGACCTGACGCTGGGAAGTTGGGCAATCAAGAGATTGGGCAGTTGTTTCAGTATAAAGTCCTGAGCATCAGGCAGAAATTTGAAGTTCAGTGGAGGAGGCTGGAGCTCCTCAAACAAGGTTTTTTTTAAATTCCCGGTCAGTAGAGGCACCTTTGGGATTTTTTATTGAGACCTGAAAAATGGGATGTTGTAGTAGTAAAAAGACCGGCAAGAGACTGAGGTATATACATCCCAATAGTCCCTTAGGAGAACTGTTAGTAAAATGGGATTCTATAGAGGCCACGGAGGGATTAGATAAAGTGAAAATGATCCATTATTGTATGGAAGTCTGGCCAGAATTAGAGGTGCAAGGAGGATGGCCTTGGTGTGGGACAAAGGATAAGTGGATGTGCCAACAATTAAATAATTATCTGACAGCTCGAGGGGATACTGATCCTGAGCAATTATTGTATGTGGCTTGCTGGTTAAAGAGTGCTGTTGGGGATGAAGGGGTGCGAATTTGTAAGGTACAGAGGAAGAAAGAGGGGAATGAAGGAGGGGATGATAGGACTAGTAAAAGATGGGATCCCCTGGATTATTTGCCTCCTTCTGCCCCTCCACCTTATGATCCTCTTCTTCAAGCACCTTAAATGGCAGGTCCGGTTCCTCCCCCGCCTCCCATCTCATCACCGCCTGCTCAAACTCCTCCTTCCACCTCTTCAGCTTCTGCTATGATAAACCCAGTATCTCCTCCAGTCCCTTCTGCACCACCACAAGTGCCTACTCCACCTGCTGCATTCTCCACCCCTTCTCCAGCTCCGATTAATATCTACTCAGGTCCCTCTCCCCCTCCTATTGCTGTCCCTTTACCTCCTTCTACCTGGGACACAAATGCCTCCTCGCCCGATAGACAGCTATCAGCAAATACACCTGCTGATGGGCAGAAAGTTCAGGGTAACCCAGATGTCCCTCAAAGTAGTTTGGCATCTGAAGATGGGCCATACTGTAGCACCAGATCCAAGACCTCCAAGGCAGAGAGACTCTTTCCCCTCAGAGAGGTTCCTATGGGAGGAGTGGCGGGAGGTGTTGGCTTTGTGAATGCTCCCCTAACTGCTTCTGAGGTGAGAGGATTCAAGAAAGAGTTGGGGCATTTAGTTGAGGACCCAGTGGGCATAGCCAAACAAGTGGATCAATTTCTAGGTCCAAATATCTACACTTGGGGGGAGATGAATTCCATCCTGAGTATACTATTTTCTCCGGAGGAGGTCCAGATGATAAGGGTGGCTGGCATAAAAATTTGGGAGAAAGATAACAGTCCAGGACCCCAGGTGCCAACAGGTGAACAGAAATTGCCACTAACGGAGCCCAACTGGAACCCTAACCAGGAGGAGGGGAGGAAGGCCATGAGGGAATATAGGTCTTTGATAATACGGGGGATCAAAGAGTCAGTTCCCAAAGGAACTAATACCCAATTGGCATTTGAGGGTACACAGGAGAAAGATGAAGCTCCTGCTGCCTGGCTTAATCGCCTAAGGCGGAACTTTCAGTTGTACTCTAGAATAGACCCAGACACCCCGGAAGGTCAAATGCTACTAAAAGTCCAATTTGTTACCAAATCTTGGACTGATATACGGAGAAAACTGGAAAAGATGGAAGATTGGCAAGAGAAGGACATTAATGAGTTATTAAAAGAGGCACTGAAGGTGTATTTAAGGAGGGAGGAAGAAAAAGTAAAGGCCAAGGCTAAGATCATGGTTGCTGTAGCTAGAGAAAGTGCAGGGTGGGCGGGTCCACCACCAGGAGGAGGCAGAGGTAGGCCAGTACTGACCGGTGCACGAAGGGTGGAGAGACCTCAAGAAGTCCCTTTGAGAGGACGACAGTGTTATTACTGTGGGGAGGCAGGACACATCAGGAGGTTTTGTAAAAAGCTCAGTCTCGATGAGGCAATAGCCAAGGAACAGGACAATTTAGGAAGGATTCTTAAGGGGGAGGACTAGGGGTGTCAAGGGCTTTTTACTATAGGGGACTCGATGAAAGATCTAGAAGAGCCCTTGGTAAACTTTGAAGTGAGACCCCTAAATGCGGAATTTGAATTTTTGGTTGATACAGGGGCAGATAAGTCCTGTCTCAACAAAATACCACAAGGTATGGAAATTGGGAGACAATTTTGTGAAGTATTGGGTGCAGAGGGGAGACCATTTAGAGCATCGGTGATTGAAGAAGTGAAAATAATTGGAAACTCAAGGCAATATAAAGCTAATTTTCTTTATCTGCCTAACTTAGAAAAAAGTTTGTTAGGAAGGGATCTGCAAGTCCATTTGGGGGTTGGGATTGTTCCAAGGGAAGGGAGGATGGTAGTACAAGTGATGAAGCTGTCTCAAGGAGATGTTGCAGAAATAAACCCTGAGGTATGGGCTGAGGGGGGAAAGAGAGGCTTATTAGACATTCCACCGATAAACATAAAAATGCAGGATGATACCTCACCCATACGGGTTAAACAGTATCTGATTTCCCTAGAAGGAAAGAAGGGGCTTGCTCTAGTTATCGAGCAACTGTTGCAGGAGGGAATTTTAGAACCCTGCATGTCACCACATAATACCCCTATACTGGCAGTTAAAAAGGCTGAAGGGAAATATAGGCTGGTACAAGATTTGAGGGAAGTCAACAAAAGAACCATTGCCAGACATCCAGTTGTGCCCAACCCATATAGTCTCCTAAGCAGAATTCCAAGAGAACATGCTTGGTTCACTGTCATAGATTTGAAGGATGCTTTCTGGGCATGTCCTCTGGCAGCAGAATGTAGGGATTGGTTTGCCTTTGAATGGGAGGACCCGAGTACAAAAAGGAGACAACAGCTAAGGTGGACCCGATTACCACAGGGGTTCACTGAATCCCCCAATCTCTTTGGACAAGCTTTAGAGAGTTTGTTGGAACAATTTGTCCCTGAACAAGAAGTGCAGATCTTGCAGTATGTTGATGACCTGATGGTATCAGGAAAGGAAAAAGATCAGGTCAGACAAACTAGTATTAAACTTTTGAATTTTCTGGGGGAGAAAGGACTAAAAGTTTCCCAAGGGAAACTACAATTTGTGCAATCAGAAGTAACATACTTGGGGCACATAATAGGGGGGGGGGGTATAAGAAACTAAGCGCTGACAGAATTTCAGGTATTTTAGCTCTCCCGGCCCCAAAAACGAAAAGAGATGTGAGAAAACTCCTGGGCTTGTTCGGGTATTGTAAGTTATGGTTGGATCAATACACACAGAGTGTGAAATTTCTGTATAATAAACTAGTAGATCCAGAACCCCTAATTTGGACAGCTGAAGATGATCAACAATTGGAAAACTTAAAAAACAAATTGTCTTCTGCCCCGGTCCTAAGCTTACCAGACCTCAGGAAGGGCTTTGATCTGTTTGTGAGTGCAGAAGGAGGTATAGCCTATGGAGTATTAACTCAAGAGTGGGGAGGGTGCAGGAAGCCCGTGGCTTACATATCCAAATTGTTAGATCCAGTGGCTAGAGGCTGGCCAGTTTGTATACAGGCAGTAGCAGCAACTGCAATCCTGATAGAAGAGACTCAAAAATTGACCTTACAGGGAAAAATTAAAGTGCATACTCCTCATGATCTTAAGGCAGTACTGAGACAGAGAGCTCCGCAGTGGTTAACCGATGCTAGAATATTAAAATATGAGATAATACTAATGAATACAGAGGACTTAGAATTTATCACATCAAATGCCCTCAATCCAGCACAATTCCTAATGGGAGAGCCTATAGAGAATTTAGAACATGATTGTCTAGAATTGGTTTATCTCCAAACAAAAGTAAGAGAAGATTTGGAAGATCAGCCTCTAGCAACTGGAAGAAGCTTATTCATAGATGGCTCTTTGAGGGTAGTAAATGGAAAAAGAGCTTCAGGTTATGCCATTATAGATGGAGAAACATTACAAATTGCAGAAAAAGGGAAACTATCCCCAAGCTGGTCAGCCCAAAGTTGTGAAATATATGCCCTGAAAAGGGGACTGGACTTACTGGAGGGGGACCGGGGAACCATTTATACGGACTCCCAATATGCATATGGGACAGTTCATACATTTGAGAAAATATGGGAGGAACGTGGGTATTTAAGTTCAAAGGGAAAGAGCTTAGCCCATGAGAACCTAGTCCGATCAGTACTAGAGGCCCTACAAAAACCTATAGAAATAGCAGTGGTCCATATAAAGGGGCACCAAAGAGGATACAGTTAAGAAGTTAAAGGAAACCGACTGGCTGATCAGATAGCCAAAGAAGCAGCTCTAGAACCAGGGGACCCAGTAAAAAATTTTGAAGACAAAAACGACACCTGAAAAAGGGGAGGAACCTATACTTAGTGAAGAAGAATTAGAAGCAATAAAAGATTTAAAGTTACATCAAGGACAACAGGAAGAGTGGTTAACCTCAGATGGATGGGTGTTTTTGAATAAAGCACTGGCTCGGACAGTGCTAACAGAACTACATAAATTAACTCACTGGGGAGTCCAAGGACTATGTGATCATTTCCTAAGAAATAACCTATGCATCGGGGTATATAGCCTGGCTAAAGCTGTTACCAGAGGGTGTATCATTTGTCAAAAAGTGAACCAGAAAGTTATGAGAAAAGTAGCACCTGGAGGAAGGGAATTAGCCTTGAGACCCTTCCAAAGCATACAGATAGATTTCACTGAAATGCCCCCAGTGCAAGGATACAGATATTTACTGGTTATAGTTGATCATCTCACACACTGGGTAGAAGCCTTCCCGACCAGGAGGGAAACAGCTCAAGTCGTGGCAAAAGCAATCCTAGAGAATATTATCCCCAGATATGGTATTGTGAACACCATAGACTCAGACCGAGGTCCACATTTTGTGTCCCAAACATTACAAAATATAATTGAGGCTTTAGGAATGAAATGGAGGTTGCATACTCCGTGGCACCCCCAGAGTTCTGGGAGGGTGGAGCGAATGAACAAAACTCTCAAAAATGTATTAACTAAATTGATTGAGGAAACAAAGATGAATTGGCTGAAGCGTTTGCCCCTAGCGCTATTGCGCATCAGAACAAGACCTCGGGCTGACATAAGAATTTCACCTTATGAAATGATGTTTGGGCTGCCTCTCTTGTTAACACCTTATAGCACAGGAGACTATCTGGAAGGGGAAGAAGCTACCAAAAAGTATTTAGAAATAATTGGAAGAACTCTGGCGGGATTTAGAAAGAAAGGATACCTTCCTCAAACTTCCCCTCTCGACACAAAAGTTCACAACATTAGTCCAGGAGATTGGGTTTTGATAAAATCATGGACTATGGGAACATTAATGCCTAAATTTGAAGGCCCCTTCCAGGTGCTCCTGATCACAAATTCAGCTGTGCGGACCAAAGAAAAAGGTTGGACTCATATCACAAGAATAAAAGGGCCAGTCTCACCCCCACGTACGGGACTGGATCCAACATCAGCTTCCCCCTCTGGCATTGGACCAGAGTCTACACCACTCTCACCCCCTGGCGCTAGACAAGATTCATCTGCTTCACAAGCTAAATCACCTGAGTACACTGTGGTAAAAGGACCAAAGGATTTAAAGTTGACTCTCAGAAGGAAGAGTCAAAAAGACTGAACTGTGTGGGAAAAAATTGTTAAGAGTTCTAATATTGCTTAAAATGTTTTAAGACTGTTCTGTGTAAACTATGTTGGTAAAAAGTTTAAGACTGTAAATAAGTAATTCTAGCTAAGTTCCCCAATTTATTTCTAAAGACTCCAGGTTAATCCTCTACAGAACACTCCCCTGGGAGGGGAAACCAAAATTGGCAGGGAACAGACCAAGAGAGGTTTAACCAGAGAAACGGGTAGAAGGGACTCTAAAGAGCTTGGAAGCTTTTCCTCAGTAAAATTCCCCAAGAGGCAAGGCCGGGTGGGCAGGCTGTATGAGATGACCCATACCGGACTCTTGGGAAGGGTAGTACTGATGGCTCTGATTGCTGGTGGTGCTCAGGGGAGCCCAGCTGAGCCGTACAATGAATGCTACCAACCCCTCTGTGAGGAGGAAGTGAGCTCCTTGTCGAGAGTCCACATCAGTTCTAACCCTGATTGTGTTAACCTCTCCCAATTGGTCTTTTATCAAAAAAATAAGAGAGTGTATTGGATAGTATACAATACTGCCACTTTTAGGCAGCCACTCCTAGGAGAGTGCCCTATAGGGGAAGCCTGGTTGTGCTTTGAATGGGATGCTGCTGAAACAAGCTCAGCAGATCTAGTAAAAAGGAAAGAAATGGTGAAAATGGTAAGAAAAATTGTTTGTTACAAGTATTTATATGAGTGTACTGGAAAGGAGATAAACTCCTCTTGGAACACATTTCAGGGGAGCCTTAAACCCCTAGATTTGATCTCGTCTGGCAGCTGCACCGCTGGAGTGATAAAACCAATTTTCTTATTACCCAAAGAAACTGGATCAAGTTTGGGAGTTCCTATATATAATGATTTGGGAGAAATTAAACAGAACAGGCAAAGTGAAATAGAAATTGAGAAAATCCAAAATTGTAAAAGCCAAATTCGGATCCCAATATCTATGCAAAACAAAGTTATCCGGCTCCAGGCAGTATTAAAAATTAAGAATTCAATTATTAGGAACATTTCAAACGAAATAAAAAGGTTAGCATGTGTAAATAATGAAGATCAAACTCCTACACTTGATCCCAGTGGGTGGGAGAACCTGGAGATTTTCAAAAAGCATGTATGGGAGAGAGTAGTTTTTCTCAGTGTGTGTATACTTGGAGGATTGCTCTTTTTACTATGCTTGTTTATTTGTTTTAGTAAAATAGTACTGGCCGTGCAGACCAACCTGAAGAAACCAAGGAAAGTAACAAGGTTAAGTAACCATGATTACCAAAGTGCACAAGGGATTTATCGTAGATTCAAAACAAAAAATTTGGAGTTGATGCGAGCTTAGAATTTAAGCTCGATCAAAGAAAAAGAGGGGGGACTGTTATGAACAAAAATTTGGTTAATATTTTTTTTTGTTTTAAAAAGTTACCACTACTGCTGGGCTGCTGCCTTTGTTATTGTAATCACGGGTCGTTGTCGTTAATGGTTGTTTTTGTATTAGTAAAAGCCCTGGCTGGGGCGAGGTAATGGCCCTTCTCCTGGGTGGGGACCTTGCCCGAAGCTAAGTTTTACCTTTCTCAGAATAGGGAAGACACCTGAGAAGGTGGGGGGGGTTATGCAAAGTGACTCGCAAGACCAGAATGCTTTGTGGGACCCCCATCTCCAAACTCATGGAGAAACCCCAAAAACAACGAGCCACTTAAGAGTTGAGAGACTGGAGTGATGTCTGGACGTGAGGAACCGAGTGCTGAGCCTGCAGAGACGCGGAACACCTTCGGACCCTCTCGCCCTGACCAAGGGAGTCGACCCCGGCGGTGAGACCAAGCTGACAGAGTGGGAGGGGCACTATCTTATGGGATCAGGAAGCCCTAAAGGCTCCCAAGAGGATCTGATCCCCAGCTCTGCCCCTGGTGGACAGAGCTGCGCATATCCTCCTCTGAGTTGCCCTGGGAGACGACGGACGCTGCAGACCCGTCGAGCCGCCCAATCCTGAGCTGATCACTTTTTAATAAAGGCATTACACAGGAGAAGAAGTCTCCTGGCCCTGTTTATTTCAGGAACTTCAGGTCCTTTTTTATCCCCCTCTCAAATACATATGCGTACAATTTTACAATAGGTTCATACATATTCATTTTTACGAATTTCACGTGACATTTGCTGCTAGTTTTTATCAGAAAGAATTTCTAGGTCAGGTTGACCTGCTCTCACAGCAGTCTCTCTGTCTCTCTCTATCACCCTCTGTCTCCCCCTCCCTTATCTCTGCCCTTCACTGAAGCAGTTTCTCTGAGCCTAGGCTTTTTGCAGTCAGGCTAAAGAGCTATCTTTTCAAACTACAGACTTAACTCAAACATGTGCATTTCACCTAAATCAAAATGGATTTCTACTCTGGAGAATTTCTACTCTGTCTAATTTTCTCCCTTTTCTAGAAAATAAGTAAATTCTTTTACCTAATACAAACCCCTATGACAATAAGTGTCTCTTAATGCTTTACCATGTACGTTTGATAAGGAGGTTAACACAGCTACTTGCTGTAGTATTCTCCAATTCCAAATTACCAATATAATGGATAATCCTAAACTTATTCTAGCTAATATTAACAAAACTACAATAGGATGACACAACTTATTAAAGATTCCATTTGCAGTTGGTGACCACCCAAAGATTACATCCCACCAGTGATGATCTGCATTTTGTTTTATGCTTTGCAGAATTCGGGTTATTTCTTTTGTATCATGTTGGACAGTAACTAGGCTTTTCTCTCCTCTTTCTTGGATTTTCTTCAAGATCTCCAGTAGGTCTTGGTGTTTAACTAATTGTTTTACCAATGTGAGGTCCATTCCAATAGGAGTAGGTGATAGTCTGTGATACATTGTGTAATTTGTTTTAATCAAGTGGTGGGATGTCACAGGGGCCAAGCACGAAAACTCACACCCGATAATCTTAACAAAATTACAAAAATTACAATGAGTTCTACTAGACAGAATAAGATCGTTGTTATCAATCTTTACAGCAGCACAAACAGTTCTCAGGCACACACAACCTTTACCAGTATATACAAGCACAGTCTTCTGATCAGTGACTGGATGAATTTCAAAGTGGCAAATACTCTGTTCAGAGTCTAGACACACATCTTGGCATTAATAGTATTGCTTTCACAAATGAATCCCAGCTGTTCTCTAGTAATGCAGGATTCTAAGTTTACTGTTTGCAACTTTTCATTCACCTTTCGTGCCCTCACCATATGTTCTGAAGGGTAGAGCACAGTTTTTTAATGATTTAATCCTAGTGCAATGATGGGGCGGATAACGTAAACAGTGGCATTACGTATGGTAAGCACAAAGGCAGTGGCCACATTAGAAGCAGGATCATAGGTGACATTTACCATAGTTTACCAGGATTGAAACTTCTTTTCAAAATCAATAGCATCATCCCAGACAATCTTCCAAATTTCAGCTGGAAAATCACTTTCATCCCCTTCCTGTATGACCAAAGCTGCTGTTGCCTGCATCCATAACTCTGCTTGTATACAACTGAAAGCTTAAGACACATTATCTTGAACTGTACTAAGTGCTTTCACTACTAACTTGTGGTCTTGGTCCTTGGCCTTTTCCCACTTTGGCAGTACTTTTGAAATCTGCCACTGGCTAGTTCCTAATGCCAATAGAAATGACTGTAAAGGCTGTTTCAATTTTGCCAGGCCACCTGCTGTACTGGCCAGATTATTCATCAGTATTTCTGAATTAATTCTATTCAAAACTCCCAATCCTGTCTTTTAAATTCCAGATAGATCTTTACTTATTCTGCTCCTGAGGAATACTTGTCTTTGTAACCACGTTGTCTAGCCTTCAAAGGATGTTTTTAGGAAAGAGGAGCAGGCTGGTTGGATTTTTGAGATGTTAATTTGCATCATCAACTCCACACGTTTGAGAGACCATTCTGGATTGAACGAAAGTGGTTGTTCACCCACATTCCTCACTACGTATGGGCCTATTTCATACACTTCAGGTTGAAGTTTGGGTTGAATCTGAACTATTTGAGTACTATTGTGGGTTGTACAACGTCCTGCTGTTGTAAAAAGTGCAGTGTCTATTTTAAATTTAAATGAGAGTCCGATAGCATCACGAGCCCAAAGGCAAGTCACTTCTACAGGCTGTATCAAGGTGAAATTACACCAACAGTATGATTCACTTAGGCTATCACAAACTTCCTGGTGCCTGTATATGGGAGAGGTTGAGACAGTAATTGCATCTGGTCTCTCATGAGCCGTCCCATTGACCAGC
The DNA here is from genome assembly GCF_028018845.1 of Melospiza georgiana. NCBI lineage: Eukaryota > Metazoa > Chordata > Aves > Passeriformes > Passerellidae > Melospiza > Melospiza georgiana. The sequence continues at coordinate 6,032,532 of NC_080464.1, read as the reverse complement.
TGGCACGCTACCTTGATTTCTTCTCCTCTGATCCCTTGATGTGTCCACAGTTCCCATTCCTGCCACTCCTGCTCCTCATATACCTGATCTCCATGAATTACTGCACTGGATAGGTTTAAATCTTTTATCTCAGAAGGTTCTCCCATGGATCCAGTATACTGATTAAAAGCCTGGGACCAAGGCCAATCAGCATCGCTTTGGATAGAGATACTCTCTAGTTCTCAGACTTCAGTTATAATTATATCCAAAACAAGTCTGTTAGTGAAAGTATGAACTACCCCCGAGCGCAATATACTCATTTTGCCTGAGTAAGTTTTAATCTCAGTTCATTGTCTCCTGGTGTCACTCTCCAATGGGCTTCTGGGGCCTTCTTCACTCATGAGTGATAGATCCAGGCATTCTGCTCCTTGATCTTGACTGCAGTGAAGGTGGTGAGATGCACCTGGAATGGTGCCTCCCACTGTGGTACCCAAGTCTTCTCTGTAAGAGACTTAACATATACATAATACCCAGGCTGTATGTTATGTACTGGCCCATCTAACTCCCTGCTCCGAGTTTCAGCCACGTGTTTCTCAATTTCTCTGAGCTGTTTGCTTAAAGCCACCATGTAGATGGCCAATGTTACCTCCCCAAAGTGGGTGGACATTCCCTTTTGCATTCCATATGGTCTTCCATAAAGCATTTCAAAAGGGCTCAGCTTTTCTTTAGCCCAAGCTTTAGTTCGAATTCGCAACACTGCCAGTGGAAGAGCTTGGGGCCAGGGTAGATTAACTTCCTGCCCCATTCTTACAATCTGCTGCTTAATCAAATGATTGATTTTCTCCATCTGGCAGCTTGATTGGGGGTGGTATGGAGTGTGAAGTTCCTAATCTATGCCCAGGTGGCTACTAATCTGTTGCACTATTTTGGAAATGAAATGTGATCTTCTGCCTGAGGATATTGTGGCTGGAACTCCGAAGCGTGGTATTATTTCTTGTAATAATACCCTGGTCACCTCTCGAGCCTTGACAGTTCTGGTGGGGAATGCTTCTGGCCACCCTGAAAATGTATCTGTCAATACCAGTAAATAATGATACCCCCCTTTCCTTGGGAGTTCTGAAAAGTCAATTTGCCACTGCTGTCCAGGCCCATGGCCTCTCCCAATATGACCGAGTTTTGGCCTGGGGGTATTTTTGGGTTTAGACTGCAGGCAAAGATCACACTGTCGGGTCACTTGAGCAATAGTGGCATATAAATTCCTAGCAACGATTCTTTCAATCAAGTAGGTGTATAGGGCATCTATTTCCCAGTGTGTTTTCTGGTGTTCTTCCCTTACTAGTGACCACAATAAATGGGAAGGGATTACCAGCTTCTTTTCAATGGTAGCCCACCCTTCTTGGTTATACGTCCCTCTTTGATCTTCAATTAATTTTCTATCTCTCTTATTATGTTTTGGCTTACCTTCAAAGGAAATTTGTCCATCTGGAATTAGGGCTCCTTCAGTAGTTACCTCACCTTTTGCTGCTTCTTTTGCCTCTCTATCCGCCAGCTCGTTATCTTCCACCAGTTCTGAGCTCACTCTCTGGTATCCCTTAATATGCATAGTTGCTACCTTTTCAGGTAGCTGAACTGCATCCAGCAGCCAGATTATCTCTTGTGCATGTTTGATGTTCTTTCCCCGTGAAGTCAGCAGTCTCCTCTCTTTCCAGATGGCTCCATGTGCATGCATGACTCCGAATGCATACCTCGAGTCTGTGTAGATGTTTATTCTCTTTCTTTTTGCCATTTCCAAGGCCTTCTTTTGGCTGTTGCATCTAGTTGCTTGGAGAAGTAAGCAACTGCCCTCCGATATGGACCCAAGTCCTGAGCCAGTATTCCCAGAGCAATTCCCTGTCTTTCATGGGAAAATAGAAAGAATGGTTTGCTTATATCTGAAAGTCTCAAAGCTGGAGCTGACATGAGGGCACTCTTTAGCTGGTGAAAGGCCCGTGTAGCTTCTTTTGTCCCCTGGAGATCTCTGTTTCCATTGGCAATAAGAGCATAGAGGTGTCTGACGAGCAGTCCATAATTATAAACCCACAGCCGGCACCACCCTGCCATGCCTAAGAAGGTTTGGAGTTCCTCTGTTGTCTGGGGTTTTGGGATTTGGCATATGGCTTCCTTGTGAGCCTGCCCTAAAGTCCGTTGCCCAGCACTGACCACGTACCCCAGGTAAATTACTTTCTGTTTCATTATCTGTGCCTTTTTCTTTGATACTCTGTATCCTTGGAGTCCTAGGAAATTCAAAAGGCTTACCGTCCAGGCCACACATGCTTCCCTCGTCCAAGTGGCCACTAGAAGATCATCCACATACTGCAACAGCCTCCCTTCTTCCTGCGGAGCTTCCCAGGACTTCAGATCTTTTGCAAGTTGCTCCCCAAACAGAGTGGGGGAGTTTTTGAAGCCTTGAGGCAACACCGACCATGTGAGCTGGGTTTTACGCCCACTTTTAGGGCTTTCCAATTCAAATGCAAAATTTTTCTGGCTGGCTTCATGGATAGGGAGGCAAAAGAAGGCATCTTTTAGGTCTAAAACAGTAAACCAGATTAGCTCAGGTGTTAGCCAAGTTAATAAAGTATATGAATTGGCTACTACTGGATACAAATCTTCTGTTACTTAATTGACAGCCCTCAAATCCTGTACTATCCGGTATGACCCATCAGATTTCCGAACAGGTAAAATGGGAGTATTGAAATCAGATTGGCATTCTTTCAGTAACCCTAACTGCAGAAAATTTTCAATTATTGGGCTGATTCCTTCCCTGTCTTCTTTCTTTAGGGGGTACTGCTTAATTCTCACTGGCTGTGTACCTTCTTTGAGCTTAATTACTATTGGGAGAGGCATTTTTCGCCCTCCCTGGTACATCAGAGGCCCATACCCCGGGAAATACTTGACTTCGTATTTCTTCATCAATTTCCTCCTCAATTTAAATAGCTGTTAAGGTTAAACTTAATACCTCTATGTACTTTTGATCATTCACCTCCAGAGTAGCCTCTACATTTTTGAATGCAATGGTTGCTTGTAACTGCTCCAATAAATCTCTCCCTGAAAGTGCCTTTGGTGAATTGGGCATGTACAAAAATTTATGAATACCCCATTGTTTTCCCAATTTATACCTCAAAGGATTTCAAAAATATGCCCTTTCAGACTGGCCAGTTGCACCCTGCACTAGAACATAATCATTTTCCACAGGTACTAAAGCTTTATTTAAAAATGAATATGTGGCCCCTGTATTAACCAAGAATTCCACCCTTTTATCTTCTTCCCCCAGCCTCATTGTTATAACCACTGGATCCGCTGGGGCAGAATCCTCCGGTCCTCCTCAGTTGTTTTGTACTTGTGCAGCCACTTGTTGGTCACCTCCTCTCTGTTCTGGGCATTGATCTTTCCAGTGACCAGTTCTTTTGCAGATTGCACACTGGTTTCTGCCCAGCTGAGGTGGTCCTTGTCTGTGTGGTCCCTGGTTGCATTTTCTTTGCCTTTCTTCCTGTACCACTGCCACCAACTTTTTCATTCCTTGTTTATATCCTTCTTCGCAGTTACTAAATACCCTCCAGGCCTCCTCCAGCAAGACTTCGAGATTTCTCCCTTCTGGTCACTGAATTTTCTGAAGTTTACGTCTAATATCTCCAGCAGACTGCCCCAAAAATGAATTAACTGGCTGATTCATCATTGTCTCAGACCCTGGATCCAATGATGTATGACGACGCGTAGGATCCCTTAAACGCTCTAAAAGCTCGGATGGAGTCTCAGAAGGCCCTTGCTTAAGGGAATATAAGACAGACCAATTTATGGTTTTTGGAATAGCTCTTTCCACCCCTGTTCCTATCCAGTCTTGATAATCTGTTAATTTCTTTACCTCTGCTGATATATTAGGATTCCATTCTGGGTCTTGGAGGGGGAAATGTTCCTTTACATCTAGCTACTTGCTCTTGCAATAATCCTCTGCCAAAGTCCCTGTTGTCTTGAAGATCAACTGTTTTTCCGTTTCAGTGAAAGCCTCCAGTAGTAACTGGATGTCATCGCAATATGGATTTTGTTGCTTGATAACATATCGTAGATGTTTGGCAGCAAGTATCAGATCAACACGATAATTCCTAGCAATCCTTTCCCATGCCTCTAAATCAAGAGTGGTAAATGGAACTTTAATCATTAATCTCCCTCCTTCTGGTCCCACTGCCTCTCGCAGAGGGGCCTGTAACACTGCTTGCCTCTTAGTTCTAGATGCAACTGGACTGTCGGGGGGAGGGTGGGTTCTAGTTCAGGCCTTCCCAGCCTGAGTCCTCCTCCTTTTTGGGGAAGTCCTCTTCTTCCTCATCCTCATCCTCAACCTCCCTCCTCTTAGGAGGAGCTTTCATCCACTCAAATGTATCTTGTTCTTGCTCCTCAGAATGATAAACCTTGTCTGATCTCATACACCATTGTTCTATACTTCATGCTGAACAACAACATTTGATTTGCCCCCTCTTTGCCTTGTTTTCCTTTTCAAGGGCTATGACAAGAGGGTCCGAGGGCGGTCTGATCCCACAGTCCCTTTGCCATTCTTGGTGATTTCTTAAAATAAAAAACATATCAGCACACAAAACCTCATCCCATTTACCTTCCCATCTTAAAAACAACATTAACTGCAGTAAGGTATCATAATCTAAAGTTCCAGTGGGTGGCCACTTTGCTCCATCCTCTAACCTGTATAATGGCCACCAGCGGGTGCAATATTGGATCAGATCTTTTTTATTCTCAGAGCCCACCCTACTGGTGACTTCTTTCCAGTGGGCCAAGATGCACCCCGAGGGGCTAGCCTGAGGAACTTCGTTGCTCTGGTTAGTTCCAGCTATCTCCTTCTCCTTGCCCTATCTCGCTTCCACCCAAACCTCTCTTCACAGAGCTTCACAGTAGTTTTGCAGTCTTCCTCCCACACACAACTCCAGGTGGCAGATATCAGATGTGATTTCCCACACACAAGCTTTAAGATCTTAGGTTCTGAATCAGCTTGATCAGGAAACTTTAATTTACACTCGGGGCATATGCCCTGATGCTTATTAGAACAGCAATACCAGCGTCTCTCACAAACTCCACACTGCAATAATACCCACGCAGCACGCCAGCCTCTTGATGCACCAAAGGCTCTCAGGAACTGCCCGCAGAGGCAGGCTATTCCGTTTATTACAGGGAAATCTAAATCCTCTATGGCAGGTTTTTCCCAGTCTGGACTTACTATATTACCAGCTGAAGTCCAATAAAGCCCCTCTAAATGAACTCGTTCATCTCCTCTATCTATCCAATAATTCACAGGATTCACAAACTCCCAGGGGTCGAGTCCAAACCACTGGGGCAAAGGAACCCCTTGAGTTCGTCTAGCCACAGCAGTCTGTTTCTCTCTATCACCCTCTGCCTCCCCCTCACTTATCTCTGTCCTTCACTGAAGCAGTTTCTCTGAGCCTAGGCTTTTTGCAGTCAGGCTAAATAGCTATGTTTTCAAACTACAGGCTTAACTCAAAGATATACATTTCATCTAAATCAAAATGGATTTCTACTCTGGAAAATTTCTACTCTGTCTCAGTGAAATGGTGAATCATGCTGATCACTGCTCAGAGATAACTGCTTTAAGGGGAAAGGCAGCAGAGGTGCCGTGTGAGTCACCACTAATAAACAGAGGCTCGCAGCGTGTTGCAGCATTGCTAGGAAGTGCATGCGCAGCGGCAACACTAGTGAGAGGATGCATGCGGCCCTGGGCCACGGGCAGCAGTCCTGGGCGGCAGCACCAGCACGGTGCGGGGGCTTAAACCAGGGCTTGCAAAACTGCTCTAGGCGTACCTAGCTGATAGAGCAGCTAGTGGGCACGGGCACAAGCCGTGGTTTGCGAGGTTCCTTTAAACACCGCTAAGCTGATAGAGCAGCTGGCGAGAGCGTGGTACAAGTTGGAATTAGCAAACATCGCATCGCTAGTTGGTAACAGGCAGGAACCAGCTAAAGGTAGCCAGCTAAGGCTAAGAGTTAAGTGTTTGCTGTGTGATAACACTGCCCTTCAGTGTTAAAAGTTGTTACTGGGAGATCCTTTGCATTAAGGGGTTTGCTGCTTGGTTTTTGCTACAAGTGGGAGGTGATTTGCCCATGGTGGCTGCAGAACTTGAAGTCCAGGCCGAGAGAGCCCAGCCTCCCAGACAGGCTCTACACAGGTGGTTTCAGCTTGAACCAAGTCAGTCTCTTCATCCAGCAGGGGACTGGGAAGTCATAGAATGGGAGGACAGAGGGAGAGACAGTGTTCTTGGGAGGGATATACCACAGTTCAACAAGTTGCTATCTAGCCTTTGACTGGGAACAACTGCCAGTTGGATGGGTGCTTAGAAACCCCTTGAGTTGGGGTCTGGAAGGGGTGATTCCCTGTTTTGTGTGCAGATTTACAGCTTTTTGCTGGGAGACAGACTGGCACACAGCTTGGGTTCTCCTCCGATGTTTAAAGTGTCAGAGGAGGTGGTATTGTATTTCACATAGACCGAGATCCATGTGTCGTGCATGCACCCCTGAATTGCTGAGATAATATAACCCAGGGGTTGAACAGGCAAGGTGTGAAATAGTGAGTTTAATCTGCGGAAAAAGCCACCTAGTCCCTGAAACCTGGGACACTTTTTAAGAAGATTGGGAAAGGATGAAGGAGTGGCACAGCCTTAGTATCAAAAGACAGAACTAAGGAATTTTTCTTTTCTCCCCAGTGGTTTGGATTGAACCCTTAGAAGTTCGTAAATTTGTGTGGGACTGGGCAAACAACAAACGAATAAAAGTTAATGGTTGATTATGATCTATTAATTAATAAATTAATTATTGATATTTTAATAATATTAAAAGTACTTAAACTATTATTGATTATTGATTTAGCTATTAATACTTAAATTTGGTTATTTGATTAACTATTAAATTTTTTATTACTATTTTTATTTTGGTTATTTGATTAATTTTTTTTATCATAACTTAAAAAAAAAGTTTTTGGTTTGTGACTCATATTTGAACATTCGGAACTGAATAAGCTAAGCTTGCTCTAAAAGATATAATGGGAGCAAGGCAGAGTAAGGTAGTACCTAAGGCCAGCCCATTAGGGTGTGTCTTGGCACATTGGAAAGAAATAGGATGCAAAGGGGACATGGAAAAAAAAAAGCCTAATTAAAATTGCTCCCATTGGTGGCCATTGTATTGCCTAGAGGAGGGGGCAAGGTGGCCTCCTACAGGTACATTGGAATATAACACCCTGTTACAGCTAATGTTGCTTCTATGGAGAGAAAGGAAATGAGAGGAGGTTTCTTACTGTGATATGTTCTTCTCCCTCCGAAATAACCCTGATTGGCAAAGGGACTGTGGCATCAGGGCCCCCTCTGACCCCCTCGTTCTGGGTCTTCAAAGAGAAAACAGAAGCAAAATGGGAGAACTTAAACGGTGCTGCTCAGCCTGTAGCATAAGACAGAGATGCACCAGGACAGATAAAGTTTATCACGCAGCACTAGAGGAACAAGAACAAGATCTAGCCGACCTATTTAGCCCTCACTTGGGAGGGCAGGGGGGAAGGGGTAGAGACTTAGGAGGGGCATCAGTACCACCTATTCCACCTACACCACCTACTCCACCTATTATACCTATCCCACCTATTCCTCCTACTCCACCTATTCCACCTATTCCTCCTACTACTCCTACTCCTACTCCTCCTCCTTTGGAGAAGACACCAGCTCCAACCCCTCCAGGCAGCCCAATTGCATCCCAAACCAGAGGACAAATACTGCAGGCCCCTTTACGGGAGACAGTGATACCAGGCAGAGAAAAGATAATGGTTAAGGTGCCCTTCTCCACCCTTGATTTGGAAGCATGGGATAGGGTTGCGGGAAATTACCGAAATGACCCAGTAAACACTGGTAAACATCTATGATACATTATGAAGCAGCACAATCCAGACTGGAGTGATATTCAATTGTTATTAGACGCATTCACTGAAACAGAAAAACAGATGGTTTTAAAACCAGCAGGGGACCCGGTAGCAGACCACTTTGGACATCAACAAGTGGATCTAAAGGAGCATTTTCCACTTCAGGACCCAGGCTGGAACCAGAAGAAAGACAGAGGCTAAAGAGTTATCAGGATTGGATTATATTGGGTGTGGAAAGAGCAATGCCTAAAACTATAAATTGGTCAACTTTATATGCTATTAAACAGGGACCCTCAGAATCCTCCACAGAGTTCCTAGACCGCCTGAGAAACGCAATGCGACGCTATACACCACTGAACCCTGCATCTGATGTGGGGATACAACAACTAATTAATCTATTTTTGGGGGATATTAGGCACAAACTCCAAAAAATCCGAGAAGAAGATGCACGGAATTTAGAAAATTTATTGGGGAGGCTTGGAGAGTCTTTAACAACAGAGAAGAGGGGTATAAACGAGGGATGAATAACTTAATAGCAATAATGCAGGAGGAGCAGAGAGAAAAACGTGACAGCCGCCAGGGACCACTCAGGCAAGGCCCTCCTCAATTAGGCAGAAATCAATGTGCAAACTGTTAGAAACAGGGCCATTGGAAGAAGGACTGTCCAGAATGTAAAAAGAATGGTCAAGGCAATCAAAGGAGAGGGATGGTTGCCCATGTGCAAGAGGATTAGAGGGGACCGGAGGAGACTACCCCAGCAGGCCCTCTGGTTATAAATCTGAAGCTGGGGGAAATGGAAAAAGAAGTAAAATTCCTAGTCGACACAGGGGCAACATACTCAGTTCTAAATACAGCCTTGATGCCCATAGGGGATGATTATGCTATAGTTACGGGAGGACCAGCCAAACTAAAAAGGCATTTTTCTTTAGGCTGCTAAAATACAAACTGAAAGCAGTGGGGGATCCACAAATTTCTATATATGCCCAACTCCCGGTAGCCACTTTTGGGCAGAGATTTGCTGGGACAATTACAGGCAACTATTACATTTTAAAATGGGGAGATGACTCTGGAGGTAAATGATCAAAAGGATTTAGAAATATTGAGTTTGATATTAACCACTAGCGAAGTCACGAGGGAAACTGAAATTGATGAAGAGATAATGAATCAGGTATTCCCTGGGATATGGGCCTCTGATGTACCAGGGAGAGCGAAAAATGCTCCCCCTATACAGATCAGGCTAAAAGAGGGAAAGCAGCCTCTCAGGGTTAAACAGTATCCCTTGAGGAGGGAGGATAAGGAAGGTATTAGCCCAGTAATTGAGAAAATTTTGTGTCTAGGATTATTAAAAGAATGTCAATCTGATTTTAAAACCCCTATCCTACCAGTCTGCAAACCTGATGGGTCAGCCCAGTTAGTACAGGATCCACGAGCCGTCAACAAGGTAACGGAGGATCTGTATCCTGTGGTGGCCAATCCCTATATGTTATTAACTTGCTTAACACCTGAACTAACTTGGTTTACCATTTTAGATTTGAAAGACACCTTTTGCCTTCCTATCCACGAAGCCAGCCAGAAAATTTTTGAATTTGAATGGGAAAGTCCTAAAAGCAGGCGAAGAACTCAACTTACATGGACAAGACTCCCACAACGATTTAAAAACTCATCCACTTTGTTTGGAGAACAACTTGCAAAGGAATTAGAGACCTGGGAAGCCCCTCCAGAGGAGGGGAAGCTGCTACAGTATGTAGATGACATCCTAATAGCCACACCGACAAGGGAAGCGTGCATGGCCTGGACGGTAAGCCTCTTGAACTTTCTGGGGCTCCAAGGGTACCGGGTATCAAAGAAAAAGGCCCAAGTAGTAAAATAGAAAGTAACTTATCTGGGTTACGAAGTCAGTGCTGGACAACATACCCTGGGCCAAAGCCGGAAGGAGGCAGTATGCCAGACCCCAAAACCTCAGACTGCAAAAGAACTACGAACTTTCCTGGGGATGATAGGGTGGTGCAGGTTATGGATCTATAACTATGGACTGTTCGTTAAGCCCTTATATGAACTTATTGCAACTGAAAGCAGGGACATCCAATGGACAAAGGAAGCTACGCAAGCTTTCAACCAACTGAAAAAAGCCCTCATGTCAGCTCCAGCTCTGGGATTGCTAGATGGGAGTAAGCCTTTCCTTTTGTTCTCCTATGAGAAGCAAGAAATCGCCTTGGGAATATTAGCACAGGACCTCGGCCCATACCAGAGAGCAGTTGCTTACTTCTCTAAGCAATTGGATGCAGCAGCTGGAGGGTGTCCTGGATGCCTCAGAGCTATTGCAGCAGTTGTACTGAACATCCAAAAGGCATGTAAATTCACCCTGGACCAGAAAATGACTGTGCTAGTGTCTCACATGGTGTCTGCAGTGCTAGAGGTGAAAGGCAGGCATTGGCTTTCCCTACAACGGTTCCTGAGATACCAAGCTACTATGATGGAGCAAGATGATGTGGAGATAGTGGTGACTAACATTGTCAATCCAGCCTCCTTCCTCAGTGGAAACCAAGGAGAGCCAGTGGAACATGACTGCCTGGAGACTATCGAGGCCACCTATTCCAGCTGCCCTGACTTGAAGGACACCCCTTTTGAGAATGCAGAAATCTGGATTACTGATGGAAGCAGTTAAGTCATCAGTGGAAAATGACACGCCGGGTACACAATTACTACCTGCAAGGAGGTAATAGAATCTGGACCCCTGCCAACGAATACCTCTTCACAAAAGGCCGAGATAATTGCTCTAACTCGGGCCTTGGAATTGGCAAAAAGGAAAGAAATAATCATTTATAAAGACTCAAAGTACGCATTTGGAGTAGTGCATGCTCATGGAGCCATTTGGAAAGAGAGAGGACTGCTGAACTCTCAAGGGAAAAACATTAAATATGCATCAGAAATACTGTGACTTCTAGAAGCAGTCCAGTTGCCAAAGAAAATGGCAATCATGCACATTAAGGCACATCAGAAGATAAACTCAGAATTGGAAGAAGGGAACAAGCTGGCAGATAGGGAAGCAAAAGAAGCAGCAAAAATTCAGGTAATAACTGAGGCGGCCCTGATTCCAGATGGGCAAATTTCCCTTGAATATAAGCCAAAATACAACAAATTAGAAAAAAATTGATCCATGATCAGAAAGGAGACTATAACCAAGAGGGATGTGCCACCAGAGAAGGAAAATTAGCTATACCCTCCTATTTATTATGGTCCCTAATAAGAGAGAAACACCAGAAAACACATTGGGGAATTTATGCCCTACATAAATGTCTAAATGAAAGGATCATTGCTAGACATTTATGAGCCACTATCACCCAAGTGACTCAACAATGTCACCTTTGCCTCCAGACCAAGCCCAAGAATATTCCCAAACCAAAACTTGGCCAGATTGAGGAGGGTCATGGGCCTGAGCAGCAGTGGCAGATTGATTTCACAGAATTGCCAAGAAAAGGGGAGTAAAAGTTTTTACTGGTGCTAACAGATACCTTTTCAGGATGGCCAGAAGCATTCCCCACCCAGACTTCTAAAGCTCACGAGGTAACTAAGGTATTGGTATAGGAAATCATACCACACTTTGGAGTCCTGGCCACAATCTCCTCAGATAGAGGACCACATTTTATGGCAAAATTGGTGCAACAGATTAGCCAATACTTGGGCATAGACTGGGAACTTCATACCCCATATAACCCACAATCAAGTGGTCAGGTAGAGAAAATGAATCATTTGATCAAACAACAAATTGTACGATTGGGACAAGAGGCTAATTTGCCATGGCCTCAATCCCTCCCATTAGCGCTGCTGCGGATTCGAACCAAACCCAGGACTAAGAAAAAGCTGAGTCCCTTTGAATTGCTTTATGGGAGACCATATGGGGTGTAGAAGGGAATGTCTGCCCAGGATGTATCGTTAACCTCCTATATGATCGCTCTAAATAAACAACTTATCACAATTGAAAAGTATGTGACTGGAACTCAGGGTACGAGGCTCGATGCACCAGTACGTGACATACAACCTGGAGACTATGTATATGTTAAGTCTCTTACAGAGAAGGCCCTGGAACCACAATGGGAGGGACCGTACCAAGTGCCCCTTACTACCTTCACTGCAATCAAGATTAAGGAACAAAGCGCTTGGATCCACCACAGCCGTGTTAAGAAAGCTCCAGAAGCCCTTTGGAGAATAACATCAGGTGATGGTGAACTGAAACTGAAACTTACCAGGACAAAATGTATGCATCATGGTGGGTGAGGATTTTCGCTGAAGTGTTGTTTATAATCATAGTTGTAATCCAAGAACTAGAAAGTACTCCTAACCAGAGCAATGCTGAATGGCCTTGGTCCCAAGCCTTTACTCAATACACTGGGTCCATGGGGAAAATTTCCAATTTAAAAGGTTTAAACCTAACAACTCTGGTCATGCACAGTAACCAAATATATAAAAAGCAGGAGTGGCAGAAATAGAGGTTGTGGTCACTTCAAGGGACCATAGAGGAGGTAATTAAGATAGGGTGTTGAATGATTAATGAGACTACCCATAGTAAAGCAACCCAAATCAGTGTGAATAAGCGCCGGAAGATTTATAATTGTCCAAACAAATTAGACTGTTGGTACAACTTCACATTAAGACAAACTGCCGACATGGTTTGCCTCTGGGCACACAACACTATTGGTCTGTCTTTCAAATTTAAAATAAAGGCTATAGCTAAGCCCTTTACAACCCATCCCAGCACTCAAGCACAAACCCAAAATACACCATTTAAGCTTGAATCTAGGGTTTATTTTCCGTGAGGGGGCTACCAAAGTTGCTCCAGCAAGTTCATCTGGCCAAGAGGTGGGAAAATTCCTGGGCTATTGTCCCAAAGCAGGTACAAGCATATAGGGTGCATGGCCCCTTGGCAGGCCCTGCTAGAAGCAGTCACTGTAGACACAGCTGCAAACAATCACTTGGCAGGCCAGAATTCTGCTCAGAGGCCTCAGGATTTTTGGCATTCATCCACCACCGGCAGGCCAGAATTCCGATCAGGGTCCTCAGGGTCCCGATGTTTGTCCTTGGGACAGTCGTGAGGCAAATGAGGGGAACTTCAGACCGTCTTTCACAGGTGCGCAGTCAGCTCCTCTTGCTGCCTGCTGCCCCAGATGGTGGAAAGATCCCAGACAAGCACACAGTTGCTAGGAAAATTAATCCACAAACATCAGAGGTTTATGTCCAAAAAGGAGACAGAGGAGTCCTTTTACTTAATTCTAATAAAGGGAGAGGCCATGGTGCATTCCCCTGGGGTCTCTCATAGTTTTGGAGGACACAGCCTCCTTTTTATCCTAATTTCCCAGCCGCATTTCCCTTCTCTCTTTCCCCATTGGCTGAGGTGCTTGAGAGGTACAGACTTCCCTATATGCCTGATACCAAAGATTTCCCTCTAATGTATAACCCTCCCTTTTAAATTTTAATTCTTACAGAATGTAGGGGTTTTTCTTCCCCATTGTTTCTTTCGTCTTTCAATGTCTAATTTCATTTATCAGCAAACCTAAAGTTTATTTGTAAAGACAAATATGTTTTTCCATTCATCAATCAGTGAAATCCTTCCCATTGTTTCTTTTATCTCCAAGTGCTAGTTTTATCTACCAGCAGACCCATAGCTTGTTTGTAAAGACAAATCCACTATTCCTCTCAGCAACAATAACAATACGGGGCGGGGGGGGGGGGGGGGAAGGGGGAAAGGACCTATGGGCAGAACAGAGGACATTTAAACTACAATAACATAACTATCCATCAATAAATCTTCTCTTAATATTCACACAATATTCATCCCTTAATTGTGAGAGCCAATCATCTCATTATCCATATATAACCCTCAGCTGTCCCACTTCCCTGGAGACCCAAAGCACGTGGATACAGTGTCCAGTCTATCATGTTCATCAGTCTTTCATTGAGCCACAGTTCACTTGCTGATTTTTCTATTGTTGTCCAGTATCCCCGGACTCCAGGAGGTGAAGCTACAGAAAACAGCCAGATTACAGTAGATTCATAACAAAACCATAAGAATTTGGAGTTCCAGAAGTATGTTTTTTGCACTTTTGTGACTTGAATGGAAAACCAGAAAACGTGACCCAAAAGCTCCCAAAGAAGAATCAACACAAAACCACTTAGTGAGAAATGTCAAGTTCTTCTGGCATATGATTCATGACTTTTGATGCTGATTTGGAATGCTGAATGTGTACATTGTGACCTTTCTTTGATTCCTGAAGTTATCATACACCTTGAAAAGCTGTTCTAGTTCAAAGCAATCCATTAGGGTTTTCCAGGGCTTTCCTGAACAGCATGGTGAACCTACGACCACAGGAGAAGGAAGGAGAGCATTTATTTTGGAGAGGAACAGTAGCTTCTTGGGAGCTAATGGATAGCTGTGTGGTGCAGTCAACATACTGGAGGGAGGGGATGCCATCCAGAAGGACTGTGACAGGCTTGAGAGGTGGGCTGATGCAAACCTCATGAAGTTCAACAAAGCAAAGTGAAAGGTCCTGCACCTGGGTCACGGCAATCCCAGACACACCTATAGGTTGGGTGGAGAAGTGATTTTCGCCTTTGGGCCAATTTGGGATGACTTTCAAGATCCCTGGGCAATTGGGGTTTCCTATTCAAGCTCCCTGTGTGATCAGCGCGACTCACTTACTCCACGTAGCATCAATGGCATGATGTGTGGAAGGGACATTCCCTTTGAACATCCAGCCTAGCACTGGCAGTCAGGGTGCCAGGAGGAAGGGTGCTTTGGTGCCAATCACTTCTGAAGCAGCTCAAACCCCTTCATAAGCTGCCAGTATCTCTTTTTCAGTTAGGGTGTGTGGTAATCACATATCCTCTGAACAGAGAGAGACATAGCTCTCCCAGGATTTTCCTGGGAAGCTGTGAGAAGCTGTGAGAAAGCTCAGAGAAAAGAATGAGAAACAATTCTTATCTCCACTTGCTGCACCTGTTGAGCACATGTGGATTGTGTTATGGAGATTTGTTTACTAAAGGGTGATTTCTTAATTGGACACTAGATGGTGTTTGGATTGAATGACCAATTAGGTCAAAGCTGTATCGGACTGGCTGTAGGGTGATGAGCTTCTTAATAGGCATAGTTTAATAAAGCGATTGATCAGCCTTCCGGAATCATGGAATCGATGCTAATTATTACCCAGCTGCGCGCCTGCGACCACACACATATTGGTGGCATCTCTACCCTGATGACCTGAGGCATCATGGGGACATCGAGCTAGGAACAACTCTCCCTTGTGTTCCCAATCTATCTTTGATACCTCTATCTTTGCAGTCTGATCTACTTGATGATTGTTTTGGTGTTCCTCATTGGCTCTACTCTTGGAGATATGGGTATCTACATGGTGAACTTTCACAGGTAGTTTTTCTACCCTGGTAGTGATGTCTTTCCACTCATCAGTAGCCGAAACTGTTTTTTCTCTATGCTGTCAATTAGTCTTTTTCCACTTTTCCAGCCAACCCCACAGAACATTGGTTACTATCTACGAATCAGCGTAGAGTTTTGGCCACTTCTCTCTTTCAGCAATGTCCAGGGTCAGTTTTATGGCTTTTAGTTCAGCAAGTTGACTTGATCTACCTTCTTCTTCGGCAGTTTGTGTAACTTGTCGTGTGGGGCTCTATACGGCTGCTTTCCACTTCCAGTTCATCTCTACAATGTGGTAAGAATCATTAGTAAAAACAGTGTAGCGTGTTTTTTCTGTTGGTAGTTGGATATATGCTAGAGTTTCTTCAGCATCTGTCACTTGTTCTTTTTTGTCAGTGGGATTAAAGTTTTCACCTTTAGGCTAGTTTGCAATTATCTTCAAAATTCTAGGATGATTCAGTTTTCTAATACAGGTGCACTGTGTGATGAGGGTAATCTACATGCTTCATGTGGTATTGGTGGTATGGTGAGTAGAGGGAACCTTAGCTTTGAATATCCACCCCAGCACTGGCAGCTGGGGTGCCAGGAGGAGTTGTACTTCAGTGCCTGTTACCTCTGAGGTGGCTAGGACTCCTTCATAGGCTGCTAAAATTTCCTTCTCTGTTGGAGTATAGTTGGCTTCAGATCCTCTATAGATCTGACTCCAAAATCCTAGTGGTTGGCCTTGAGTCTCCCCAGGCACCTTCTGTCAAAGGCTCCAGGACAGACTATGGCTCCTGGTTGCAGAGTAGAGCACGTTCTTTACATCTGGTTCTGTCCTGACTGGGCCAAGGGTTACTGCATGAACAATCTCCTGCTTGATCTGGGTAAAGGCTTGTTGCTGTTTAGGGCCCCACTGGAAAGTGTTCTTCTAGTGGGTGATTAGGTAGACAGGGCTTACAGTCTGGTTGTACTCATGAACATGTATTCTCCAAAAACCTATGGCGCCTAGGAAAGCTTGTGTTTCCTTCTTGCTGGTTGGTGGAGACATTGCTGTGATCTTGTTGATGACGTCGGTGGGAATCTGACGACGTCCACATTGTCACTTTACTCCCAGGAGTTGGATCTCTCAGGTAGGTCCTTTGACTTTGTTCTTCTTGATGGTGAAGCTGGCTCTCAGGAGAATCTGCATGATTTTCTCTATTTTCTCAAATACTTCCATTGCCATGTTCCCCCACACAATGATGTTATTGATATACTGCAGATGTTGTGGAGCCTTACCTTTTTCTAGTGCAGCCAGGATCAGTCCATAGCAGATGGTGGGGCTGTGCTTCCACTCCTGGGGCAGTCAGTTCCAGGTGTACTGCACACCCCTCTAGGTGAAAGCAAACTGAGGCCTGCATTCTGTTGCCAGAGGAATGGAGAAAAATGTGTTAGCAATGTCAGTAGTGGTGTACCGTTTCGTTGCCTTGGACTCCATCTCGTACTGGAGCTCTAACATGTACGGTAGAGCAGTGTTTAGCGGTGGAGTTACTTCATTTAAGGCATGGTAGTCCACATTCAATTTCCATTCTCCTTCAGATTTGCGCACAAGCCAAATGGGACAGCTGAAGGGTGAATGAGTTTTGCTGACCACCCCTTGGCTCTCCAGCTCACGGATCATTTTGTGGATGGGGATCACAGCATCTTGAGTTGTTTGGTACTATCGGCGGTGTACTGTCGAGGTGGTAATTGGTACTTGTTGCTCTTCCACCTTTCGGAGTCTTCCTGTAGATGGGTTTTCTGATAGTCCAGGCAAGATGTTCAATTGCTTCACACCCTCTGTCTGTACAGCAGCTATTCCAGGTGCCCACCTGAGTCCCTTTGGGTCTTTAAAATACCCACTTCGGAGGAAGTCTATGCCCAAAATGCATGGAGCCTCTGGGCCAGTCACAATAGGGTGTTTCTTCCACTCATTTCCAGTCACGCTCACCTCAGCTTCCATCAAAGTAAAATCCTGTGATCCCCCTGTCACGCCAGCAATAGAAATAGTTTCTGCCCCCACATATCTTGATGGGATTAATGTGCACTGTGTACCAGTATCAAACAAAGCCTCATATTCTTGTGATTCAGATGTGCCAGGCCAACGAATCCACCCAGTCTAAAAAACACAGTTTTCCCTAGCCTCTACCTGGTCAGAGGCAGGGCCCCTCTAAGCCTGGTTGTCCTTCTTTCCCTGGGCATATGTCTTGGAGGTTTCTTCAAGAGGATCAGACATATTATCGTTATCATCATACCTGGTAGTTCAGCTACTTCCTTTTCAGTGGAACTTCTTCTCTGAGTCTTGCTATTTTCCAATTCAAGTACCCATTGTGCCAGAGCAGCAGTAGATTTTCTATCCCATCTCTTCATACTTTCTCCACAATCATTCAGGAAGGACAACAGCCCACTTTGTGGAGTGTACCTTCTCTCCTTGTCTGGGGAACATCTACATTTAGGACCAGAACCTCTGATCTGTATTGCTGAGATTTGGAGAAAGCCCTCTTTCACCTACTCCCTGAGTTTCTTGTGATTCTCCTCTATCTTATCTTCTAATTTCTGCAGATGTGTTTCCACAGCTGCAATTCTTGTATGAGTTGAATCATGCACTGCATCTCCATATGCTCAGAGCTTCTTTGCCATATCAAGCATGGTTTCCTCACTGTCATCCCACTTCATTATTGCTAAAGCAGAAGAGTATTCTTGTGGCCCAAGTCGTACAAGTTTTCGCCACATCACGGATGTACATGGTACCAAGTCTGGATTTACAGTGTTTACGTCATCTGAGAAGACAGTCTCTGCCACTGCCATTTCCCTCAAGTGTTGAATTACTTGTTCTATGGTCTTCCACTGAGTCTCCTGTATATAGAGATCATTTGTATATAGGTATCTTTATGCTATACTTCCCAGGACCCGTGCCCAGAGACTCTGAGTGTCAGTCCCCCTCATCATTCCTTGGTCAATGATGGGATCATGTGACAGGGATCCCAAATGCTTTGCTTCCCTACTGTTTAGAATTGTAGCCTCACCTGCAGCATCTCAAAGATGCATTAACCAATTAACTATAGATTCATCACGTCGTTGAGTGTAATCCTTTCTTCAGCCACGAAACTTCTTCAGGGAATAGGACTCAGTATTGACTTCTGATCTTGTGTTAGTTGTTTTACCGCCAGCTTTTGTGTTTGTAATTGGTGTTGAGGGTCCTTCTCCTGCATCATCGTCAGTCACTGGCCGATTGGTTTTGCTTTTGTGCTTCTTTGCCGGGGTGACTGCCAGTGGCTTAGCCTCACTGTCTGGTTTAGTTGCTGGCTTAGGCTCACTGTCTGATTTAGCTACAGCCTGAGTAGCTGGGGCGTTTGCTGTAGCCTGAGTGATTGGGGTAGCTGGTGATTTATCTCCCTGCCCCTCTGCCTCTATCTGCCTCCCTACAGTATCTAGCAGTGTGTGATAAGCATAGGCCAGGGTCCAGCTTATTGTAATGAGCTTTTTCTCCTTAGAGTCATCATGGCACTTCTCTTTCAGATATTTCCCCACCTCAGCTGGGTTCTGAATTTGTTCACATGGAAAATCCCAGTCTACAGGGTCAGAAAATTCCTTCAGGGTTTGGCCCATATCTTCCCATTCTCCACACCACTCAGGATTTTCCACACCTGGGTCTACTTCTGGGTCAGGGGTCTCATCAGCTCCTCTGGGCATCTTAGCCCTCATTCTAGAGAAGCTGCAGACTGTAGAGAGGAAGCTTAACAGATTAAATACTAGGAAAGTGGTCTCTTTAACATTCAGGGGAAACTGAATATTCTCAAAAAGTGATGTAACAGATTCAAAGGAGAAGAAGGAAAGGAATGGCTGGAAAGCCTCATCCTTTGCTCCTCCTCTAATAAACTGGATGCAATTACTAATAAACCCCCAAAACATGCTACTGGAACTGGGACACAGGGTAGGACAAAGAAAGCATAAGCCATACATATCATAAAGAGACTCCAGTACCTTTGTAAACTCCCTATAAATCATTATCACCGAGCCCAGTACAATAGCTATTCTAATCTGTGCCCCTCCACTGTAAAAACTACATGTTAGGGACAATACTGGAGCTATTTCTGGATAAGAAAATAATCCTGGTGATCAGAAAGGTATTACAACCTCAAAAAAGCCTAGAGCCCAGAACCACATGAAGGCTTCTACGCCGAGAGATAATATGAATTCAAGCAACATGGCTACTGACTGCTTTATCCTAATACAGACTAAGTACCACCAAAATGCAATCGGTACACATTTTTTCCACTTTCTCAAGCCATGCATTTGGCACGAAAAAAGTATCTGTCCTGGTTCAGGGCAAATTTGGGAGACAACCCCCAAAGGGGTTCCTATATGTCATGGTTTGGAATGGGAGGAAATTCAGGGAAGTGGTGCAAAGCTTTTTGTGTAACTGACAGTCTGTTGAGTCACTGAGAAGCTGGACATGCTTCTGTGAAACACACATGTTAAAGACGAAAAAACCCCGGGAACTTTCCGGTCGGCGAGGACGTGGCAGGCCCCGGCCCCCGTCTCTGCCAAGCCGGGCCGGGCTGTCCTGCTGCGGGCCGGGCCCTTTCCCTCCTACCCGGGTCGCCCGCCGGCCCCACCATCAGCCCCGTTCTGGCCGGGCCGGGCTCCAGCACCTGCCAGGCAGGAAGGCGGAGGAGGCTGCGGAGTCCAGGCTGGAGCAGGGCTGGCTGCGGCTGTTAAGATCTTGCCGTCAGGTCCCCTCCCCCCAGAGCGGCTGAGACCAGAGACCCCTGCAGCCCGTGCAGAGTGGCCCTGCAGCTGGAATTGAACACAGAGAAAACCAAAGACCAACCATGAAACCAATCCTGGCACGGCACAGCCCAGCCGCAGTTCCCCGCCACTAGTTAGCCGGCAGGTCAGGCAGGCCCCAGGCATGATGTTAACTCTTTCAGTGCTTGAATCCTCCCTCGAGTGAGAGAAAGGAACAAGATGCAAGCATGTAAAGGAACAACATGAAAACATCGAGATCAGTGAGGAAGAAGTTAAGTCCCAGATGGGAGGGAGGAGAAGATGCCTTGATTTTGGAGCTGAAATCCTCTTGTAAGCTGTAAAGAATGCATATTTTATGATTGGCTTTTTGCAAATATTAAAATGAATATTATATGTGTTGTGTTAGAAAGTAATGCTGTATTAATTCTCTTAAGTACTGTGTTAAATATAGTTTTAGGGTATAAAAAATGTTAAAGTAGAAACTATGCTATGTAGGATACTTTTTTTAAAGAAAGGACTCACAGCGAGATAGCAGCCACAGGACACCTGAATCTTTCAGAGAAAAATAATTTATTGCCCTCTTATCAGAAGAAATGGACTTCTTCCTGCCTGGGCAAGGATCAAAGGCTCCTTAGCATTAGGAGGAAGAAGTTGACAGATGATCAGACAGAATCCTGTCTTTGAATGGAATTTATGCATCATGTATGAGATGTATGAATATGCAACAGGCTATTGTTTTTAAGGTTTAATCCTTTGTTAACGGGTGTCCTTTTTCGGGCTTGTGCTGCCCAGAAAAAGGTACCTGGATGTCCGCAACTCTTTGTTTCTATTGTCTCATATTGTCCTAATTCAAATTGTCCAAATTATTATTACTCTAATTGTATTACTATTTTTATAACCATTTTATTACTATTAAACTTTTAAAATTGTAAAAAAACCAAGTGATTGCCATTTTACACATAAGCTATGGAGAAAGTGAAATAAACAAAAAAGGGCCAGGAGACTTCTTCTCCTGTGTAATGCCTATATTAAAAAGTGATCAGCTCAGGATTGGGCGGCTCGACGGTCTGCAGCGTCCGTCGTCTCTCCCAAGGTGACTCAGAGGAGGAGGATATGCGCAGCTTTGTCCACCAGGAGCAGAGCTGGGGATCAGATCCTCTTGGGAGCCTTCAGGGCTTGATCCCATAAGATGTTCCCGACAGATGTTGCCTCGGTCCGGGTCTCCAGACCCCCCAGTCCTGGCCCGGGGGATCTCGAGGACAGGGTGAGGAACGATGAAGGTTTCCCGCATCTCTGCAGGCTCAGCACTTGGTTCCTCACGTCCAGACATCACTCCAGTCTCTCAACTCTTAGGTGGCTCGTTGTTTTTGGGGTTTCTCCATGAGTTTGGAGATGGGGGTCCCACAAAGCATTCTGGTCTTGCGAGTCACTTTGCATAACCCCCCCCCCCCCCACCTTCTCAGGTGTCTTCCCTATTCTGAGAAAGGTAAAACTTAGCTTCGGGCAAGGTCCCCACCCAGGAGAAGGGCCATTACCTCGCCCCAGCCAGGGCTTTTACTAATACAAAAACAACCATTAACGACAACGACCCGTGATTACAATAACAAAACACACAGAACTTGGGCAGGGTCAGTGGTCTGGCTGCCTTTTTGAAACTTTTTCTCATAAAAAAAATATTAACCGAGTTTTTGTTCATAACAGAAAGGACTCTTTCCTTATAACACACGAAACTATGGGGAGATAAAAGTGTTCAAATTGATATTGAGCAAAGGCCTCCATGTTAAAGTAAGCAGATTGTAAGTAGGTGTGATCCCATGAGAAGTTTGAACAGAGCACTCATCAGCATATTGGTTGGGAAATCTCAAAATTTGGGAAATCTGAAATTGGTGAACCAAAACCACAACAGGAAATTTGTGTTTCCGCCTGGTTTCGAACTGAAACCACCACACTCTAGAAAGCAGATTCAATTGGCCCTCCCCCCAACCAGTTTGGGAAAAAAACCTCCTTGGAGAAAAGTGGAAAAAACTGTTTATTAAACAATCAAACCTAAACAATATTAAACAATAAAACCTCTTTTTGCTCCAAAAGAGAGACAAACTCAGAAAGTTCCCTTCCTGGGTTGTAGCTCGGCTCACTCAGTCTCTAATCAGTCCCTCCAGCACTGGAAATGCCACGGCCCAGACCAGGCCCAGTGGGCCACAGGAGAGAGCTGCTGGTGCTCTTCCAGGTGTTCAGTCCAGAGCAGGTTTAAATAGGTCCAAAGACAAGGAAAAAACCACAGTCCAGGGAACTTCTTTGCCTCAGCGAACTAAAACTAAGTAAAAGCAAAGGGTAGCTCTGTCCTGCTGTCTGTCCATCTGCAGTAAACACAGTCCAGGAGCAGGAATGTGGAGGAGTGAGTGCAGTTTCTGAAAACAAACTCCGTGCTTCTTCTCGCTCCCTTTCGCTCTTGGAACACGTCTTAAAGGTGCAAAACTTATTATCCAGCACAAGCAGAACAGATTGGGGATACAGATTGGGGATACAAGCATCATATAGCCAACCCAGGACAAATCCTTCCCCACTTTTAAATTCAAAGTCCTCCTATTCCATTAAAAAAGATTCATACTGTAATTACAGAGCACTGGTCATCCACTTAGAGGCTCTTTCAGTTAATAAAACTTTAACTTGATGTGAAACCTTAACAATCAAATATCCTCCCATTGTCAGTTTTTGGGCCTCTATTACCATCAAAGCCATGTCTGCACAGTTCTGCAGACAATGAGGCCTGCCTCTGGCAACTGGGTCTAACAGCTTAGAAAAAGCTGCCCTGTCCCTCCATGTTCTTGTACCAAAATTCCTTTATCATGGCCCTGTTTAAAATCCACATATAGCTCATGTTATGAACAAAAACTCGGTTAATATTTTTTTATGAGAAAAAGTTTCAAAAAGGCAGCCAGACCACTGGCTCTGCCCAAGTTCTGTGTGTTTTGTTATTGTAATCACGGGTCGTTGTCGTTAATGGTTGTTTTTGTATTAGTAAAAGCCCTGGCTGGGGCGAGGTAATGGCCCTTCTCCTGGGTGGGGACCTTGCCCGAAGCTAAGTTGTACCTTTCCCAGAATAGTGAAGACACCTGAGAAGGTGGGGGGGGTTATGCAAAGTGACTCGCAAGACCAGAATGCTTTGTGGGACCCCCATCTCCAAACTCATGGAGAAACCCCAAAAACAACGAGCCACCTAAGAGTTGAGAGACTAGAGTGATGTCTGGACGTGAGGAACCGAGTGCTGAGCCTGCAGAGACGCGGAACACCTTCGGACCCTCTCGCCCTGACCATGGGAGTTGACCCCGGAGCTGAGACCAGGCCGACTGAGTGGGAGAAACCAACATCTGACACCATCTTATGGGATCAGGAGACCCAAAAAGGCTCCCAAGAGGATCTGATCCCCAGCTCTGCCCCTGGTGGACAGAGCTGCGCATATCCTCCTCCTCTGAGTCGCCCTGGGAGACGACGGACGCTGCAGACCCGTCGAGCCGCCCAATCCTGAGCTGATCACTTTTTAATAAAGGCATTACACAGGAGAAGAAGTCTCCTGGCCCTGTTTATTTCAGCTGGGGGCTCTCGTCCGGGATAGCCACGCCACAAGAGGACTCAGGACTGGCCATCTTGGATCTTCAGAGGACAGCTGGCTACCAGGACCAGAGGGACCGGCTCAGGACAGCGACGCAGAGGAGCACCGGAGCACCGGACTGGTGAGAAACTCGGTGGCGGGAGCGGGAGACGTGCGCATGTGTGTGTGAGTGAGACGAGGGCCGGCAGCCGGACCTTCGAAGCGAGAGTGGACCCCTCAGTACTGCGGTTCCGTTTTTTCGCGAGAAAAGCGGCCAGGAACAGGGGGACGCGAGTGGAATTAGTGTGAGTGAGTCGTCTCCCAAGGGGGAATAAAGGGCCCCCCCCACTCCGGGCGTGCGGAGTGAATTACTGTGTATGAGTGGCACGCACCCCAAAGTCCTGACAAAGCGAGGTCAGGCACTTTTGTAAGTCTCGAGAAGGATTCGAGTAAGATTTGTCAGTCCCGAGAAGGATTCGGGTGGTTCACAAGCCCTGCAGGCAAAGTAAGTCCTGACGAAGGGAGGTCAGGCACTTTTGTAAGTCTCGAGAAGGATTCGAGTAAGATTTGTCAGTCCCGAGAAGGATTCGGGTGGTTCACAAGCCCTGCAGGCAAAGTAAGTCCTGACGAAGGGAGGTCAGGCACTTTTGTAAGTCTCGAGAAGGATTCGAGTAAGATTTGTCAGTCCCGAGAAGGATTCGGGTGGTTCACAAGCCCTGCAGGCAATGTAAGTCCTGACGAAGGGAGGTCAGGCACTTTTGTAAGTCTCGAGAAGGATTCGAGTAAGATTTGTCAGTCCCGAGAAGGATTCGGGTGGTTCACAAGCCCTGCAGGCAAAGTAAGTCCTGACAAAGGAGTCAGGCACAAACCCCAGCGAAGGAGGCTGCGGTTTGCTTTTAAGTCCTGATACGGTGAAGCCTAAAAATTGGCAGGTTAGGCAAACTAAAAATCAGGCAGTTGTTTCTCCTGACTGAGGGTGTCAGGCACGACCCGGATTCTTGGCCGTGGCTTCGTGTGTTTAAGTCCCGATAGATGTAAGACCTGACGCTGGGAAGTTGGGCAATCAAGAGATTGGGCAGTTGTTTCAGTATAAAGTCCTGAGCATCAGGCAGTAAATTTGAAGTTCAGTGGAGGAGGCTGGAGCTCCTCAAGGAAGGTTTTTTTTTAAATTCCCGGTCAGTAGAGGCACCTTCGGGATATTTTTTATTGAGACTTGAAAAATGGGATGTTGTAGTAGTAAAAAGACCGGCAAGAGACTGAGGTATATACATCCCAATAGTCCCTTAGGAGAACTGTTAGTAAAATGGGATTCTATAGAGGCCACGGAGGGATTAGATAAAGTGAAAATGATCCATTATTGTATGGAAGTCTGGCCAGAATTAGAGGTGCAAGGAGGATGGCCTTGGTGTGGGACAAAGGATAAGTGGATGTGCCAACAATTAAATAATTATCTGACAGCTCGAGGGGATACTGATCCTGAGCAATTATTGTATGTAGCTTGCTGGTTAAAGAGTGCTGTTGGGGATGAAGGGGTGCGAATTTGTAAGGTACAGAGGAAGAAAGAGGGGAATGAAGGAGGGGATGATAGGACTAGTAAAAGATGGAACCCCCTGGATTATTTGCCTCCTTCTGCCCCTCCACCTTATAATCCTCTTCTTCAAGCACCTCAAATGGCAGGTCCGGTTCCTCCCCCGGCTGCCATCTCATTACCACCTGCTCAAATTCCTCCTTCTACCTCTTCAGCTTCAGCTATGATAAACCCAGTATCTCCTCCAGTTCCTTCTGCACCACCACAAGTGCCTACTCCACCTGCTGCATTCTCCACGCCTTCTCCAGCTCCACTTAATATCTACTCAGGCTCTTCTCCCCCTCCTATTGCTGTCCCTTTACCTCCTTCTACCTGGGACACAAATGCCTCCTCGCCCGATAGACAGCTATCAGCAAATACACCTGCTGATGGGCAGAAAGTTCAGGGTAACCCAGAAAACCCACAAAGTAGTTTGGCATCTGAAGATGGGCCGTACTGTAGCACCAGATCCAAGAGCTCCAAGGCAGAGAGACTCTTTCCCCTCAGAGAGGTTCCTATGGGAGGAGTTGGCTTTGTGAATGCTCCCCTAACTGCTTCTGAGGTGAGGGGATTCAAGAAAGAGTTGGGGCATTTAGTTGAGGACCCAGTGGGCATAGCCAAACAAGTGGATCAATTTCTAGGTCCAAATATCTACACTTGGGGGGAAATGAATTCCATCCTGAGTATATTATTTTCCCCAGAAGAGGTCCAGATGATAAGGGCGGCTGGCATAAAAATTTGGGAGAAAGATAACAGTCCAGGACCCCAGGTGCCATCAGGTGAACAGAAATTGCCACTAACGGAGCCCAACTGGAACCCTAACCAGGAGGAGGGGAGGAAGGCCATGAGGGAATATAGGTCTTTGATAATACGGGGGATCAAAGAGTCAGTTCCCAAAGGAACTAATACCCAATTGGCATTTGAGGGTGCACAGGAGAAAGATGAAGCTCCTGCTGCCTGGCTTAACCGCCTAAGGCGGAACTTTCAGTTGTACTCTAGAATAGACCCAGACACCCCGGAAGGTCAAATGCTACTAAAAGTCCAATTTGTTACCAAATCTTGGCCTGATATACGGAGAAAATTGGAAAAGATGGAAGATTGGCAAGAGAAGGACATTAATGAGTTATTAAAAGAGGCACTGAAGGTGTATTTAAGGAGGGAGGAAGATAAAGCAAAGGCCAAGGCTAAGATCATGGTTGCTGTAGCTAGAGAAAGTGCAGGGTGGGCGGGTCCACCACCAGGAGGAGGCAAGGATAGGTCAGTACTGTCAGGTGCAAGAGGGATGGAGACACCTCAAAGCCCTTTGAGAGAGCGACATTGCTCTTACTGTGGAAAGGCAGGACACGTGAGGAGGTTTTGTAGAAAACTCAGTCTCGATGAGGCAATAGCCAGGGAACAAGATAATTTAGGGAAGATCCTTAAAGGTGACGATTAGAGGGTCAGGGGCTTTACACTATAGGGGACCTGATGTAACATCTAGAAGAGCCCTTGGTAAACTTTGAAGTGGGACCCTTAAATGAAGAATTAGAATTTTTGAGTAGATACAGGAGCAGATAAGTCCTGTCTCAACAAAGTACTAAGAAGTATAGTATAGTATAGTATAGTATAGTATAGTATAGTATAGTATAGTATAGTATAGTATAGTATGGTATGGTATGGTATAGTATAGTATAGTGAAAAACATCTGAAGTTAGAAAAAAACAGCTAGGTAGAAAGGATATCCAATAGCACCAAAACTGGCCAGTAATACTTAACTTGTAATAAGTGATGTGAAAGTAAAACAAACGTACCTTATTGTTGTCTTGTTGTGTGCGTGAGAGCGAGTCACAAAGTCAGCCTCAACTTCCCGGGCACGTGGGAAGGGGGCAGTGAAAGTGTGTGTATGTGTGACCTGCAAACCAGGCTTGTGTCCCCCAGGCGGGTGGGGGCTGTGGCCAAAGAGTGTGTGTGACCTGCAAACCAGACTAGTGCTCCCCAGATGTGTGAGGGAGCTGTAGCTGTAAGAGCGTGAGTGACATGCAGACAGCCTCACAGGTGAATGTGCACCAGAGGCAACCAGAGCCAGGGCCCTTCCAGGAGGCCCAGAGATGCTGAGACCTGTGGGCCAACCCCAAGGTGAGGGGAGCCACAGTGATTTTCTAGCAATAATGATCCAGTTTGTGTCTTGAGGGTGTGAAGGAATGTGTGAGAATAAATATAGACAAATTAGAATAGAGGTAATGTAGATTGTGCATTATAAGTTTTACCACATCTCCTTAGAGGGAAGTGTATTGTGTAGAAGAATGGCGTAAGAAAAAAAAAGAGAAAAAAATTCAAGTGTAAGGGGTTGAAAGAAGTATTTAAGCTGTAAGTGAAAGTGAGAAACAGAAGCAAGAGATAAATAGATAAGATCTTGAAAAATAGAACAGAAAAACTAGTGAATTAAATACACAGAAAAATAGGGGAATAAAAATACTTTGGGAGTTAAGTTAGCTGAGAAATACAACTCCTTGCAAAATACAGAGTATGTAGAAGTTGATGAGAGAAACATGCAAGCTATGGAAAATGAGAAATTAACCAATAACATTAAACAGAGAAACTGAGTTTTGATAAAATCATTAAATTGCAGACCATTAATGCCTGTGTTTGAAAGCCCGTTTCAGGTACTCTTCATTACTAATTCGACTGTGCAGACCAAAAGAAAAAGGTTGGACTCACATCACTCTCACCTCCTGGCATTGGACCAGGATTCAACACCAGTTTTTTTTTTTCCCTCTGGCATTCTAGCATTGGATCGGACTCCACCCCTTTGTCCTTCTGGCATTGGGCCAGAGTCCCAGTTTTTCCCTCTGGCATTGGACCAGAGTCCACATCACTCTCACCCCCCGGCGCTGGACAAGATTCATCTGCTTCACAAGTTAATTCACCTGAGTATACTGTGATTTAAAGATGACTCTCAGAAGGAAGAGTCAAAAAGACTGAACTGTGTGGAAAAAAAAAAATGGTATCAGAGTTCTAATATTGCTTAAAATGTTTTAAGACTGTTCTGTGTAAATTATGTTGGAAAAAAGTTTAGGACTGTAAATAAGTAATTCGGGTTAAGTTCCCCAATTTATTTCTAAAGACTCCAGGTTAATCCTCTACAGAACACTCCCCTGGGAGGGGAAACCAAAATTGGTAAGGAACAGACCGAGAGAGGTTTAACCAGAGAAACGGGTAGAAGGGACTCTAAAGAGCTTGGAAGCTTTTCCTCAGTAAAGTTCCCCAAGAGGCAAGGCCGGGTGGGCAGGCTGTGTGAGATGACCCATACCGGACTCTTGGGAAGGGTAGTGCTGATGGCTCTGATTGCTGGTGGTGCTCAGGGGAGCCCAGCTGAGCCATGCAATGAATGCTACCAACCCCTCTGTGAGGAGGAAGTGAGCTCCTGGTCGAGAGTCCACATCAGTTCTAACCCTGATTGTGTTAACCTCTCCCAATTGGTCTTTTATCAAAAAAATAAGAGAGTGTATTGGATAATATACAATACTGCCACTTTTAGGCAGCCACTCCTAGGAGAGTGCCCTATAGGGGAAGCCTGGTTGTGCTTTGAATGGGATGCTGCTGAAACAAGCTCAGCAGATCTAGTAAAAAGCAAAGAAATGGTGAAAATAGTAAGAAAAATTGTTTGTTACAAGTATTTATATGGGTATACTGGAAAAGAGATAAACTCCTTTAGGAACACATTTCAGGGGAGCCTTAAACCCCTAGATTTGATCTTGTCTGGCAGCTGCACCGCTAGAGTGATAAAACCAATTTTCTTGTTGCCCAAAGAAACTGGATCAAGTTTGGGAGTTCCTATATATAATGATTTGGGAGAAATTAAACAGAACAGGCACAGTGAAATAGAAATTGAGAAAATCCAAAATTGTAAAAGCCAAATTCGGATCCCAATATCTATGTTAAACAAAATTATTCGGCTCCAGGCAGTATTAAAAATAAAGAATTCAATTATTAGGAACATTTCAAACGAAATAAAAAGGTTAGCATGTGTAAATAATGAAGATCAGACTTCTACACTTGATCTCAGTGGGTGGGAGAACCTGGAGATTTTCAAAAAGGATGTGTGGGAAAAGGTAGTTTTTCTCGCTGTGTGTGCACTTGGAGGATTGCTATTTTTACTATGCTTATTTATCTGTTTCAGTAAAATAGTGTTTGCCGTGAAGACAAACCTGAAGAAACCAAGGAAAGTAACAAGGTTAAGTAACCGTGATTACCAAAGTGCACAAGAGATTTATAGTAGATTCAAAACAAAAATCGGGAGTTGATGCGAGCTTAGAGTTTAAGCTCGATCAAAGAAAAAGAGGGGGGACTGTTATGAACAAAAACTCGGTTAATATTTTTTTATGAGAAAAAGTTTCAAAAAGGCAGCCAGACCACTGGCTCTGCCCAAGTTCTGTGTGTTTTGTTATTGTAATCACGGGTCGTTGTCGTTAATGGTTGTTTTTGTATTAGTAAAAGCCCTGGCTGGGGCGAGGTAATGGCCCTTCTCCTGGGTGGGGACCTTGCCCGAAGCTAAGTTGTACCTTTCCCAGAATAGTGAAGACACCTGAGAAGGTGGGGGGGGTTATGCAAAGTGACTCGCAAGACCAGAATGCTTTGTGGGAGCCCCATCTCCAAACTCATGGAGAAACCCCAAAAACAACGAGCCACCTAAGAGTTGAGAGACTAGAGTGATGTCTGGACGTGAGGAACCGAGTGCTGAGCCTGCAGAGACGCGGAACACCTTCGGACCCTCTCGCCCTGACCATGGGAGTTGACCCCGGAGCTGAGACCAGGCCGACTGAGTGGGAGAAACCAACATCTGACACCATCTTATGGGATCAGGAGACCCAAAAAGGCTCCCAAGAGGATCTGATCCCCAGCTCTGCCCCTGGTGGACAGAGCTGCGCATATCCTCCTCCTCTGAGTCGCCCTGGGAGACGACGGACGCTGCAGACCCGTCGAGCCGCCCAATCCTGAGCTGATCACTTTTTAATAAAGGCATTACACAGGAGAAGAAGTCTCCTGGCCCTGTTTATTTCAGCTCAAATTCCTTTCCTGAGTCTGGAAGAGCTAAGACTGGGGCATTAAGAAATT
Organism: Melospiza georgiana; assembly: GCF_028018845.1. Classification (NCBI taxonomy): domain Eukaryota; kingdom Metazoa; phylum Chordata; class Aves; order Passeriformes; family Passerellidae; genus Melospiza; species Melospiza georgiana. The sequence goes on along the minus strand of NC_080464.1, from coordinate 6,002,183 downwards.
TTTCTTTTAATTTGCTAAAGCTTTGCTCTCCTTCTGATGTCCATAGCACAATGTTAGGACAGTTTTGGGTTAAAAAGTCATATAAAGGTCTGGCTAAAACAGAAAAATCCTCAATCCATGCTCGGCAGTAGCCCACCAACCCCAAAGCCTGCTGTAACTCCTTCTTTGTTAGGGGTAATAGTACTTGTGAAATTCCTTGTAATTTTTCTGGATCAATATACCGTAACCCTCCTGCCAGAATGTTTCCCAAATATTTGACTTTTTTCTCTACCAACTGTGCCTTCTTTTGAGACACTCCAAGTCCCTTTTTAGCAAGAAAATTAAGCAGCATTTCATTAGCCTCTTCAACCACCTTTACCTGTTCCCTTGATAAAAGCAAGTCATCCACATACTGCAACAATCTAACTCCCGAGGGTGTAGTAAACTCTCTTAATATTTTCTTGCAAGGCTTGCTCAAACAAAACTGGTGATTCTGAATATCCCTGTGGAAGGACTGTCCATGGCAATTGTTGTTTTACCCTTTTCCCTCGTTCCTCTTGTTCCCACTCAAAGGCAAAATAGTGTTTACTCTCCACTGTAATCGGACACCCCCTAGAAAGCATCTGGTCCTGCACTATTCTGTAGGCTTCATCTGGTTTCTTAACCAGAAGGATAGGGGTGTTATAGGGAGACATACATGGCTCCAAATGACCTGCCTTTAGCAGGGACTCAATGACAGGCTGTAACCCATTCTTTCTCTCCCTTGAAAGAGGGTATTGCTTTTTAGGCACCACTTGTCCCGGTTGCTTAAAAGTAATTTGGAGAAGCTCTATGTCTAATTTTCTGTATTTCCCTGGGACTGCTCACACTTCTGGGTTTATTTCAACCTAAGCCTTCTCAGATATTTTACACAAAGATGTCACAGTGTTGGACTCTGTGTCATTTTTTACAATACTAATTTACATTCCCACTTTAGCCATCAAATCCCTTCCCAGTAAATTATAATCACAATTAGGAACAAGGTGGCTTGAGAGGCCCCTGTGTCTACCAGGAAACACACCTCCTCTTGATCTGGACCCACCTTAAAAGTTAACGAGGGCTCCAGTGTGGTGGGTCCCTGGTATAATGAGAGCCCCTGATACCACTAACAATTCATCTCCATTAATCACTGGACTTCCTCCTCCTGATGATTCAGCTGTCTCTGTGGACATTCCTGCTTCCAGTGTCGCTCTGCCTTGTAGATAGCACACTGATTCTTTCCCAACCGCTGCTTGGGTTGTCTCTCCCCTGCTGAGGAGGGAATACTTCTGCTACTTCTTTGTGGCTGACCCCATCTCTTCTATCCTGGGGGACCCCTTGGGTCCTGCAGTTTATCCCTCTGGGGCTATAAAAACTCTGTCATTAAATGAGCCTTGATTGGTCTTATCCTAGGCAAGCTATGACAGCTCCAGAGCTCAGCTCCCAGGGGGACTGAGTGCCAGAGGCCAGCTCGCTTTCAGACCAAGACCGTGGGTCAGCCCCTAGCAAGCAGGGAATATTCAGCTCTTAGTGATTAGGCAGCTCTTATAATTTCAACTTTGCTTGCTAGGTAGCTTTCTCCCTTGGCTTAAGGCTCCAGCAGACGGTAGAGAGAGGAGAAGGAGAAGACGCCGGCTGTTCCACATGTATAGCTTTATTGCAGGTGTTCGTGAAGGGTCTCAGCTCTTCTTCTTCCGAGTTAGTAGGGGTACAGTATGCTACTTTTATACCCTTGGCCTGGTTCCAATCCCGACCAATGGCAAGGGGTTAGAGTGACCATAAGTGACCAATAGTAGGGTTAACACGATATTGCCTTACATGGTTATAGGGATAGGGTATAGGGTGGATGTCCCTGGAGTCAGGAAGCTTCTTTGCTGCTGTGTCAGCATTCAGATTCTCCAAGGGGCCCTGGCTAAAGTTGATTTTTCTACTACAACTCCACTTTCTGTTTTTACAAAAAATGCAGTCGCGATAGTTCTTTTGAAACAGTGAACAAGGCACAAGAACATAGCTAACACAATAAGAATTACAAGGAGAATCAACAACAATCCCTTAACTAAAGATGCAGCCCATCCTGTTAGTCCCCATTGCCCAAAAAGTTCATTGACCCAATCTGGGATTCTTTCTACTTTCAAGCCCTTCACGAGATCTTTCAGTTTCTGGATGTTTGCATGGATGGACTCCGAACGCGAAGAGAGGTTGAAGCAGCACATGCCTTCGGAGTCCTCACATCCATGTCCGTGGGCAAGCAGCAGGAAGTCGATTGCTGCTCAGTTTTGGAGGGAAGCTTGTCTTGTGGTTTCTTCTTCCTTTAAGAGACCACTTATGGCTGCTGACGTGGCGTTAGCTTGTTTACTGAGCCAGCACCCAAGGTGATTGATTTCACCGAGGGCTTTAGCTGCAGCTACCCAGGGTAAAAACAGAAAGACAGCAATTTTTTTTGGTCTGTTCCAATCATACAATCTCGGATCACAATTTTCATCAAATTCAGTGTAGGACCTCTTTTGCCATTTTGATTCTCTTTCTTTTTTCCAATTATGTAACAGGGTGATGTTTGGAGTGAGGGTAGAAAGTTTTCCCAGAGTACAGGGACCTCTCTGGAGTCGGGAGGGGATCCCTGCCCATACTCTGTCACCACAGATGAGAAACATTCCCTTGGGTAGTACTTTGGGATGGAGAGTGGACACAGAAATCACACGAGCCGTGTAATTGCACCAGTCATGAGGGTTATAGGCTTTGTTAATTGGTGATACATCTTTTCGATATGTGTTTTTGTGTTGGTCAGTTTCTGGCCAATTGTTTTTCGGACGCCTAAAGTAAAATTTGACACAATATGTGGCCTTGGAGGATCCCAATAGATCCAATTCTTGGGGTTCCTCTTGAGCATCTGGAAGAATTTTTGTCCACTCATCCCAAGTATCAGCCCCATTGGGTCTCTTACCTGTGGTGCGGAGAACCTTGGAGTTATGGGCAGGCCAGTCGTCTGCTACAAAGAGAATTCCTACTAGACATGTGGAAAGTGGGTTATCAATGCTTCCCACGGACAAGCACATGTATTGTTTTAGTGTTTTTGCTAAGGTTACCCCAACATTATGGCTGGGCTAATCCAGCTGAAGGCACGCGGTACAGTGTAGAGCATCCAGGCAGCGGTGAGGACAGCACCGACTGAGATATTTTTCATCTTTGGGCAGGATTAAGGCTTCTGATAGGGAATATAAACACAATTTGTTATCTTTATGATGAGAGGGATTTCTGCCTTGTTCTTTTCTGTGTTCCCCTCCTCCCCCCCTTTTTCTTTTAATTTCTAAGCTACACTACGGGAGGAGGAGTGGGTAGAAGGTTAAGGGGTTTTAAGGTTAGGAAGAGGGAATAATAAGGTTTTTTAAATTACAAAACACAGTGTAATAACACAAAATTCAGAGAACACTTTTGTGTTAAGGCTATCTGTGGCCTGTTACAGCAGACTGTTATTTAACTTTCTGTTTTGTCTGCTGCCTTGTAATGGGGCGGTCTGTTTTTATGTTTGTAGGTGTTCGGCGACGTCTTCATCTCCAGGTTGAGCTGGTTTGGTTTTGAGGTAGTCTTGTGTTTGCCTCAGGAGAGTTCTTGTCTTCATCTGCAGTAGTGTTTGCTGTGCCTAAGTATGGTTTTACGTATTTTCCTGGGTACCACCTTGGACCCGATGGTAGTAGCACGCACGCATATCCTCTACCCCAGGTAATCAACTGATGAGGCCCAGAAATTTGGTGTGTTTCAGGGTCCTTCACGAGCACAGGTGGTTTCTCCGTGAGTTTTGCTTGGGTGGTATTTGCAAAGTGGCGAAGTATTGGTGGGTCAGGCTCTGATGCTGTGCAGTTCAAGAAGTTGATGACATAGAGAGCCTTGCAAAGTCTCTCCACCGGAGATGTGATTTTTGTGTCCCTGTTCTGTTGCTCAAGGAGTCTTTTGAGGGTTTGATGTGTCCTTTCCACGATGGATTGTCCTGTGGGGTTTATAGGTATGCCCGTCTTGTGTGCTATGCCCCATTCATTGAAGAACTCCTTCAACTTGTGGGAGGTACAGGCAGGTCCATTTTCTGTTTTAATCTCCTTTGGTACCACCCAGGGTGGCAAAAGCGAGGAGAAAGTGTTTTATTGAGTGCATGGTCTTTTCTCCTGCATGTGATGATGCAAACACTGCTCCTGAGAATGTGTCGACCGAAACATGCACATACTTTGACCTTCCAAAAGGTGCAAAGTGGGTTATATCTGTCTGCCACAGCTGACAGCTATTCAGACCTCGGGGATTGACTCCCGTCCCCATAGATGGTATCTGGTAGTTTTGACAGTTCGGACAGGTAGCCACAATAGCTTTTGCCTAATCCTTTGAGAGCTTAAACATTCTCATAAGGGCAGGTACATTTTGATGAAAAAATGCTTGTGACAGCTTTGCCTGAGCAAAGATGTTAGGAACATCAGCAGTTTCTGCTGCCATTCCTAATGCATCTGCTTTCCTGTTCCCGTCTGCAACTAAACCTGTGAGGCCCATGTGAGACCTCACATGCATTATGTGATAAGGTTGCTTTCTGTGGGATATCAATTGTATTAATTTAGAGAGCAGTTGGTATAGCTTTGGGTTAGAGACCTCTTTGAGAAGAGCATGTTCTGCTCTCATAGCTATTCCCGCAACATAAGCTGAATCTGTGAACAGATTGAAAGGCTTGTTTTTAAATTTTTCAAAGGCTCTGACGACAGGTGCTAATTCTGCTATCTGTGGCGATCCTACTACTGTTTGTACATCTGATTGCCCATCTTGTGTTTGGGGGTCTCTCCAAGTAATCACCGACTTGTGGGATGACCCTGAGCCATCTGTAAATAGTTAGAGCCTTGAGAGTTTTTCTACTTTGGATTTGTTTTGGGATCAAATGGAAAGTTTCATTCTTGTTAAAAAGCTCATGTTGTGGGATCTCTGATGAAGTTTGACCCGTATAACTGTCCAGAGGAAACTGTAGACTCGCATTGGTCTTGATCAAATCCTCAAAGTCTTTAAGGCTTATTGGCAAATATATGCATTCAAAATCGCAACCTGAAAGAGAGCAAAGGCAAGTCCTTGCCTTTTTTATTAAGTGCGCTATAATCTCCTGGTAGCTGGTCAGTGTTTTTGTGGGCTGGCTACTTGTAAAAACCCATTCCAGTATCAACAAAGGATCTCGCAGCTGAGGGTCCCATTGGAAGATCAGTCCATGGAATCTGGGTGTTTTTCCCAGGATGATGAACTGGAAAGGCAGACTGGGCTCAAAGCGATGGGCTTTGCGTGAAGACAGGGCTTCCTGGACTTTGACGATGGCACCTCTGGCTTCCTCTGTGAGAGTGCAGGGAGAGTCCAGTTCCTTGGGTCCCCAAAGAAGATTGAACAAGGGAGCAAGGTCCTCTGATGTAATTCCTAGCAGTGGATGCACCCAGTTGATGGATCTGCACAGGCTGTGTAAGACCCTGAGGGTTTTTGGGTCGTCGTTGGTGGCGATCTGCTGAGGTAGGATGGTTCTTTCCCCGATCTGGACTCCAAGGTAAGTCCGTGGCTCATGGTGCTGGATTTCGTCCTCACATATTTACATTCCTGCCTTTTCAATGGCTTCAATAGTCTTTTTAACCGTTTTGTCCAAGTCAGCTTTATCTGAAGCACACACCAGAATGTCATCTATATAGTGATAGATGATAGCGTCTGGAAATGATTTCCGAATGGGAGACAGGATGTGAGCCACATACCACTGGCAGATAGCAGGGCTGTTTTTTAGGCCCTGAGGAAGAAAACACCAATGATATCTTTTGAGCGGAGCTTCCTTGTTAATAGAGGGAACGGAGAAAGCAAACCGTGGAGCATCCTCAGGGTGCAGTGGAATGCTGAAGAAACAGTCCTTAATGTCTATGATAGCAAGTGTCCAGTCTCTAGGCAGCATCGATGGGGAGGGCAGGCCAGGCTGAAGAGGGCCCATGTCCTCGATGATTTTGTTGATTCTGCGAAGGTCGTGGAGAAGCCTCCACTTGTTAGTACCAGGCTTTGGTAAAACGAAGACTGGAGAGTTCCAAGGGCTGTCGGACTCCACTATGTGGCCTTTTTTGAGCTGTTCTTCCACAAGGGCGTTTAGGGCACGCAGCTTGGCTTTCTTTAGGGGCCACTGCTAGGTCCAGATTGGCTCATGGCTTTTCCAGGTGAGACAGGGTATTTCTGGCAGCGCGCTCAACTCAGTGGCCCCAGTCAGAAATCCTGAATGGGAATGCGTAGGGAAGCACCCCACTGGGATAAAACGTCTCTGCCCCAAAGGGTGATGGGGGCCCTTACCACAAATGGACGAATGGTTGGCAACTTGCCTTCAGGCCCTTCAATGAGGATGTTGTTCTTGCTCCTCATGGATACTGTAGTTCCACCAACCCCGGAAATCATGCCTGCAACAGGTTGTAGATCTCAGTGTGCTGGCCAATCTGAACAGGCGATGATGGTCACATCTGCTCCGGTGTCCAGCATCACTGGCAGGTGGGTCTTCTCTCCTTTGCAGGAGAGGCCAGACTCGATGGTAGGCTTGGATGGTCCCATGACATGTGCCCACATAGCTGTAGGGTTGAGAGGAATCTGTTCCCTGTGATTTTTTGGGAGTAAGAAGGCCTGAGCTATTGGAGTTCCCTTGGAAAGAAAAAATGGTAAGTCTATGCAGTATACCTGCACAAGGATCTCTTGTCCCGGCTGCACTGTCAGCACTTCCGGAACAATGAAGATTTCCTTTGGAGTATTTAGAGAATCACCTGTAATTAAAATGTCTGAAGGACTCCCTTTAGGTCCATATTGTCCTGTGTGAACACGGTGAACATTCTTATCATTAAAGTCAATGGACAAAGCAGTTACCAGTTGCTGGCGGGTACCCATTTGGGCTGACCCATGGGTTGGGGCTTCGTCTTTGGGTCTGGAGCAGCCTGGGTTTGTGCATGATTGGGTCTTGGTGGCCTTTGATTTGTATTCTGCACCCGAAGGTCGAACGGGTGGCTCAAGGAGTTTAAAGGACGCGGTTGATAGCGTTGATGATGTTGGGGTCTTTGATAATAATTCCGATGGTATCGGGGGGGGTGATCTCTCTGGGCAGTCCTTTACATAATGTCCTAGTTCTCCACAGTGATAGTATTTAGCTTGTTCTTTAGAGGTTATGACTGCATATGCACCAGAAAATCCTTCAGCAATACCCTTAGCAACTGCTTGGGCCACTGTATTTTCAGTGGACATGTGACGTGTACAGCATTCTAGCATTTGCTCTATAGTAGGGTCTGTATCCACGGGTAAAGACCTCAAAATGGCCTTACATTTCTCATTTGAGTTGCTGAAAGCAAGCTTACATAAGAGTTCTTTTCTTGCCTCTGTACTCTCTATTTGTTTCTCCAAAGCATCTCTAAGTCTGTCCACAAATTTTATAAAGCTTTCTTCAATGCCTTGTTTTATAGGAGAAAAATGCATTGTTGGCATTGACTCATCCTGCATAAGAAGGAAGGAGGTTTTAACTGTGATTGCAACATCCAGCAGTGCTTCTTTATTCCGAGTTTCCATTTGTTCTGCTGGCTTTTGAAAGTCTCCTTCGCCGGCCAACTGTTCTACTGTAAAGTTGGTCTTAGTAGCATCAGCAGTATATGAATCTGATAACGTTTTTAAGTGTTTCTTCCAATGCCTATCCCATAACAAATATTCTGCCGGTGACAGGAGGCATTGTGAAATATTTTTTACATCATGAGGAAGCAAGACATGTACAGAGAACATGGCTTCCAGGAAATTTCTAAAGATATGTGAACTACGTCCATGTTCCTTGGCTATATTTCTCAATTGCACTAGTTCCTTATTAGAAACTGGTTTCCATGTCTTGATTTTAGATTCCCCACCATTCCTTCCTTGCCTGTACTCGACCGGAAAGGCTGTGATTTTCTGTGCTAGGTCCCAATTCCCAGACTTCGTAGCTTCTATCTTAATAAGAGCCCATGGGTCTATGCTAATCATATCAAAATCAGATTCATCGGAGGAGCCCTCATCGTCTGAGGAAAGCTGTGAGGGATATGCTACCCGTGAATTCCTTTTTTGTCATTTAGAAGAGTTTTTCATGGTTTTCAGTGACTGGCCGGAAGTTGGCACTATTGGGTGAGGGGTAGCAGCACAGCAGGGACCGGATTGGGTGGGGGGAGGGTGACGCCACGGGTGGCCTCTGATCCGTTCGGGTGGCAGGAGGGTTAGGTCAGGGGTTGGAGGGACGCGTGGGGGCAGGGGAGATGGGCGGGCTGGGGATGCATGCCTGGGGGGTTTGGGGGTACGCAAGCAATGCCGCTGGTTTGGGATACTACAGGTATAGGGTGAACTGGTGTTGCTGCGCATGTGTGAGGCTGGGTGCAGGGGGATAGGGTGTGGGCATGGCTCGGGAAAGGAGCGGGAGGGGCCGGCCCGCTCCCAGCCAGGGCCGGAAGGGCCGGGGCGGTCTCGGGAGGGGCGGTCGCGGGGGCGGTGACGGCGGGGAGGGCGGTCGCGGGGGCGGGGGCGGGGGCGGGGGTAGCAGCGCGGGGTTGAGGGGTGCCGGGGACCATGGCAGGCGCGGCGGGGGGAGCGGGGGCGTGGCGGGGGCAGCAGAGGGAGGTACGGCGACGGGGGAAGCGGGGGCGGGGAACGGCGGCATGGGGGTAGGGGGGACCGGGATCGTGGCAACGGGAGGCGGCAAAGGCAGCACGGGGGCGGGAGGAACGAGGAGTGGGTAAAGCGGCGCAGGGGGAGGGGTGGCCGCAGCGGGGGCTCCGGCAGCAGCGGCAGGGAGCGGGGCCCCCGGGGCCAGCAGCGGGAAGGAAGCGGGGCCGGGGGGATGCAGGAAACGGGGAGTTGGGCAGCGAGGGTCCCGCGAGTGAGGGGGGTGTGTGGGGGGGGACCGTGGTGAGGGCTGCCGGCTCTGGGGCGGGGGAGAGGGGGTGCGGGGGGGACTGCTTGGCTTCTCCCTGCGAGGTGGTATCTGCAGGAAATTCTGTAGAGCCCAGAGGCTGTATGGCATGCAAGCCACATTCCTCTGTTATCTTATCAGCGCAATTGGCATATGAAGAGGAAAGATCTGTTAGTTTGCAGCTTTTTTCAGAATTCGATTTTTTGACCATTTTTGTTATTATATGAAATAAAGGTAAGAAGTTAGTAACGGAAAAGTCCTGTTTTGTTTGAGACATATAAATGGTGTTTCCAACTGTATCCCAGAAAGAATTTTCAGTAATTGTGGTCTTATCAGTTTCAGGAAATTGTAGCAAAATCCAAGTTACAAATTTTTAAGAGTCTTTTTTGACAGACTACCTTTAGAAAAAGTGAAATTGTTAACAAATAAGGTTTCTACAATGGTTAAATATAACTCTCTCTCAAGTGTGGTTAGTTTTAGGGTGCTTAAAAAGTTACCCATATTTTTCAAGCCCTTTCCACAGAAAAACGAGAAAAAAAAGAAAAAAAAAAAACAAAAAAGGTTTTTTAGAGCACCCAAAGGTATATGCGCAATCTTAATACTTACGTCCTTTGGGGTCCAGGGTCTGTGGAAGGGGGTCTGCTTCTCAATTCTCCTCTGATGTTATCTCGTCCAGATGTGTTGTTTTGAGGGTCGAATTGAGCCTTCCGCAGAGAGGATTTTCTAAAATGAAAAGTCCTATCGCAGTAGGAGCGGCTTCCCGAACAGGCAATAACAGGAGATCCCAAAAGGCTCCGATGCTCCGGTGACGCTTCGCTCCTGGGGGCCAGGGCCACCACTTAAATGAGCCTTGATTGGTCTTATCCTAGGCAAGCTATGACAGCTCCAGAGCTCAGCTCCCAGGGGGACTGAATGCCAGAGGCCAGCTCACTCTCAGACCAAGACTGTGGGTCAGCCCCTAGCAAGCAGGGAATATTCAGCTCTTAATGATTAGGCAGCTCTTATGATTTCAGCTTTGCTTGCTAGGTAGCTTTCTCCCTTGGCTTAAGGCTCCAGCAGACAGTAGAGAGAGGAGAAGGAGAAGATGCCGGCTGTTCCACGTGTATGGCTTTATTGTAGGGGTTTGTGAAGGGTCTCAGCTCTTCTTCTTCCGAGTTAGTAGGGGTACAGTATGCTACTTTTATACCCTTGGCCTGGTTCCAATCCTGACCAATGGCAAGGGGTTAGAGTGACCATAAGTGACCAATAGTAGGGTTAACAAGATATTGCCTTACATGGCAATAGGGTATAGGGCGGATGTCCCTGGAGTCAGGAAGCTTCTTTGCTGCTGTGTCAGCATTCAGATTCTCCAAGGGGCCCTGGCTAAAGTTGATTGTTCTACTACATGTCATCACCGTTGCTTTTGCCTTTTCTTCATCCCTTTTTACATACACTTGCTGTATCTTTCTAACCAGTTCATTCATGTGTACTTACAAGTTTTTGTACATGCCCAATTCGCTAAGCATTCTAAAATGGGGAGGTTACTCTTGTGGTAAATGATCAAAAGTATATAAAGATGTTAGGCTTTACATTAAAAGCTACTGAAATTAAGAAGGAAATTGGTAAAGAGATATTAGGACAAGTATGTACCAGGGAGGGTGAAGAATGCCCCCCATAGTAATCAAGATTAAGGAAGGGACACAACCAGTAAAAATTAAGCAGTACCCCCTGAAAAAGAAGATAGGGAAGAAATCAGCCCAACAATTGATAGTACAGGACTGAGGGCTGTCAATAAGATAAGAAAGAATTTATATCCTGTGGTAGAAAATCCATATACTTTACTAACTTGTTTAACACCTGAAGTAACCTGGTTTACTGTTTTAGTCCTGAAAGATGTCTTCTTTTGCCTCCCTATCCACGAAGCCAGCCAGAAAATATTTGCATTTGAATGGGAAAGCCCTAAAAGCGGGCGTAAAAAACAGCTCACATAGTCCATGGGCCTCAAGGCTTCAAAAAATTCCCCCACTCTGATTGGAGAACAACTTGCAAAGATCCAGTCCTGGGAAGCTCCACAGGAAGAAGGAAGGCTATTGCAGTACGTGGATGATCTTATAGTAGCCACTCAGACGAGGGAAGCATGTGTTGCCTGGATGGTAAGCCTTTCAAATTTCCTAGTGCAGTATCCGTGGGTATCTGGGCTTATACGATTCCAAACCCAGCTCACTCAGGACCCAAGCCCACACAGAACCGCATGAATAAGAGACGAGAAGTGCTCCCTGCCACGTGGGTCAAAGTGTCCAGTTTATTAGTGTGGGACAGATCACCTCTGGTGTCGGCCACCACCCAGGCAGCAAAGAGGGCGTGCCTCACCTGCGGTGGGGTTTTATGCCCCAGGTGGTGGGGGCGGGGAAAGAGGACCACGGTCAATGGGAGCGACATCCGGGAGGGGTGAGGGGAGGGACCATCCGTGGGACAGACCACAGGGCATACAGAACCAGGGGGTTATGTGACGGGAACCCATGTGGAAGGGGGAACATGCCATTCATGTGACCCAATAATGTTTTTCCCCAACACCCAGTGTAACTAAATTCCTATTTAGTGCAATACAACATCCTAGGACTCCAAGGATACAGAGTATCAAAGAAAAAGGCACAGGTAGTGAAACAGAAAGTAATCTACCTGGGGTACAAAGTGAGTGCTAGGCAGCGGACTTTAGGGCAGGGAAGCCATATGCCAAACCCCAAAACCCCAGACAATAAAGGAACTCCAAACCTTCTTAGGCATGGCAGGGTGGTGCCGGCTGTGGGTTTATAATTATGGACTGCTCGTCAGACACCTCTATGCTCTTATTGCCAATGGAAACAGAGATCTACAGTGGACAAAGGAAGCCACACGGGCCTTTCACCAGCTAAAGAGTGCCCTCATGTCAGCTCCAGCTTTGAGACTTTCAGATATAAGCAAACCATTCTTTCTATTTTCCCATGAAAGACAGGGAATTGCCCTGGGAATACTGGCTCAGGACTTGGGTCCATATTGGAGGGCAGTTGCTTACTTCTCCAAGCAACTAGATGCAGCAGCCAAAGGATGGCCAGGTTGTCTTAGAGCTGTAGCAGCAGTCATGTTGAATATTCAAGAGGCACTCAAGTTTACCCTGGGACAAAAAATGACTGTGTTAATGTCCCATACAGTGTCCACAGTACTGGAAGTAAAGGGCAGCCACTGGCTTTCACCACAGAGGTTTCTGAAATACCAGGCCATCATGGTAGAGCAAGATGATGTAGAGATAGAGATAGTGGTGAGTAATATTGTCAACCCAGCTTCTTTTCTCAGTGGAAATCAAGGAGAAGCAGTACACCATGATTGCCTGGAGACCATTGAAGCTACCTACTCCAGCCGCTCAGACTTAAAGGACACTCCTCTGGATGATGCAGAGGCCTTGTTCACTGACGGGAGTAGCTACGTTGCCAATGGAAAGTGACATGCCTGGTACCCAGCGACTACCTGCAGAGAGGTAATAGAATCTGGACCCTTACCAACAGGCACCTCTGTGCAGAAGGCTGAGATAATTGCCCTGATCCGTGCCTTGGAAATGGCAAAAAGAAAGAGAATAACCATCTATACAGACTCGAGGTACACAGTCGGAGTCGTGCATGCACATGGAGCCATCTGGAAAGAGGGGACTGCTGACCTCACAGGGAAAGAACATCAAACATGCACAAGAGATAATCTGGCTGCTGGAAGCAGTTCAGCTGCCTGAAAAGGTAGCAACTATGCATATTAAGGCATAGCAGAGAGTGAGCTCAGAACTGGAGGAAGGAAATGAGCTGGCAGATGGAGAGGCAAAGAAAGCAGCAAAAGGTGAGGAAATTATGGACAGATTTCCCTTGAAGGTAAGCCAGAATATAATAATATTAATACTAATCAAAAGGGATATATAACCACGAGATATTCGCTACCATTAAAAGGGAGCTGGTAATCCCTTCCCATTTGTGTCGTCACTAGTAAGGGAGGAGCACCAGAAAACACACTGGGGCCTAACTACTTAAAAGCATTTATAAAGTGTGCCTCCTTTCCCAGAAGGACCAAGGCTGCCAGTGTTACCGAGTGCATTGAAATGAAGTGTTGACTTTTAACTAGTGGTTTCCACTGGCTTTCTAGAACACATATCTGATTGAAAGAATTGTTGCCAGGAATTTATATGCCACTATTACTCAGGTGAATCGACGGTGTGATCCTTGCCTCCAGACTAACCCCAAGAATACCCCCAGACCAAAACTAGGTCAGATTGGGAAGGATCATGGATCTGGACAGCAGTGGTAAATTGACTTTTCAGAACTCCCATGGAAAGAGGTGTGTCAGTATTTATGAGTATTGACAAATATGTTTTCAGGGTGACCAGAAGCATTCCCCACCAGAACTGTCAAGGCTTGAGAGGTGACCAGAGTAAACAATACTGTTTTCAGAGTTCCAGCCACAATATCTATATGGTGGCTTTAAGTAGACAGCTTTGAGAAAATTCAAAACACGTGACTGGAACTCAGAGCAGGGAGCTAGATGGACCAGTACATGACATACAGCCTGGGGATTATGTATATGTTCAGTCTCTTACAGAAATGACTTTGGAACTACAGTGGGAGGGACCATTCCAGCTGCTTCTCGCCACCTTCACGGCAATCCAGATCAAAGAGCAGAATGCCTGGAGCCATCACTCTCAAGTGAAGAAGGCCCCAGAAGCCCATTGGAGAGTGACACCAGGAGAAAATGAATTGAGACTAAAACTTACTCGGGCAAAATGAGTATATAGCAGCTGGAGGTAGTTTGTAGTCTCATTTACAGAATTGTTTTGTGTTGTGGTGTGCTGTAATGTCCCATTTTGGCCTTCCAGGTCACTTTCCCAGGTGTGCCTATACGTCTATCCCTTCCCCCTTGCCCCCATGCTGAGTGAGTCCTGTCAATCAGGCTAAACGTTCCAGCAAGGCGTCGTGTGGTTGGTCAAGTTTAAAGGATGCCCCTATGCCCAGAGGTCATTGGCCTGTCTGGGTGTCATCTTCCCCTGAGACCCTGCCCCTCTCACCTGGTCGGTGGCTCACCTGTACCTCCCCTCCCCCTGTCCCTGAGCTTAAAAAGGTGATCAGAGCATGCGGTCCTGGTTCTGTTGGAGCAGGTCCTCACGTTCAGACCTCTGTAACCATGGAATAAACCTCTGGACATTAAACCCTCCAGCAGAATCCATCTCCTTTTTCTCTTCACCATCGCCTGAAGCTCTCCTCATGAGGTAACGGGGTTCCTTACAAGCCTGGACTTGTTCAGTGCCCAGCTGCAACCACCAGCAAGCCAAGGTATCTCTGGGGTGATACACCGCAGTTGCTGCCTTTGGCCCAGCAGCGAGGGTCAGACTGGCCCAGGCACAATCTAACTGGTAATATTGGGAGCCTTTTTTTCAATAGTTTTGTATATAATTATACCTTATACAACTCATACCAGTACTCAAGTGTCAGAATTTAGGACATCCATCTGGCTGTCCTGGATCGCCAGGACCCCTGCCAGGAGGCTCAGGGACCATGGCACAGAGCCCAAGACACCTGTGACTTTGATTATCATCCGTGGAAAAAGTTACCAACCTTATAAGAAGATCTGTAAGCCACGAAAGTCTAAGTAGAATAATAATTAGTTTGTCACGGGGTGGAAAAATTGATTTTTTTTTGGTTTTTAGAATGGGGGTTCAGGGGGCAAGATGGAGGAATCTGGGCCTGTCCAGCCGTTCTCCTTCTTCTTCTTGGCCTCCATCTTCTGCTGTGATGTTGACATTTTAGATTCTTTTAGAGTCGAAGCTCACTGTCTAACAAAAGTGATAGGTATTGGAAAGCAATTGTAAATAATGTACACGTAGTTTTTAGTATAAAAAGATAACATCACCCCGGGGGTGGCCAGAGTGCCTCTGTCTGTCCTGCTGAGCGGACCTTGGCAGGCCAGGAGAAAGAATTTTATAGATAAGAAACAATAAACAACCTTGAGACCGAGAGCTGAAGATTTCTGACTCCTTCTTCGACCACTGGGCTGGGAAAAGAGACTTTGTAACTTATCTCAGGGTCATTCGGATCAGCTAAAGCTCTGAGACTCAAGCAGTTAAGACCCAACCCAAACTTGAACCTGAAGTGTATGAAATACTCCCATACGTAGTGAGGAATATGGATGCGCAACAACTGTTGTTCAATCAAAAGTAGTGTCTCAAACGTGTTGAACTGCTAATGCAAATTAACATCTCAAAAATCCAACCAGCCTGCTCCTCTTTCCTAAGAACATCCTTTGAGAGCTGGACAATGTGGTTACAAAGACAAGTATTCCTCAGGAGCAGAATAAGAAAAGATCTAACTGGAATATTCAAGACAGGATTGAGAGTTTTGAATAGAATTAAATCAGAAATACTGATGAATAATCTGGCCAGTACAGCAGGTGGCCTGGCAAAATTGAAACAGCCTTTACAGTCATTTCTATTGGCATTAGGAACTAGCCAGTGGCAGATTTCAAAAGTACTGCCAAAGTGGGAAAAGGCCAAGGACCAAGACCACAAGTTAGTAGTGAAAGCACTTAGTACAGTTCAAGATAATGTGTCTTAAGCTTTCAGTTGTATACAAGCACAGTTATGGATGCAGGCAACAGCAGCTTTGGTCATACAGGAAGGGGGTGAAAGTGATTTTCCAGCTGAAATTTGGAAGATTGTCTGGGATTATGCAATTGATTTTGAAAAGAAGTTTCAATCCTGGTAAACTATGGTAAATGTCACCTATGATCCTGCTTCTAATGTGGCCACTGCCTTTGTGCTTACCATACGTAATGCCACTGTTTACGTTATCCGCCCCATCATTGCACTAGGATTAAATCATTAAAAAACTGTGCTCTACCCTTCAGAACATATGGTGAGGGCACGAAAGGTGAATGAAAAGTTGCAAACAGTAAACTTAGAATCCTGCATTACTAGAGAACAGCTGGGATTCATTTGTGAAAGCAATACTATTAATGCCAAGATGTGTGTCTAGACTCTGAACAGAGTATTTGCCACTTTGAAATTCATCCAGTCACTGATCAGAAGACTGTGCTTGTATATACTGGTAAAGGTTGTGTGTGCCTGAGAACTGTTTGTGCTGCTGTAAAGATTGATAACAACGATCTTATTCTGTCTAGTAGAACTCATTGTAATTTTTGTAATTTTGTTAAGATTATCGGGTGTGAGTTTTCGTGCTTGGCCCCTGTGACATCCCACCACTTGATTAAAACAAATTACACAATGTATCACAGACTATCACCTACTCCTATTGGAATGGACCTCACATTGGTAAAACAATTAGTTAAACACCAAGACCTACTGGAGATCTTGAAGAAAATCCAAGAAAGAGGAGAGAAAAGCCTAGTTACTGTCCAACATGATACAAAAGAAATAACCCGAATTCTGCAAAGCATAAAACAAAATGCAGATCATCACTGGTGGGATGTAATCTTTGGGTGGTCACCAACTGCAAATGGAATCTTTAATAAGTTGTGTCATCCTATTGTAGTTTTGTTAATATTAGCTAGAATAAGTTTAGGATTATCCATTATATTGGTAATTTGGAATTGGAGAATACTACAGCAAGTAGCTGTGTTAACCTCCTTATCAAACGTACATGGTAAAGCATTAAGAGACACTTATTGTCATAGGGGTTTGCATTAGGTAAAAGAATTTACTTATTTTCTAGTAAAGGGAGAAAATTAGACAGAGTAGAAATTCTCCAGAGTAGAAATCCATTTTGATTTAGGTGAAATTTACATCTTTGAGTTAAGTCTGTAGCTTGCTGTTTAGTCTGACTGCCTGTTCTCGTGAAGGGCCTGTGCTTGGAGGGACTGCTTCAGCCGAAGGACAAGAGATAAGGGCGGGGAAGGGGGGGGGGAGCAGACAGAGCAACCTGACCCAGGAGTTCTTTCTGATAAAGAAGAATTAGCAGCAAGTCTCCTTCGCATGCTAAATCAGTGGAATGAATATGTATGAATCTATTGTGAAATTGCATGCATATGTATTTGAGAGGGAGATAAAAGGAGATCTGGATTTCCCAGAGGTATGCATGTCATTTTTGGGCAGTGATTCCCACATGCATCCAGTGCTGTAATAAACATACCGGCTTTACATCTTTCACAAAACTTGTGGAGTTTGTTTATCTCCACAAATCACTTTTGAGCATCATCCCATTAGGCCAACAAAGGGTATGGCTGATAAAGGGTCATTGATAAGATAAAAATTGACAGGGATACCATCAACTTTTCTACAAGCCTGTTGAACACTTAAGATCTGTGTGATCTGCTCTAAGGCTCCTGTTGCTCTGGGTACCAGGGTGTGAGGGGAAGTAAGTTCAGGATCCCCTTTCAATAACTGGAAAAGGGGATTGAGTTGTTCAATTGTAGTACCCAATAAAGGGCGTACCCAATTAATTGCTCCCAAGAGCTTTTGCGAATCATTGAGGGTGGACACTTGAAATATCAATTACAGCTGCAATGGCTGAACAATTTGATTTAAAATTTTCCACCGTAAATATTTCCAAGGGGCTTCTTGTACCTTTTCATTTGCTGCTTTCAAATCCTTTCATTCTACTGTTTAAGAAAACAATTGTTTTACCCTTGCTGCTTCAGCTGGAGTACTAGCAGCAATCAAAACATCATTCTGAAAAACAAAAACAGGAGAGTTCCACAGGCCAGTTGTGGGAATGATATGGCCAGCTTGCAGCAGCTTTTGTACAAGCTGGTGCAAATGTTGCAGCTTCTCCCAAGATAAGGGTCACTGGTCTACCCACACAGGATGATCTTGTTGCCCGATTGATAAATGACACAAAACTCGGGTAAGTTTTGTGGGTGCTTTATTAAGGGCCCGGGGAACTGGGGGACTCACGTCCCTAAAGTCCGAGCCCCCAAATTCACATATGGGTGCTTCCCTCTTATACATGCGATTCACAACAAAGTCTCCAAGGAACAGTTTCCCCGTTCCCCTTGCCTAGCCTCCAAGAAACAGTTCCCCGTTCCCCTTGCCTGGTCACAGACCCCTTGTGATACATTCCTTGGTTCACAAACAAGATCATTAATCCTCTGCTTATCTTATTCTAAGAGCATTGTATGCTGCCTCTAGACAGGTTAGCATTCTTACTTTCTTGCACTAGTTTAATTATTTATTAAATCCCTAAGACTACCTGCTAGGTTACACACAAAACTCAACACACTTTTCAACGGCTACAAAACTGCTTTTTAACAAACCAGTTCACACACAACTCACTATAATTAAATATTTTGCTAAATTTCATTTCTTTTCCAACATTTCCCCCCTTTTGAGCATCCTTCAGTCCTGCTGCAAGGATGCTCAATCAACAGTATTGACAGTAACATCTTCATAACGAGGTGGGGAATGTTCTTCATTCTGCCGCCCACGGGTCATCGCCTTCAGCAACCGGAGAGATCGCCTCTTTTCCTTTTCGATCACACCTAAGAGGCATCTATATACAATCCATATAGTCACTAAAAATACTAAAAACATTAGTACATACTGTATAGCAGACGTAATCCAGCCAGACAGGTGAAGCCCCAAAGAATCAAATACTGCTCCTATCCAATTATGCTGTGCTTCCCTTTCAATTTCCTTGGTTTTTGTTTCCACTTCTGCCAGTTGAGAAATATCTTTCTCAACTTCAAGTGTAACATTTGGAATGTGTACACAGCAATGATCTATTCTCCTACTCAGGTAACCACAAACTCCATGTTCCTTTAACAGTAGCAAATCCAATGCCATTCTGTTTTGTAGGGTCATTCTTGATGTAGCTTGCAATTGCAAATTTAGATCCTTAAATCCCTTCTTAGTAGCTGCTGCCAACCTTTCTGTCTGTCCTAACAAATTGTTGAGCATTTCCCTGTTTCGATATGTCGCTACCAGAGGGAATAATGACTCCAATATCCATCCAAATTGCACTCCTGAGCCAGGTTCATGCCACTGCTCCTCTAGGGATTCTTCCCTCTTTGAGTCCTTTCCTTTGGATCAATCTGTTCTGTTTCCAGTATGGACACAATGTGGGAACCCCTAGGGTGATTTGTGTTACTGATCCATCTAGAGGT
The DNA here is from genome assembly GCF_028018845.1 of Melospiza georgiana. Taxonomy (NCBI): domain Eukaryota; kingdom Metazoa; phylum Chordata; class Aves; order Passeriformes; family Passerellidae; genus Melospiza; species Melospiza georgiana. Next base: position 5,983,162 of record NC_080464.1, on the reverse strand, counting down.
AAATGTGTGGTCCACTGTCCGTGTCCCAACACCCAGACTAGATTTCCAGGGCTATGCACAGTAGTATATCTGCAATCTATAGGTCCATCCATGGACTCTCTGCTAACCATGTGATCATACCCCCTACACTCGCATCCCCACTTTAATGCCATTTTCACCGGTACCAATCCGATTCAGTCTTCCGGTGTATCACATGTAAAAACCTCAGTACAATTCCAATCCTCTTTCTGCGGTCTGAACTCTCGGGAAGATGTAGACGTGATAAGGGCCCTATAATGTGACTGATTCTTTACTCCTGACCATTGGATGCACCATTGTACTTCCCCAAGGTAATTATAGTGTTCCAAAACACTAGGTCCCCATAATGTCTTCCAACTATTCCAGGTGTCAAAATTCTGTGTGACATTCTGACAACTCATCTCATTTTGTTGGGATTTCGTTCTTATTCGTACTGTATTGCATGGCTCATCTATTGGGGTTGCAATTAAACACCTCCTGGTATTTTGAATCCAACCATAATGATTGGATTTCTTTTCACATTCCTCTCTAGTCATAGCCCGAATGGTCATACACAAATCCCTCCATACATCTACTGGTTTGGGAACTGACTGGCAGGACCATGAAACATTCTTGAATGTTTCAGGCATTTTGGTTACTGGTATTATTCCCCAGGGAATTGGTTCACCTGCAGCCTGTGGCAATGGCAGGCAAGCTGTTATTTTAGTCACATTCTGCATGATCCCAAAATCTCTGATTAATCCTACCACTAAATTTTCCTGCTCAGTATTTCGTTCTATTGTATCATTAACCTCCCGCCTACTCCTACCGTGTCTCTGTAAGGATAACATCATTCTGTCATGCCTCCACCATGCATTTCCTATTCTAGGATTAGTGACACTCGACCACCCACAACCTTTGCCTTCCTTTCCCCACCAATTGGTCCCGTCCTCTATTCTGTCCCAGGTCAGTTCCCTATTTTGCTTCCACCATTTGACCCAAAGGTTCCTTTAATATCTTGATCTTACTAGGAAGGAACAATTTTTTCTGAGAGGTGGCCCATCCCACATGTCCACTGCCATTGATACTGGATTAACCTTTATGTTTTCAGCACGATCCCCTGTCCATGGCAAAACCCTCATACTCACTCTTTTGTAATCAAAACTATCCCGTATTTTGACCAAACATGTATATTCTCCCGTATCGTTTGTGGTTACCTTGGTAAGATTCAGTACCGTGTTTCCTTGTTGTTTATCCTGATCCCAACCGACTCCTATCTTGCCTCGGCTTCTTTCAGCCCCCTGTTGCCATATTGCAATAACTTCACCGGCCTCAACTTTCTGGCTGTCAAAGATAACACAAGTTAATTGAACATCCATCCCTTCCATGACTGTAACCTTTGTTTCTTCAACCTGTACAAGAGTAGACCCTTGAACGGGTACTAGTCTCATGATCACTAGCAGTAATATAATTAAGAAGGCGGCTTTGCGCGGAAGATCATCCGGGTTGGAGACACTATCTGGGTTTCCCACTGGAACGGTGCCTTCTTTACCCTGGTGTAATGGATCCAAGCATCCATCCCCTGGACCTTCACCGCCGTGTAGGTCGTCATCATCACCTGGTGGGGTCCGCTCCATGATTCCCGTAGCGGATCCGTGATCCACTTCTTGACGTACACCTGGTCCCCAGGCTGGATGTCGTGGACAGAATTCTCCAGCGTGAGCGGTCTATTCCACTGTAACGTATTTCTTAAAGAATTCAAGATCTTATTAAGTGACATAACATACTCTGCAATCGCCTGGTCCCCACTCACATGTACCTCCCCTTTTAATACAGTTGCATGATATGGTTTGCCATATAATATCTCATATGGACTTACGCCTACCTTTTCCCTTGGTTTAATTCGAATCCTGAGTAGGGCCAAAGGCAAAGCTTGAGGCCAGTGCAGTTTAGCTTCCTGGCAAATCTTTTTGATTTGTCCTTTCAGGGTTTGATTCATCCTTTCCACCTGCCCACTAGACTGAGGTCTCCAGGGGGTATGCAAATTCCAGGTTATATCTAACAGTCGTGCTAATTCCTGCACTACCCCAGCTGTAAAATGCGGACCCCTATCTGATGACAATCCTAAAGGTACTCCAAATCTTGGTATTATTTCTTTTAACAAGGTTTTTACCACCTCCTTAGCCTGATTAGTTCTACATGGAAAAGCTTCCGGCCACCCTGAGAACGTACATACGTACACTAACAAGTATCTGTATCCCTGTGCCCTAGGCAATTCAGAAAAATCGACTTGCCAGTAATCTCCTGGTTGTGGCCCGACTTGCAACTTTCCCATTTGTATTTGTCTCCTAACTACTGGATTATTTTTCAAACATACTGGGCACATTGCATTAACTCTTTTTGCCATTGTTAACATCTGATTAGAGATTATCTCATTCTTCAAAAATTTTACCAATACTTCTGCCCCCCAATGACATTTATTATGTTCTGATTCCAAAATAAATTTCATTATGCGGGTAGGTACCACTATTTGTCCCATTGGTGTAACGTACCACCCAAGTTGATTCTTCTGTGCCCCTAGCAAGTTTATTAGTTTTCCATCTTCTATTGAATATTTGGGCTCCTGATTCAGGTATGGGGTAGCCGGATTTGTTCTTACCGGTACCAATGCCATTTGAGTCCATACTTCCCGTGCCACTTGCCGAGCTGTAACATCAGCAAATCGATTTCCTCTGTAAACGTCTCCTTCCGCAGTCTGATGTCCTCTAACATGCATTACTGCAACTGCTTTGGGACTGTGTACCGCATCCAGTAGCTGTAGCACTTCTTCCCGGTGCTTGATGTTGGTTCCCTGTGAATTCAAAAGCCCCCTTTCCTTCCATAACGCCCCATGTACATGAACCACACCAAAGGCATATTTAGAATCTGTCCAGATATTAACCCTTTTGTCCTTGCTCAAATACAGGGCTCTGGTGAGTCCAATCACCTCTGCCTTCTGGGCCGAAGTTCCAGGTAACAAAGCCTTTGCCTCTATTACCCGATCCAATGTTACCACTGCATACCCGGCATAGCGAGTCCCATTCTCGACAAAACTGGATCCATCAGTGTATAGTTCCCATTCAGGTTCTTCCAATGGTTCATCCTTTAGGTCGGGTCTGCTGGCATATACTTGTTCAATTACCTCTACGCAATCATGCACCAGTCCCCCAGCTTCCTGGTCACTGCGTAAAAACTCTGCTGGATTAACATGATTAGTAGTCCTTATTTCAATATCATCCTGTTCTCTCAGGATGGCCTGGTATTGCAACATTCGACTGGATGATAGCCAGTGACCCCCCTTTTGCTCCGAAACGGCCATGACCATATGGGGAACAAACACTTTCATTTTTGCCCCCAAAGTCAATTTCCGGGCCTCTTGAATAAGAATTATTGTTGCTGCCACGGCTCGTAAACACGAGGGCCACCCGGAACTTACCGAATCCAGTTGTTTAGAAAAGTATCCCACTGGCCTCTTCCAGGATCCCACCTTCTGGGTGAGGACCCCCAATGCCAGTTTTTGCCTCTCATTCACGTACAACTGGAATTCCTTGGTCACGTCAGGGAGTCCTAGGGCTGGGGCCTCTTTTAGTGCCTGCTTCAATTCCTGGAAGGCCTTCTTTTGCTGTGTCGTCCACTCCAACCGATGCTGCTTCAAGGCCTCATATAGTGGCTTGGCTAGGAGACCGAAATTCATGATCCACAGTCGACACCATCCCACCATTCCTAGAAAAGATCTCAATTCCTGATGGTTACGAGGCAAAGGAATAGCACATATTGCCTCTATTCAGTTTACTCCCAAACGTCTCTGCCCTTGTGTGATCTCACAACCGAGGTAAATAACGCTATTTTTGACCAATTGAGCTTTTTCCTTAGAAACCCGATACCCTGCTTGGCCAAGCATGTTGAGTAATTTAATTGTTAATTCCACGCACATTTCCCTTTCCTTAGTAGCCAGAAAAATGTCGTCCACGTACTGCAGGACTACATACAAGGATGGGGATATTGTTACCTGGGTTATCTTCTATTCCTCCAGCTCCTTGGCCAGTTGGTTTCCAAAAATAGTAGGGGAGCATTTAAATCCCTGTGGGAGTCTCGTCCACATAAGCTGCTTCTTTCTCCCAAAATCAGGACTCTCCCACTCGAAGGCAAAATATTTCCTACTCTCTACTGCCAGTGGGATGCAGAAGAAGGCATCTTTAAGGTCAATCACTGAGAACCATTTAAACTCCTCTGATACAGATGTTAACAAAGTATAAGGATTAGCAACAACTGGATGTATGTCTTTCACTATTTCATTAATAGCCCTTAAGTCCTGTACCAAACGGTACTTACCATTAGGTTTCTTTACTGGAAAAATTGGAGTATTATACTCCGATTCACATTCCTGTAATATTCCTTGAGCCAAAAATTGTTTAATTAACGGGGCTACTCCCCTCCTTGCCTCAAGCTTCAAGGGGTATTGCTTTATCCTCACTGGTCGGGCCCCTTCCTTTAGTTCCACCTTTACTGGCTGCACAGCTTTAGATTTTCCGGGGACCCCTGACTCCCATACCCAGGGTACTACAGCCTGCTCAATTTCTTCTGGAATAGGAGAGGCATCCACTTCCTTGATCACAAAAATGCCTGCTATTTGTTCCTCAGGTATTTCCAATTTCACCCTTCCCCCTTCAAATATTATTTTCACATTAAGTCGGGACAACAGATCTCTGCCAAGAAGGGGTGTGGGGCAGTTTGGCATATACAAAAATTGGTGATCTAATTCCTTCCCCCCAAACCTAAGATTTAAAGGTTGTAAAAATGGTTGTTCCTCTAGCTTCCCTGTTGCCCCCACCACCTGTACCGTTGTGTCACTCAAAGGTCCCAATCGTCTATTGAGTACAGAATAAGTAGCTCCAGTGTCTACCATAAATTCTTGATCCTTTCCATCTATTTCTAAAACTACCCTTAAATCCTTTTCTAGTCAGCTTTGATTCTGATAGTTTCCCAAAACTAGTGCTTGAGCGACTTCTGCTGGTCCTCCCGTGAGTCCTCCCACAGGGGCATTTCCCATTGGGGCTGTCCTTAATCCCATGTTTCCCATGCCCATACCTCCTCTAACCGGGCATTCATTTTTCCAGTGTCCCAATTGTCGGCAAAACGCACACTGGTTTGGATCCAACCTCCCCATGTTAGGTGCAAACCCAAATCCTCCCCGACCTCTTGGCAACCCCCTCTGTCCGTGATTAGCTCCTCCCCGACCTCGACCCCTAATGGGTCTTCCTCCTGCCCCTGCCTGTTGCATTACAGCCAGAATACTAGCTTGTTGTCTTTTTGCAGTTTCTTTTTCCCTGTTGTTGTATACCTTCTTTTCACCATCACCACCATCACTATCACTCTCACTAGATCCCGTTTTTATAGCTATATCCGCAGAGGGAGCAGGGGGCACATTAGGAGCAACCGGAACCCTCGGAGGTGCTATACAATAAGACAAATCTTCCTCGACTGAAGGATACAAATTACGCTCCTTTCTTTCTTTACATCCCACACACTCCCTTTCATCATTCACTTCTAAAACCAAAATACCACATTCCTTTTGCCATTCCTCTTTCCTATATAAAACGAAAAACAAATCCAAATATGGTATTTCATCCCATTTCTCATTCCTCCTTAAAAATTGCATCAAAGATTCCATTATCCCCAATTCCAGTGTACCATTCACCGGCCATCCCGCTTCCCCAATCTCATATTCAGGCCACCAATGATTACAATAATCTATCATTTTACTTTTATCCAATTCTTGATAATACCCTTCACTTTTCCACCGTTTCAATATACAACCTAATGGTGTATTTCCAGGTATTTTACCATTGGCTTGCACTAAGGTTTTAAAAGTTTTAAAAGACATCATATTACAACCTTTAATTCCACTATTAATCCCAATAAACCAATATACCTTAAACCAATATACCTTCTCACCGTCCTTCCCTAAAACAAACAGGAGGCGAGTTCCGGTCCTGCGTCCTTAGACGTCTTATGGCCGGAGCCTAGGCTTTTTTACTAACCACCAAATCCAAATCCAATTATCACCTTTTTTTCCAATATAAAGCACCTTCGGGCTTACCTTAATGCAGTTTGTCCGACAGGCGCGGGGGGTCGGGCACGACCGATGACTCCCCGAGAAGTGCTCGGTGCCGGCTTGGAGTGGATCGGGACGCGAACCGCCCCAGCAGCCCTCGGAGTCCTGCCGCGGTCGCCAGAAAACTGTTGCCTGATTGATAAATGACACAAAACTCGGATAAGTTTTGTGGGTGCTTTATTAAGGGCCCGGGGAACTGGGGGACTCACGTCCCTAAAGTCCGAGCCCCCAAATTCACGTATGGGTGCTTCCCTCTTATACATGCGATTCACAACAAAGTCTCCAAGGAACAGTTTCCCCGTTCCCCTTGCCTAGCCTCCAAGAAACAGTTCCCCGTTCCCCTTGCCTGGTCACAGACCCCTTGTGATACATTCCTTGGTTCACAAACAAGATCATTAATCCTCTGCTTATCTTATTCTAAGAGCATTGTATGCTGCCTCTAGACAGGTTAGCATTCTTACTTTCTTGCACTAGTTTAATTATTTATTAAATCCCTAAGACTACCTGCTAGGTTACACACAAAACTCAACACACTTTTCAACGGCTACAAAACTGCTTTTTAACAAACCAGTTCACACACAACTCACTATAATTAAATATTTTGCTAAATTTCATTTCTTTTCCAACAATCTGTCATTCAGGTGAGGATTGGGACATGCTGCTCGGCAGTAGCCCCTATGATAAATTTGTTCCCAACATGAGACCCCATTGGCTAAGGCAATCTTGTCCCCACAAAGTAACAGGGAGTGATAATGCGTAAGGTTTCACAGGGGCAGTGTGACCTTCAGGGCCTTCGATTGTGCTATGACTGGAAAGTGATTGTGCCTATAAGATCTGCTGCTGCCCAGTGAAATCAAAGATGCTGTTACCTCTAACTCATGGAAGACTACCAGTGGGATTAACATGGAAATAAACAAGTTGAGCCATTTGTGCCACTTCAGAAATTTGACACAGGGGTACAGGGGTCCAAACCATTATCTGAATTTCCCCAGTAAAATCCACATCTATGAGTCCAGGGAGAACAAAAAACCCTGCTTTGTGGTCGATGCTTGACCAATCACAAGCGCACCGCACCCCCAGCCTAGCAGTCCCTGGACATCTGAAGGCAAACAGTGCACATTGCTGTCTTGAAGAGTTACTGTGATGGCGGAGGCCAGGTCCATGTTGGTGCTGCCTGATGTCTGAGCTCACAAGACATTTGTGGGGATGAGTGCAGCAGGGCTTGATTTGCTATCCATGCGCAGCTCCCCCCCACGCTCTGCTGGAAGTTTCCCAGAGGGCCTATTGATGTAGCTGGGAGTGGCTCCCCCTTTTTATTAAATCTAGACTGGCATTGTTTTACATGGTGCTATCCCTTCCAGCAACACCTGAGTCCCTGGAACCTCTTTTGTTCTGGGGGCATTCCCTTCTCATGTGACCCAGCTTCCTGCATGAAAAACAAACACTCAATCTGGAATGAACACTCATCATAGTGAGACCCTCCAAAAGCAAGGTCATGGTATGACCGGCAGTGCTGATTCCCTGACAAGCCTTAAGCATTTCTATGACAGTGGGAGCTCACAGAGGCCTTAAAATCTTTTGACAGTTGGAGTTTGCGTTTTCCACTGCTAACTGCTTCAGTAATATTTCTCACACGGTGATGTTGTCTATTCGCATATTTAGGATGGGTTTTAGCTTATCTAGAAACTTAATAAAAGGTTCATCAGCTCCCTGTCTTATATTAACAAATGAGGTGGTAGCGAGACCACTGTCCAGCACTTTACGAAAAGCCCAAAGAGCGAGCTCCTTTGACTGCTGAAGGGCTTCCACAGGCAGTTGAGCCTGTCCCATGGTCAGTGCATATTTGCCCTCCTGCATAAGAGCTTCAGCACTGATAGGTCACAAAACATGCCCCAGGACTTGCCATAAATTGTCCATAGTTTGAACAGTGCAGAGCTCTCTCCACTCCGACATCCAGACAGTGAATTGTATACTCGTCAGCATAAGCTGCGCTATTTGCCTAAAGTCTTGTGGTGCCAAGTCATATGAGTTCATCACAGTTTCCAAAAGGCTAGTAGTGAATAGGCACTGATGCCATTGTCCATGGCTGAGAGACACAGCTCTTTTATGACACTATAAGGCAAGCTTTCCCATCTAGGTAGTTGGTTGGGCTGGTAAATAACTGGAAAAGCATGCAATAAGTCCGCATCTCCTTCCGTGGCAACCTGTTTTCTCATTGCTGCCCACCAAATGGGGGAGGGGGGGAATATCAGGCTCCCTTCCTGGATCTAATGGGTTGGGGGACCAGAGGCCACCTTCTGGTTTTCCTACCACAGCCCCGAGACTTACTGTCAGTCTTGTGTTTCATTCAGCAGCGGCGCGGAATGAACAGGCGTGGAAGGAGTGATCCCATAAGTGTCCTTTTTTTCCCGGTTATCAGGTGTCGCATGTGCCACAGGCAAGGCGCATACATGTCTGCTGCAAAGACAAAAGCTCCTCCAGTGCTCTGCTGTGTTTTTTCAAAATATTTTTCAATGTCTCTTCGACGTTCCTTTGTTCCTGGGATACACCACTCCCCATAGCTCTCAGCTGCTACCTTCCATTATGTGGAAAGGTCAATCAGTGCCACAATCTTTGTTTCAGTTCCCGAGCTTTGTTTCAGCCCCTCTACAAAGTTCGGCAGAGCCATTGTCACTGGTGCAACTGCTAGTTGCCTTTCAATCCCTGATGCAGGGTGTCATTTGTGAACGACTGAGGCATGGCCTTAAACCAGCAGGGAATCTGAATCATTTATTCAAAGGAACAATCTGGTTTTATACACTTTTTCAATTCTCACTGTGTGATCTATCTCACATTGCCAAATCAGCAACACACTTTCCTAATGTCCTTCTATGGGGTGATCATGTACTGTTCAGGTGTTTGGCAGCTTCCAGCAGGCTTCTCTCCATAGGGTTCTGCCATGTGACACCTCCTCCCCCCAAGGTCAGGCAGAGACAAGTCTCCCTGTGCTGTCATGTGTTTCTGCAGGCACATCCCACAGCCCACAGCTCAACTCCATCCCATCTCTTCCCACAGGTAATCATTTTCCCACAGCTCAAAACCATTCATTTTTCCAGTGAACCAAACAAAATCCTTAAAAGAAAATCTTAATCTTTCCATGTTCAGATTGCATTTCAGAAATAGTCTTTCTTCCTCCTCCTTCTGCTCACTCTCCTCACTACACACCTTATACCAGAGCCAGTCCCTGTCCTGCTGCAGTGTCCAAATGGCTTGTCCCCCACCCTGCCAGCCTCCCAGTGGGCATGGCCAGAAGCACCACAGGCAGCTGGGGAGTCCTGCAGCCTCAATGGGGGGCAGTGGCCACTGTTGCCCCTGCCCTGGGGTGTGGTGTGGTCAGGCACCACCTGCTGCTGAGTCCCAGCTGTCCCACAGCCCCCCAGCCCATGCTCCCAGTCCTGCACCTCCTTGCTTGGTCCTGCTGCTCCTTGCCTCAACCATATCTCTCTAAACTCCCCTTCAGCTATTTTTTTTTCTCAACATAGCAACACGATTTGTCCATATCCTATTGTCAAGACCCCTTCTCGATTCCCCTTATTGCTCCCCCGGGCATGGATTGTCAAGACCCCTTCTCATCTTTCCCTTATTGCCCCCTTAGGGCATCCATGTCTTTAATTACTTCTGGGAGAATGTGTAAACCAACTCCATATTCTTCCAAGGGATTCTTCTGAGATATTTTGGGATTGTCATCCCTTTTGCTGAGGTCCCTTCCCAGCTTTACCTGTGCTACCCTCCATGGGTGCCTGCTCAGGTTTACTCCCCAAAGATCCCATTGTACTCACCCGTGAGATTTTCAGAGGTCCTTCCCTGTGGATTCTTCACAGACCCCCCCATGTCTGTCACTCATCTGTCTCCTGGACAGTCTCAGGACCCCAATCTATTGCTCGGTGCTGGCTGCCACCAAGGGGAGCTAATCACCCAAACTGAGTGAGACGTGTCTTTAGCTCCACTTACTGCCTGCCGCCCCCAGACAGTGGAAAGATCCCAGACAACAGCCCCCAAATTGTCAGGAAAATTAATCCACAAACAGCAGAGGTTTATGTCCAAAAAGGAGACAGAAGAGTCCTCTAACTTTATTAGAATAAAGGGAGAGGTCATGGGGCATTCCACATGGGGTGTCTCACATTGTTAGAGCATGCAGCCTCCTTTTTATCCTCATTTCCTTGCCCCATGTCCCTCTCTCTTTCTCCATTGGCTGAGGTACTTGAGAGGTACAGACTTCTTGAATTGCTTATTATAGACCCCTTTCTAATATGTACCCTCCCCCCTTTTCTTTTTCCTTGTGTCTCTGTTTTTTTTCTCTAAATAAAGAGATTTAGAACAGTCTTGAGTGAGTAACAGTCTGTGTTAATTAGTGAAATTCCTATGGAATTTATGGTTCCTCCCATTGCTTCTTTCACCTCTCAGTATCTGGCCTTATGTACCATCAGGCCCACAGTTTGTTTGTAAAGACACCTCCTTCTTATCCCTTTCACAGAGAAATGTTTAGCATATATGCATGAGTTCTGAGAAATGTAATGAATATGTATGTTAGATAGCTCTGTGTGTGTGTGTTAGGAGGAGTGATCTCCCATGCACCCAGCACTGAAATTGAGCAATGCCTACTTTCTAATTCTGAAATTACAGCATTAAGACAGTTTTATTTTTCCTGACATTACAGTGACAGTACCATGTAGAGCTGCTTGAAATATTTCGAAATTAAATGGCACATGCAAGAGGCACTTTTGGAAAAGCTGGTGTAAGTCACCTGCAGCAAAATCCTTGCAGATTGCATCTTGTTTGTATTTAAGCATGTTAGCCTGGAATTGCTCAGACCTGACAAACACAAAATGGCCACACAAAACTGGAACAATCTATTGCAATCAAGAATAGTATGTCATACCTGAGTCACTGGGCAATGATTGCCCAAACACACTAAGGAGGCCCCCGTGCTTCATGAACAGAGAAAAATTGAGCATGTATAGCTACATCACAGAAAGTATTTCTTCTTTGTCCTAAAACCACAAATATAAGCATATTGCTTTTTTTTAATGTCAGGAGGCACTACTGCTGTCCACAAGCAAGACATCGGTATTTCTTAATATCTTGGTAAAGTTCATAAGGGCGCTACCACAGGCACGCAGCATGGGTTACTAACAGCATGAGCCATAGATGCCCCACAACAGTATGAGTTTACAAACGGCAACCTGCCTGCTTGCTTTGCTCGGAAGAACGTGGGCACTGATCACTGAGTGCACAGCTCAGAGTGACCAGTCTCCTGGTTGATCAGTATATGTAAATAAGCTCATCCTGCTGCCCAATCAGGAAATAAGAAGAGAGGAATGTTGTCGCAGACATTTCTTCACAGAAATCCTTTCTTTCGTATTTCTGCGTCTTCTGGAGGGCAAAGGCCTCAGAAGACAAGGTAAACAATTATTATCAGCTGCTGTGGAATGTAACAGGGGCACCTTGATTGGCTCATGCTTCTTGTTTTAATTAAGGGCCAATCACCAAGTGTAAGCCGGGGACTGAGTCCTTGGCCACAACTTTGTTATAGATTCTTTCTTTCTTTCTATTCTTAGCTATTCTTGGCCTGGCCGAGCAGCTCTGCAAACCTCTCTCTTTATTCTTATTAGTATAGTCTTAATGTATTATATATTATATATCAATAAATCCAGCCTTCTGATCAAGAAATAAGATTCACCGTCTCTCTCTCACCAGCAGCGACCAACTCAGGGCGCAGTAATAGAATGTGGTGGTCAATTGATGGGCAGCTCATGGTGAGGTAGTGTGTTCTCTGCTCCTGATCAAGTCTCGAGCTGTATAGCTTTTGCTGGGTCATTGTCCCAGTGACTCAGGGAGTGACATGTCAGGGGCTAGGCGTACTAGGCTCTCGTCACTGGCTGCGCGATAGGGCGATGGCAGCGGCTGACGTGTTGTGCCCCCTGGCGTCCTTGCTCATAGAGGAGCGGCAGGCTCAGTCGAGAGCGTGAAGAAGGAAGCTGTGGCCCATGTGCAACGGTGTAGCACCAGCATCCGGTTGTGAGCAGGGGCCAGTAGGGCAGGGGAAGATGAGGGTCGCATTTGGGTCAGGCTCAGTGTGGACAGCCAGCCATTTCGACATGGATCTTCTGTGACTGGGGGACAGGCTGTGGCTCTAAGTCTTTAGTGGCGTCTCAGATAATGGTGTCACAGGGGCAAGCACTATTGCCAATGCTTCCACACAGGAAGCAGTGGTGTCCCCTCGTTCAGGCCTGCCTTACCTGTCACCCTGGGTGGTGGTTGGGGAAGGTCAGAATTGCTGTCCCGGTGCCTTCTCCTTGATGTCGGAGAGCATGGCCCCATGGGGCAGGCTGCGAGGCCCAAGAAGTCTGGCTGAGGTATCTGCCACCTGCAGCGCCCCTGGGTGGGCTGCAGTTCATCATCCTCGCCAGCTCTCCGCCCAGCAACGTGCAAGGACTCTGTGACGGTAGGGAGAAACAGCCTTCCCCATGTCCCCTTTCTCTCCCTTCTGGCCCCTGTGCCAACTTTCAGTGGGCTGGGGATGGTCCTGCTCCGCAGGCGTCCTATACTGAGTTACATTGGAGGGCTGTACCCCTAGCGTTTTGCAACGGGTTTTAGGGGCTATAGTGATGGGCATGTGTGAGTGTGGTTTCCATTTTTAAAAACAAAAACTGCTACCTGGTAGACACGGCCTGTGTGGTGTCCTGGGCTTTTCAGGTGAGCTCCACACATGTTTTTGCTCAGCTATTTTTGCCATTTGATTTCTTTATAATACTGTGAAACCCAAAATTGGCCAAGAAAATAAAACTATATAATCAGATGACTACAGAGCAGGTATCTGTTTATTCAGTACTGGGAGGGAGGGGAATTTCTCCACCAAAAGCTCACTTGATCTTCTTTAGCCTTCAGTTACATTTTAAAACTCCTTCCATGCAGGGTCACAATTACAGCATATCATTAGCATACTCATATTTGCATAAAGCTGTGCCATGGTTTTGAGAACAATAGCGGATTTGTCTTTACAAACAAGTTATGGGTCTGCTGGTAGATAAAACTAACACTGGGAGATAAAAGAAACAATGGGAAGGATTTCACTGATTGATGAATGGAAAAACATATTTGCTTTTACAAATAAACTTTAGGTTTGCTGATAAATGAAATTAGACATTGAAAGATGAAAGAAACAATGGGTAAGAAAAATTCCTACATTCTGTAAGAATTAAAATTTAAAAGGGAGGGTTATACATTAGAGGGAAATCTTTGGTATCAGGCATATAGGGAAGTCTGTACCTCTCAAGCACCTCAGCCAATGGGGAAAGAGAGAAGGGAAATGCGGCTGGGAAATTAGGATAAAAAGGAGGCTGTGTCCTCCAAAACTATGAGAGACCCTAGGGGAATGCACCATGGCCTCTCCCTTTATTAGAATTAAGTAAAAGGACTCCTCTGTCTCCTTTTTGGACATAAACCTCTGATGTTTGTGGATTAATTTTCCTAGCAACTGTGTGCTTGTCTGGGATCTTTCCACCATCTGGGGCAGCAGGCAGCAAGAGGAGCTGACTGCGCACCTGTGAAAGATGGTCTGAAGTTCCCCTCATTTGCCTCACGACTGTCCCAAGGACAAACATCGGGACCCTGAGGACCCTGATCGGAATTCTGGCCTGCCAAGTGATTGCAGCTGTGTCTACAGTGACTGCTTCTAGCAGGGCCTGCCAAGGGGCCATGCACCCTATATGCTTGTACCTGCTTTGGGACAATAGCCCAGGAATTTTCCCACCTCTTGGCCAGATGAACTTGCTGGAGCAACTTTGGTAGCCCTCTCACAGAAAATACTTCATCTGCTCTACTACTACCATGATGGATGGAGATTGAAGCCCCCCTGCCAAGGACTGAGACTGAGGCCCCTGTAATTCTGATCCAGGGGTGCTGGCCTGACTGAAGCGAGATGCCTGCGAAGTGTTGCCTGCAGATGTGTTCACTGGACCTAGACTGGTTTCCCATAGAAACCAGTCCTGAATCAATGGGTCCCGCTCACTGGTGATGTTGACTTATCCTGCTGAGAACATGGACTGTCTGTACCCATCTTCAATATTGTATCTGTTCCCCCTCAGCGATTTCAAGATCTGTTCCTGCCCCCCCCGCCCCCATCATCCTCAGCAATGGACTATAATAGAACCTTGAGTCAACCAGGACTTTGAGTTCTCTCCAACGTGACTAGGTGAACTCCATCAACACCACATGAAGACTTCATCTCTCTAGGTTTGGTAGCTATATCCCCTGCCTCTCTCTCTCTCTCTTTATCATTTTCTCTCTCTTAATCCTTCTAACACATTTGCTGTGGTCATTCAATAAAGGTACATTTGTTTTGATTAATACTGAAATCCCCACTGTGCTGTGTTTTGCACTCTGAGATCAGTAAAATGAACCATCACGACCCTGGCTTGTATGAGCTGATCATGACAGCACCTTATCTCACTGGTGGCAGCCGGCTACAGGTGACTGATTGGGTTCCCAAGACTGTCCAGGAGACAGATGAGTGGCGGACCAGGGGGTCTGTGAAGAGTCCACAGGGAAGGACCACAGAAAATCTCACTGGTGAGTAAAATGGGATCTTTGGTGAGCAAACCTGAGAGGGCGCCCATAGAGGGTAGCACAGGTAAAACAAGGCACCCATGGAGGGTTGCAAGGGTAAAGCTGGGAAGGGGCCCTGGCAAAAGGGATGATGATCCCATAATACCCCCAGAGTCCCTTGGAGAGAATGCTGAGGTCTTGGAAGAGATTATACATTCACCCAGAGGGAACTATGGAAATCATGGTAAAATATTGCTATTTTGAGTATGAGTTGCCAAGGGGGCATATATGGCCACCTTATGGAACAGATAGAATTCATTTGTGTCAAACTTTGTGGAGGTATTTAGAGGAGAATTGGAAAGGATGGATTGAAAGGGAATGTGGATTGATATGGATTAGACAAGCAACAGGAGAAATCTATGTATTAAGAAAAATGGGAGAAGAGGAAAAAGGGGAAGAAGAGGAAAACGATGAGGATTGGGATGTTTTTCAGCACGTTCCCCTGTCTTGTCCTGCAGTGTTGCCAGCTGACCCCGGGCCAGCTGCAGGTCCCCTGTATCCTCAACTCTCGGGGCAAGAGGAGCAGGGAAATTCTGTTCCTTGGGCCTCACCTGAGAATAATGATGGTTTGGGGGGAGGTGAGCAGCATATCATATCTCCCCCTAGAACTAGAAGAGGAACTCAATTTAAGACATCAGAAGCCCCCCGGACCCAAGACACAGGGGTACACCAGATGCCACTCTGCCAAGTTGCCTTGGGGGGTGAAGGGGGAGGTTTGGGGTTTGTAATTGTACCACTTACTACCCAGGACAAAAGAGGGTTGAAAAAAGTATTACTCCCATATTTGGATGATCCCATAGGGGTGAGGGAAAAGACAGAGGAATATTTGGGAAATGCGGATTATACATGGAAGGACTGGGATTTTCTTTTGGGGATTTTTTTTGGGTCATCAGAGAAACTAATGATTTTGCAGAAAGCTCAGCAGCTGTGGGAGGATGAACATCCACAAGCAGTGGGGAGTGCTGGACCTAATGTACCTACAGTGGATGATGCCATCCCCCAGGCTGACCCTCAGTGGGACCCAAGTAACCAGGCGATTCTGGCTGGCCTCCACAATAACCGTGCTCATTTGATTAAGGCAATTAAATCAGCCACTCCCAGAACTAACAACATAGCTAAGGCTATGTCATTAGAACAGGAGAAACGTGAAAGCCCTTCTCATTGGTTGGAAAGGATTAGGGATGCCCTGTGAAAGCATGGGAGGATGGATCCTGAGGGGCCAGCCTTTGACGCATTGCTGAAGGTACAATTTGTTACTAAGGCCTGTCCCGATATAAGGAAAAGAGTACAGAAAGATGAAGAGTGGCAAAAAAGGCCTCTGGAGGAATTGGTTAGAAAAACACAACAGATGTATGTAAGAAGAGATAAGGCAAAGGTTAAAGCTAAGGCAAAGATGATGGCAGAATTTTGCAGCCCCAGAGAAATAAACCGCAGGGTCCAAGGGGTCCCCCGGGACAGAGGGGATGGGGTTGGCCACAAGGAAGTGGCAGAGGCATTCCCTCCCCAGCAGGGGAGGGCCAACCCAAACGGCAGTTTGGGAGAAACCAGTGCTCTATCTGCCGGGCAGAAGGGTATTGGGAAAGGGAGTGTCCGCAGTGACAGCTGGACCCTCAAGAGGAGGATGTCCAGAGGATAATGGAAATGGATTGTTAGGGGTGTCAGGGACTCCCATTATATCAAGGACCCACCACTCTGGAGCCCTTGATAACTTTTAAGGTGGGTCCTGATCAAGAGGGGGTGTGTTTTCTGGTAGACACGGGGGTCTCTCAATCCACCTTGAATTTTATACCTAAGGCGGGGAAATTGTCAAAAAGATCATTGGTTATTCAAGGAGTGAGTGGGAAGGATGAACGAGTGCATTTTATTCAACCCCTATTAATAAATGTGGGAGACAGGTTTGAAATGCATGAATTCCTGTTTGTTCCTAATTGTGATTGTAATTTACTGGGAAGGGATTTGATGGCTGAAGTGGGAATGCAAATTACTGTTGTAAAAAATGACACAGAGTCCAACACTGTGATATCTTTGTGTAAAATGTCTGAGAAGGCTTATGCTGAAATAAATCCAGAAGTGTGGGCAGTCCCAGGGAAATATGGAAAACTAGACATAGAGCCTCTCCAAATTACTTAGAAACAACTGGTACAAGTGGTGTCTAAAAAGCAGTACCCTCTTTCAAGGGAGGGAAAGAATGGGTTACAGCCTGTCATTGAGTCCCTGCTAAAGGCAGGTCTCTTGGAGCCATGTATGTCTCCCTATAACACCCCTATCCTTCTGGTTAAGAAACCAGATGAAGCCTACAGAATGGTGCAGGACTTAAGAATAATAAATGAAATTGTCAAACCAAGGCATCGCACAGTTCCGGATCCCTATACAGTCCTGAATCAGATCCCTTCTTCACATCAGTATTATTCAGAACTGGATTTGAAGTATGCTTTCTGGGGGTGTCCAATTACAGAAGACAGTAAACAGTATTTTGCCTTTGAGTGGGAACAGGAGGAAGCAGGGAAAATGGTAAAACAAATGACATGGACAGTCCTTCCACAGGGATATGCCAAGTTGTCGGTTTTGTTTGGGCAAGCTTCGCAGAAAATATTAAGAATTTACTCCACCCTCAGGAGTAAGGTTGTTGCAGTATGTGGATGACTTCCTTTTATCAGGGGAACAGGAAAAGCTGGTTGAGGAGGCTACGGTAAAGCTGCTTAATTTTCTTTCTAAAAAAGGACTTAGAGTGCCTGAAAAGAAGGCACAGTTGGTAGAGATAAAGGTCAAATATTTGGGAAACATTTTGACTGGAGGGTTACGGTGTATTGATCCAGACAGAATACAAGGAATTTTACAAGTACCATTACTCCAGACAAAAAAGTAGTTACGGCAGTTTTTAGGGTTGGTGGGATACTGCCGAGCATGTATTGAGGATTTTTCTGTTGTGGCCAGACCTTTATATGACTTTTTAACCTAAGATAGTCCTAATATCGTGCTATGGACACCAGAAGGAGAGCAAAGCTTGAAATACTTAAAAGACAAATTGGTTAAGGCCCCAGTCTTAGCTCTTCCAGACTCAGAAAAAGAATTTGAACTATATGCGGATGTTAAAGAGGGTCATGCTAAAGGAATTTTGGTGCAAGAGCATGGCAGAACAAGGTGGCCTGTTGCTTATTTTTCAAAATTGTTAGACCCAGTGGCCAGAGGCTGGCCTCATTGTCTGCAGAACTGTGCCGCCACAGCTCTGATGGCTGAGGCCCAAAAGAGGTCAAGGGGAGGGTGTCTGTTAAAGTTTCACATCAGATTAAAGCTTTGTTAGTTGAAAGAGCCTCTAAGTGGATGACCAGCACTCAGTTATTATAGAATGAATCTTGTTTAATGGAACAGGAGCATTTAGAATGTAAATGTGGGGAAGGGTTCCACCCAACCTCTGCTTTGAACAGCCATGGAGAGAGGGGCCAGGAAGAAACCCATGACTGTATTCAGGTGATCTGTGAGAAATAGCTACTCACTTTTCATAGTTTAGGAAGTTTTATTGAACCTTATCAAAAATACAACAGAAGAATGAATAGAGAAAATAGGTTACATGGCCAGGAGCAAAAGATTTTCCCCGCCATGTACTCAGCCCCCTCACAATGGAGGTTTCCCCTTTTTAACCCTTTAACCCCTCCCAAAGTTCTGTCCATCAACCCCTTCTTCACTGCCCAGTGGTGGAGATATCTTCCTCAAATCCTCAATGGAGGTCAGATGTTGCCATAGTAACAAGCCAACCCTCCCAGATGTCTCAACTCCAGCTGTCCCTTGATAATCAGGCCACGGCATAAAACATAACTATAAATCTATAAAACTTTTCTTAACCTATATACATGATATTTGTCTATTAATTGTGAGAGTCAATCATTGAATTGCTCATCTATCACAATCGATCTCCAGACACAGGCTAGGGAAGATGTGTGAGATGCTCCCTGGCCTGAGGGAGAAAATGTGGTTATTGATGGGTCTTCCAGCGTGATACAAGGGAAACAATTTACAGGATGCTCTATCGTGAATGGAAAGCAATTAAAGGAAGGGCGGAGGATACCCCCCACCTGGTCAGCTAAGACAGCAGAGCTGTATGCCCTTGTGAGGGCCTGTGAAGTATACAGGGACAAGAGAGTGAATGTTTTTACTGATTCTAAGTATGCGTATGGGGTGATACATGCATTTGGGAAATTATGGGAAGAAAGCGGTTTATTAACCTGCAGGGAAAAGACATTAGCTCATGAGAGCCTAATCTCTCACCTATTGGAGGTGGTGAAATTACTCAAGACATTAGCAACAATACACATCAAGGGACACCAGGCAGGGTGCTCGGAGGAGGTAATAGGAAACCGACTGGCTGATGAAGAATCTCGGAAAGCTGCATTGTGTCCAGAAATCTCCAAGATCCTCACCTTGTTCTGAGTAACCCCACCACTGCCAGAGAAATTGTCTTTTCCACCAGAAGAACTTGAGACAATTAAAAAGAGTGGGGCAGAGGAAAGAGGGGATAATTGGTTTACAAGGGATGATAAGCAGTGGATATCAAAAGCTCTGGCCTTGCAATTGTTAAAACAACATCATGAAGGGAGTCATTGGGGTCCCAAGGACTGGCAGAAGCCTTCCTCAAAAGGCATGCTGCTGTAAGTCTTTATATTCTGGCTAAGTGAGCTATTGAGGTGTAGCAGACCCAGAGGCTGCAAGGGCTCCCTGGCGGTCAGAAGCCTAAGATAGGAAATGCCGAGTCATGATGACTGGACCTTAAAAGCCTCTCTCTTCTGCCTTCGGACCCTTGCTTATCTCTCTGTAAGACTATAGGTCACATTCCTTTGACCCTTACTATTGGACAATTTCCAAAACCCCTGTACCCTATATAAAGAGCTGCTTTTGCCCAGCTCAGCAGAAGAGCTGTCCCTGAGACCTTCACAGAACACTTCAATAAACACATCTCTGTGGAATCTCACACAGCCTTCTCCTCTCTCTCCCTCCGTCTGCCTGCCTGCGGCACCTAGCAAGCTAAAAAGCTGAAATCACAATTGTTATGAACAAAAATATGCCAATTTTTTTGGGAGAAAAAGGTTACCAATGTTGCTGCTGGGGTGCTGCTTGTGTTATGGTAATTACGGGTCGTTGTTGTTAATAGTTGTTTTTGTAACAGTAAAAGCCCTAGCTGGGGCCAAGTTAATGGCCCTTCTCTGAGACAGTGAAGGGTGGGGACCTCCTGAACAGTGAGGAGAAGAGACTTGAGGGGAGGGATATGCAAAATAACTCCAAGGACCAGCATGCCATGAAAAGCTACTGTTTCTAGCTTGCTAAAAAGACCCCAAAAACAACGAGCCACCTAAGAGTTGAGAGATTGGAGTGATGTCTGGAGGTCAGGAACGGAGTGCTGAGCCTGCAGAGATGCTGAACACCTTCGGAGTCCCTCTCACCCTGAGCACGGGAGTCGTCCCCGACGCCAAGAGCCAGCCAAGAGAGCTGGCAGGAGTAACATTGGAAGGGCTCACCATACCCTAAAGGCTCCCACAAGGACCGTAACCCCAGCTCTGCCCCTAGTGGACAAAGCTGTGCATATCCTCCTCCTCTGAGTCGCCCTGGAAGACACGACGGGAGACTGCAGCCCCGTCGGAGCTGCCCAATCCTGAGCTGAACACTTTTAATAAAGGCATTAAAAGGTGAAAAAGTCTCCTTGCCCTGTTTATTTCAGCTGGGAGATCGTCCGGGATAGCCACGCCGAAAGAGGACACCAGGACTGGCCAACTTGGACCTCCAGGATAGCTGGCTACCACGACCAGAGGGATCGGCTCAGGAGCAAGCGACGCAGAGGAGCACCGGAGCACCGGACTGGTGAGAAATCCGGTGGCGGGAGTGGGAGACGTGCGTATGTGTGTGTGAGTGAGACGAGGGCTGGCAGCTGGACCTTAAGAGCGAGAGTGAACCTCTCAGTACCGTGTTTTCGGACTTTCGTGAGAAAGCCAGCCAGGAACAGGGGAAAGCGAGTGGAATTAGTGTGAGTGAGCCATCTCCTAAGGGGGAAAGGAGGGCCCCTCCGAGCGTGCAGAGGGAATAGTTGTATGAGTGGCACGCACCCAAAGTAAGTCCTGACAGAGAGAAGTCAGGCAGATAGTAAGTCCCGAGAAGGATTTGGGTAAGCGCAAGCCCTGCAGGCAAAGTAAGTCCTGACAAAGGAGTCAGGCACAAACCCCAGAGAAGGAGGCAACGGTTTGCTTTTAAGTCCTGATACGGTGAAGCCTAAAAATTGGCAGGTTAGGCAAACTAAAAATCAGGCAGTTGTTTTTCCTGACTGAGGGAGTCAGGCACGACACGGATTCTTAGGCCGAGATTTCGTGTGTTCAAGTCCCGATAGATGTAAGACCTGACGTTGGGAAAGTTGGGCAATCAAGAGATTGGGCAGTTGTTTCAGTATAAAGTCCTGAGCATCAGGCTGAAATTTGAAGTTCGGTGGAGGAGGCTGAAGCTCCACAAACAAGGTTTATTTATGAAATTACCAGTCAGTAGAGGCACCTTTAGGACTTTTTACTATTGAGACCTGAAAAATGGGAGGGTGTAATAGTAAAAAGACCGGCAAGAGACTGACGTATTGTCCTGGTTTAGGGCAAATTTGTTAAAGAATCTGCAAAGGAGAGCCCCTCCAGAAAGCGAAACCCACACAGCCCCTCCCCCCAACTGGTTTGGGAAAAAATTCCTTGGAGAGAGGTGGAAAGAACCTGTTTATTTGACTGGCACAGCACCCCCCAGCACACAAAATGAACAATACCCGATTACACGGCTCTGAGAAAGATTACAAAATTGCAAAGTCTCTTTTGGGGGTGGTTGCTCTGTTCTCAGTCCCTCCGGCGCTGGGGCAGCTGCTGCAGCCAAACGGTGCAAATCCTTGGTGTTCCTGGGTCCCAGTCCGGAGCAGGTTCGAGATGGTCACAGAAACAGGAGAGGAGAAACAGTCCAGGAAGGAATTTGGACTGTTTAGCTAGAACTAGCTAATAAGCAGAGGCCAAAGCAGAGCAGAAGCCAGAGCAGAAAAGAGAGCAAGCAAAGCAGCAAGCTGAAAGCAAGAAGTGAAAAACAGCCCTATGTACTGCCCGTCTCCGTGTCCCTGATAAGAGAAACCCAAACAAAACTTCCACTCTTCAGAGCCGGTCTTAAAGGCACAGAACAGATGAATGTGGATACAAGCATCATAACGTCACCCCAGGACATTCCACCCCTTATCCCCATATCATCAACATACTACAACACATCGTGCATTATTCATACAAAATTTCCATCTGTTCCCCCAAAATTTACAAGCAATACCCATCATGCCTTCATCACATCCCCACACTGGACCACTGAATCCAGGCCCTATATTACAGAGCTGCAGGATTCCCCCTTTTCAATTTAGTCACTTAAAGCTCCATCTATCACTTGCTCAGACCTTCGACACTTACACATTTCCTTCTCCATCTTCCACTTGCCCAGACCTTCAACACTTACACATTTCCTTCTCTCTCATGTCTGTATGGTTTAATGTACAGACAATGGCAGTAACATCCAATGAACAGTGATATTGCATATCATTCTTACCCCACAATCAGATCTCCCTGAGGTACACATCGTGTTGTTCCATCTCTTTGCATTATCTACCACGTGCAACCTGGTCCCTGAGCAAAGACAACCCCACGAATGGGTTTGTCTCTACTCGAGGCAGAATTGATCCACACAGTCTTCCCTAACAAACCTCTGATATGTACCACTGGGACTTTGTCTCCTTCTATTACATTCAGGAACTCAGACTGGGCAGGACCTGCTCGGTTGGTGGAACCTCGGGTGTTAACTAACCAGGTGGCCTTTGTTAAATGCTGCTCCGAATTCTTGAAAGATCCCCCACCCAAAGCTTTCAGCTGGGTTTTTAGTAGTCCATTGTACCTCTCCACCTTTCCTGCAGCTGGTGCATGGTAGGGGATATGGTACACCCATTCAATGCCATGTTCCCTAGCCCAGGTGTTGATAAGGCTGTTCTTAAATGAGTCCCGTTGTCTGACTCGATCCTCTCAGGGGTGCCATGTCTCCACAGAACTTGCTTTTCAAGGCCCAGGATGATGTTCCGGGCTGTAGCATGAGACACAGGGTAGGTTTCCAACCATCCAGTGGTGGCCTCCACCATGGTCAGCACGTAGCGCTTGCCCTGGCGTGTCCGGGGCAGTGTGATGTAGTCAATCTGCCAGGCCTCCCCATACTTGTACTTGGACCACTGCCCACCGTACCAGAGGGGCTTCATTCGCTTGGCCTGCTTGATGGCAGCACACATCTCACAGTCATGGATAACCTGAGAAATACTGTCCATGGTTAGATCCACCCCTCGATCTCGTGCCCACTTATAGGTGGCATCTCTGCCCTGGTGGCCTGAGGCATCATGGGCCCATCTAGCTAGGAATAACTCTCCCTTATGTTCCCAATCTAGGTCTATTTTGGACACCCCTATCTTTGCAGCTTGGTCTACCTGCTCATTGTTTTGGTGCTCCTCATTGGCCCTACTCTTGGGTACATGGGCATCTACATGGCGGACTTTCACAGGTAGCCTCCCTACCCTGGTAGCAATGTCTTTCCACTCATCAGCAGCCCAAATTGGCTTCCCTCTACATTGCCATTTAGCCTTTTTCCACCTCTCCAGCCATCCCCACAAAGCATTGGCTACCATCCATGAATCAGTGTAGAGGTAGAGCTTTGGCCACTTCTCTCTCTCATCAATGTCTAGGGCCAGTTGAACAGCTTTGAGTTCAGCAAGTTGGCTCGATCCACCTTCTCCTTCGGTAGCTTGTGCAACCTGTCATGTGGGGCTCCATACGGCTGCTTTCCACTTCTGGTTCATCCCGACGATGCGACAGGAACCGTCAGTGAAAAGAGCGTAGCGTGTTTCCTCTGGTGGCAGTTGGTTATAGGGAGGAGCCTCTTCAGCACGTGTCACTGGTTCTTGTTCCTCTTCATCTGTGACACCAAAATTCTCACCTTCGGGCCACTTTGTAATTACCTCCAAAATCCCAGGGTGATTCAGTTTACCTATATGGGCGCACTGAGTGATAAGAGCAATCCACTTGCTCCATGTAGCACTGGTGGAATGGTGAGTGGAAGGAACCTTGCCTTTGAACATCCACCCCAGCACCAGTAGTCGGGGTGCCAGGAGGAGTTGTGCTTCAGTGCCTATTACCTCCGAAACAGCCTGGACTCCTTCATAGGCAGCCAAGATTTCTTTCTCTGTAGGAGTGTAGTTGGCTTCAGACCCTCTGTAGCTTCAACTCCAAAATCCCAGTGATCGACCCCGAGTCTCCTCAGGCACCTTCTGCCAAAGACTCCAGGACAAGCCATGGTTCCCGGCTGCAGAGTAGAGCATGTTCTTTACCTCTGGTCCTGTCCTGACCAGGCCAAGGGCTACTGCATGAGCAATCTCCTGCTTGATCTGGACAAAGGCTTGTTGCTGCTCAGGGCCCCAGTGGAAATTGTTCTTCTTGCGGGTGACCAGGTAAAGAGGGCTCACGATCTGACTGTACTCAGGAATATGCATCCTCCAAAAACCTATTGCACCCAGGAAAGCTTGTGTCTCTTTCTTATTGGTGGGTGGAGACATTGTTGTGATCTTGTTGATGACATCTGTAGGAATCTGATGCCGTCCATCTTGCCACTTCACTCCCAGGAACTGAATCTCACGAGCCGGTCCCTTTACTTTGCTCTTTTTAATGGGAAAACCAGCTCCCAGGAGGATCTGGATGATTTCCTTCCCTTTCTCAAACACTTCCGCAGCTGTCTTCCCCCACACAATGATGTCATCAATATACTGCAGATGTTCTGGAGCCTCTCCCCTTTCTAGTGCAGTCTGGATCAGTCCATGGCAGATGGTGGGGCTGTGCTTCCACCCCTGGGGCAGTCGGTTCCAGGTGTACTGCACACCCCTCCATGTGAAAGCAAACTGAGGTCTGCATTCTGCTGCCAGAGGAATGGAGAAAAATGCATTGGCAATGTCTGTAGTGGCATACCACTTTGCTGCCTTGGGCTCAAGCTCATACTGGAGCTCTAATATGTCTGGCATGGCAGCACTCAGTGGTGGAGTCACTTCATTCAATGCACGGTAGTCCACAGTCAATCTCCATTCTCCTTCAGATTTTCGCACAGGCCAAATGGGGCTGTTGAAGGGTGAGTGGGTCTTGCTGACCACCCCTTGGCTCTCCAGCTCTCGGATCATCTTATGGATGGGGATCACAGCATCTCGAGCGGTTCTATACTGTCGTTGATACACTATGGAAGTGGCAATTGGCACTCGTTGCTCTTCTCCCGTCAGGCATCCTACTGCAGATGGATTCTCAGACAACCCAGGCAAGGTGTTCAATTGCTGGATGCCCTCTGTCTCTACAGCAGCTATTCCAAATGCCCATCTGAGTCCTTTTGGGTCTTTGAAGTACCCACTCCGAAGGTAGTCTATGCCCAAAATACATGGGGCCTCTGGGCCAGTCACAATAGGATGCTTCTTCCACTCATTTCCCGTTAGGCTCACATCAGCTTCCACCAAAGTGAAATCCTGGGATCCCCCTGTCACACCAGCAATAGAAACAGACTCTGTCCCCACGTGTCTTGATGGGATTAATGTGCATTGCGCACCAGTATCGACCAAAGCTTTGTACTCTTGTGGTTCCGATGTGCCAGGCCAACGAATCCACATAGACCAGAAAACACGATTTTCCCTAGCCTCTACCTGGCTAGAGGCAGGGCCCCTCTAAGCCTGGTTGTCCTTCTTTCCCTGGGCGTATGTTTTGGATGTTCCTTCGAGGGGATCAGACATGTCATCATCATCATACCTGGCCATTCGGCTACGGGCAACTGGAGCTGCTTTCCTCCTGCTGGCTTCCTTCAGTTCACGCACCCGTCGTGCCAGAACAGCAGTAGGTTTCCTATCCCACCTTCTCATGTTTTCCCCACAATCACGCAGGTAAAACCACAGCTCAGCTCGTGGGGTGTACCTTCTCTCACCATCTGGGAAACATCTGCCTTGGATACCAGAACCTCGGATCTGTACTGCTGAAATTTGGAGAAGGTCTTCTTTAATCTCCTCTCTAAGCTTCTTATGATTCTCCTCTATCTTATCCTCTAAATTCTGCAGACGTGTTTCTACCGCTGCGATTCTGGCATGTGTTGGGCCATGTACAGCATCTGCATATGCTCGGAGCTTCCTTGCCATGTCAAGCACAGTCTCATCCCTCTTCATGATGGCTAAGGCAGAAGCATATTCGTGTGGCCCAAGTCGTACGAGTTTTCGCCACATCACAGACGTGCATGGTACTAAGTCTGGGTTCCTAGTTGTTACATCATCTGAGAAGATAATCTCTGCCACTGCCATTTCTCTCAGGCGTTGGATCCCTTGCTCTATGATCTTCCACTGAGTTTGTTGCATATAGAGATCATCTGCACACAGGTATCTTCGTGCAACACTGTCCAAGACCCGTGCCCAGAGGCTGTGTGGATTAGCCCCCCTCATCATTTCTTGGTCGATGACAGGGTCCATTGACAGGGATCCCAAATGCCTGGCTTCAGTGCCATCCAGAATTGTAGCCTCGCCTGCAGCATCCCAGAGACGGACCAGCCAACTAATTATGGATTCATTGGGTCGTCGTGTGTAATCCTTCCGTAAGCCACGAAGGTCCTTCAGGGAATAAGACTCAATATTTCCATCTGATCTTGCACCTTCTGCTTTGACTCCTGATTTTATGTCAGGAGGCATTGAGGTTCCTTCTCCTTCATCATCATCATCATCATCATCCACTGGTCGATTGGTCTTGTCCGTGCATTTCCCACTTCTAGTGCTGGTAGCAACAGCCAAGGGTTTAGATGCTGGCTTCGAGCCTGGAGTGTTAGCTGCAGCCTGATCACCGGGACAGTTGCTGATTTATCTTCCTGCCCCCCTGCCTCTGTCTGCTGCCGGACAGTATCTAGCAGTGTGCGATAAGCATATGCCAGGGCCCAGCTCACTGCAATGACCTTCCTCTCCTTAGGCTCATCCTGGTACTTCTCTTTCAGATATTTCCCCACCTCAGCTGGGTTCTGAATTTGTTCATGGGGAAAATCCCAGACTAGAGGGTCAGAGAATTCCCTCAGGATTTGGCCCATATCCTCCCATTTTCCACACCACTTAGGATTTTCCACACTGGGGTCTACTCCTGAGTCAGGGTTCTCATCAGCCTGTCTAGAAATCTCAGCCCTCATTCTAGAGAAGCAGCAGGCTGTATAGAGGAAGGTTACCAGATTGAATACCAGAAAGATGGTTTCTTTAACATTGAGGGGAAACTGAACATCCTTCACTAGTGATGCAACTGATTCACAGGAGAAGAAGGAAAGCAGAGGCTGAAAAACCTCATTCCCTCCTGCACCTCCTCCAACAAACTGGATACATAACCATAGCCATGAACCATTCATACCTGGAGCAGACCCTAGCATGTTTATAAACTTCTTGCACATCATTGCCACCAAGCCCAGCAGGATAGCTATTCTGGTCACTGCCCCTCTGATGTAAAAACTACATATTAGGGACAATACTAAAGCTATTTCTGGGTAAGAAAATAAACCTAGGGACCATAGAGGTATTAAAATCTCAAAAAACCCTAGGGACCAGAAATGCATGCAAACCTTCACCCCAATAGACATTATGAATTCAAAAAGCATGGCTATTAGCTGATTTAAACGAGCACAGAGTAATAGCAACCAAAATGCAATCAAAACAGGGTTTTTCTACTCTCTCGAGCCCCCAGGATGGGCGCCAATATTTTGTCCTGGTTTAGGGCAAATTTGTTAAAGAATCTGCAAAGGAGAGCCCCTCCAGAAAGCGAAACCCACACAGCCCCTCTCCCCCCAACTGGTTCGGGAAGAATTCCTCGGAGAGAGGTGGAAAGAACCTGTTCATTTGCCAGACACAGCACCCCCCAGCACACAAAATGAACAATACACGATTACACCGCTCTGAGAAAGATGACAAAATTGGAGAGTCTCTTTTGGGGGTGTTTGCTCTGTTCTCAGTCCCTCTGGCGCTGGGGCAGCTGCTGCAGCCAAACGGTGCAAATCCTTGGTGTTCCCGGGTCCCAGTCCGGAGCAGGTTCGAGATGGTCACAGAAACAGGAGAGGAGAAACAGTCCAAGGAGGAATTTGGACTGTTTAGCTAAACTAGCCAGTAAGCAGAAGCAAAAGCGAGAGCAGAAGCAAGAGCAGAAAAGAGAGCATGCAAAGCAGCAAGCTGAAAGCAAGAAGCCAAAACAGCCCTATGTACTGCCCGTCTTTGTGTCCCTGATAAGAGAAACCCAAACAAAACTTCCACTCTTCAGAGCCGGTCTTAAAGGCACAGAACAGATGAATGGGGATACAAGCATCATAACGTCACCCCAGGACAAATACCAAGCCATCATGGTAGAGCAAGATGATGTAGAGATAGCAGTGACTAATATTTTCAACCCAGCTTCTTTTCTCAGTGGAATCAAAGGGAAGCAGTACACCACGATTGCCTGGAGACCATTGAAGCCACCTACTCCAGCCACCCAGACTTGAAAGACACTCCTCTGGATGATGCAGAGACCTGGTTCACTGACAAGAGCAGCTACATCGCCAGTAAAAAGCAACATGCTAAGTACACAGTAATTACCTGCAGAGAAGTAATAGAGTCTAGATCCTTACCAACAGGTACCTCTGCACAGAAGGCCGAGATAAATGCACTGACCTGTTGAAAGTGAAGGGAGACGACCCATCTTGTTGTTGATCAGCATCGACTCCGATTTATTGATCAAATCTGTCATCTTCTATAATAGTGTTAATTAACCTCATGCATATTGCAAAATCCGAGCTCACGATAGGTTACAGAGAAAACTCTAACCCCTCCTTTTGTTTTAAAATACCTGTGGTTTGTTTATTGAAAACCAAAATTAGTGTTCTCACTGTGATATGAAAAGTTCTCAAAACCTTCATATCTGTTCTCAAAACCTTCATATCTGTTCCCAGAGCAGCCAAGGACTGTTATGAGAAGACTGTCTGAGAATCCTGCTCTTTTTAGAAAAGGTGCCTGAGAACCTAGTCATTTACAAAATCAAGCCTGGGAACTGCTGCTTTACAGTTACCTTTTACTTTCCCATCAGCTGTATACCTTCATGGCCTCTTTCTTTAAGCCATGCTTGAACCAGGCTCTCCACACTGACCCACGCCTTAGAAACAGCAAAACGATGCATTCAGAGTTGTGCATGCACATAGAGCCATCTAGAAGGAGAGGAGACTGCTAAACTCACAAAGAAAGAAGAGACAATCCGGCTGCTGGAAGCAGTTCAGCTGCCTGAAAAGGCATATTAAGGCACACCAGAGAGTGATCTTAGAATTAGAAGAAAGAAACGAGCTGGCAGATAGAGAGGCAAAGAAAGCAGCAAAGGGTGAAGTAATTATGGACAAATTTTCCTCGAAAGTAAGCCAGAATATAATAATACTAATCAAAAATGACATGCAAACACAAGGGGTAGGCTACCATTGAAAGAGAGCTAGTAATCCCTTCCCATTTTCGTGATCACTAGTGAAGGAAGAGCACTAGAAAACACACTGGAGCATAACTACTTAAAAGCCTTTATGAAGTATGGCTCCTTTCCCAAAATGACCAAAGCTACCAGTGATACAGAGTGCATCGAAATGAAGTGTTGACTATGAAGTAGTAGTTTCCACAAGCTTTCTAGAACACACATCTGATTGAAAGAATCATTGTCAAGAATTTATATGCCTCTATTACTAAGGCAAACTGACAGTGTGATCCTTGCCTCCAGATTAACTCCAAAAATACCCCCAGGCCAAAACTCGGTCAGACTGGGAGAGGCCATGGGCCTGGACAGCAGTGGCAAATTGACTTTTCAGAACTCCCAAGGAAAGGGGGGTATCAGTATTTACTGGTATTGACAGATACATTTTCAGGGTGGCCAGAAGCATTCCCCACCAGAACTGTCAAAGCTCGAGAGGTAACCAGAGATTATTACAAAAATAATACCACGCTTCAGAGTTCCAGCCACAATATCCTCGGATAGAAGATCACATTTCATTTCCAAAATAGTGCAACAGATTAGTAGCCACCTAAGAATAGATTAGGAACTTCACACTCCATACCGCCCCCAATCAAGCAGCAAAGTAGAGAAAATGAATCATTTGATTTAGCAGCAGATTGTAAGACTGGGGCAAGAAGTTAATCTACTCTGGCCCCAAGCTCTTCCACTGACAATATTGCAAATTCAAACTAAACCTCGAGCTAAAGGAAAGCTGAGTCCTTTTGAAATGCTTTATAGAAGAACATATAGAATACAAAGGAGAATGTCCATCCACATTGGAGAAGTAACACTGGCCACCTACATAGTGGCTTTAAGCAAACAGCTCAGAGAAATTGAAAACATGTGTCTAGAACTCGGAGCAAACAGCTAGATAGACCAGTACATAATAAAATGTCTAGAGATTATGTATATGTTAAGCCTCTTGCAGAAAAGACTTTAGAACCACAGTGAGAAAGACCACTGCAAGTACTTCTCACCACCTTCACCGCAATCAAGATCAAAGAGCAGAATGCCTAGATCCATCACTCTCGAGTGAAGAAGGCCCCAAGAGTCCCTTAGAAAGTGACACCAAGAGACAATGAAGTGAGATTAAAACTTACTCAGACAAAATGAGTATATTGCCGTTGGAAGTAGTTCATACTTTGATTTACAGAATTTTTTTTTATATAATTATAACTGAAGTTTTAGAACTAAAGAGTACCTCTATCCAAAGTGATGCTGAATAGCCTTGGTCCCAGGCTTTTAATCAGTATACTAGACCCATGAGAGAACTTTGTGAGATAAAAGATTTAAACCTATCTACTGTAGTAATCCACAGGAATCAAGTATATAAGGAGCAAGAATGGCAAGAACGAGAACTGTAGACACTTCAAAGGGATCAGAAGAGAAAAAATCAAAGTGAAATGCCAGGTCATCAATGAGATGGCTTATGAGAAACCAGCTGCAATTAGTGTCTCAACTTGTCCCATATAGTAGGAGTCCTAGTAAAATATATGTATTGTGTAAGTGGCCTTGCCCCAATCCTAGTTGTTCTAAATGGGCTGCAGCTGTGATGTCCTTAATTTGGCGGCAGCTGTAACTAATGAAGATAACTGGGATAAAAGGGGGTGGGTTGGCCAGTCAGGGAGAGCCTTTGAGGAGCCCTGATGAAGAAGCAGGAGCCACACTGCTGTGAAGACTGCAGCCATAAGAAAACACCAAGAGAAGGTATAGGACTCTAGAAATATGAATACAACAATTGGTGACCCCAACATGATAGAAGATAGGACAGCTGAGAGCTGTGGCAGCCTGAGAGCTGTGGAAGAAGAGCTGTGGAAGATAGGACAGCCAAGAACTGTGAAGAAACATAGCCTTTGAGTCGAGGAGATGTTACAGCCAAGAGCTGTGAGAATATCGCCTTTGAGCGAGGAGCTGTGTGTGTTGTAAATGGCCTTTGAGTCATGGGGAAATATGTGTGTTGTATATGGTCTTTGAGTCATGGGGAAATGTATGTGTTGTACTTGAATATCTGTAAGTAAAAGAAAAGGGGGAAATATAGTAGGAGTCCTAGTAAAATATATGTATTGTATAAGTGGCCTTGCCCCAATCCTAGTTGTTTTAAATGGGCTGCAGCTGTGATGTCCTTAATTGGGAGGCAGCTGTAGCTAATGAAGATAACTGGGATAAAAGGGGGTGGGTTGGCTGGTCAGGGAGAGCCGTTGAGGAGCAACACTAGTGTGAAGAGCTGTGAAGACTGCAGCCATAAGAAAACACCGAGAGAAGGTATGGGACTCTGGAAATATGAATACAACAGTCCCATATAGAAACACCAGGAAGTTTGTGATAGCCTAAGTGAATCAGACTGTTGGTGTAATTTCACCTTGATACGACCTGTAGAAGTGACCTGCCTTTAGGCTCGAGATGCTATCAGGCTCTCATTTAAATTTGAAGTAGACACTGCACTTTTTACAACAGCAGGACTTTATACAACCCACACTGAGAGTCAAATAGTTCAGACCCAACCCAAATTTGAACCTGAAGTGTATAAGCCCCTACTAGTGAAGAATGTAGGTGAACAACAACTGTTGTTCAATCCAGAATGGTCTCTCAAACGTGTTGAGTTGCTAATGCAAATTAACATCTCAAAACTCCAACCAGCCTGCTCCTCTTTCCTAAAAACGTCCTTTGAAGGCTAGACAACATGGTTACAAAGACAAGTATATCTCAAGACGAGAATAAGAAAAGACCTAACTAATATATTAAGGACAAGATAGAGAGTTTTAAATAGAATTGATTCAGAAATATTGATGAATAAGCTGGCCACTGCAGCAAGTGGCCTAACAAAATTGAAGCAGCCTTTACAGTCATCAATATTGGCATTAAGAACTAGCCAGTGGCAGATTTCAAAAGTACTGCCAAAGTAAGAAAAGGCTGAAGACCAAAACCACAAGTTAATAGTAGAAGCACTTAGTACAGTTCAAGATAATGTGTCTTTAGCTTTCAGTTGTATACAAGCACAGTTATAGATGCAGGCAACAGCAGCTTTGATCATATGGGAAGGGGGTGAATGTGATTTTCCAGCTGAAATTCGGAAGATTGTCTGGGATTATGCGATTGATTTTTGAAAAGAAGTTTCAGTCCTAGTAGACTATAGTAAATTTCACCTATGATCCTACTTCTAACGTGGCCACTGCCTTTGTGCTCACCATACGTAATGCCACTGTTTACGTTTTCCATCCCATCATTGCACTAAGATTAAATCATGAAAAAACAAGTGTTCTACCCTTCAGGACATAGAATGTCAGCACGAAAAGTGAATGAAAAGTCATTTTAAGAATTTTATTTTTTTTAAAAAGTCATTTTAATTTTTGTATTTGTAATTTGTTAAGATTATCGAGTGTAGTTTTTCGTACTTAGCCCGAGTGACATCCCACCACTTGATTAAAACCAATTACACAATGAATCACAGACTATCACCTACTCCTATTAGAATAGACCTTACATTATTAATTAAGCACCAAAGCCTACTAGAGATCTTGAAGAAAAACTCAAGAAAGCAGAGAACTGTCCAACATGATACAAAAAGAAATAACTAGAATTCTGCAAAGAATAAAACAAAATGCAGATCATCACTGGTG
Organism: Melospiza georgiana; assembly: GCF_028018845.1. NCBI lineage: Eukaryota > Metazoa > Chordata > Aves > Passeriformes > Passerellidae > Melospiza > Melospiza georgiana. The sequence continues at coordinate 5,950,154 of NC_080464.1, read as the reverse complement.
AAATGTGATCTTTAAGTAGTCAGCAACTGCAAATAGAATCTTTAATAAGTTGTGTCATCCAATTGTAATTTTGTTAATATTAGTTAGAATACGTTTAAAATTATCCATTATATTGCTAATTTAGAATTAGAGAATACTACAGCGCATAGCTGTGTTAACTTCCTCATCAAACGTAAATAGCAAAGTATACTTATTGTCATAAGAATTTGAATGAAGTAAAAGAATTTACTTCCTCCTTTTTAAGAAAAGAGAGAATGAGACAAAGTAGAAAATTTTCCAGGGTAGAAATCCATTTTGATTTAGGCAAAATGTACATCTTTGAGTTAAGTCTGTAGTTTGAAACATAGCTATGTAGCCTGACTGAAAAGCCTAGGCTCAGAGATTCAGTGAAGGACAGAGATAAAGGAAGGGAGACAGAAGGTGGAAGGTGATAGAGACAGAGACTGCTGTGAGAGCAAGTCAACCTGACCTAGGAATTCTTTCTGATACGGAAGAACTAGCGGTAAATGTCACGCAAAATTCGTAAAAATGAATATGTATGAACCTATTGTAAAATTGTATGCATATGTATCTGAGAGAGGGATAAAAAGGGACCTGAAGTTCCCAGAGGTACGCATGCTTTTTAAAGCAAGCAATCTCCACATGCATCCAGCGCTGTAATAAACATACCAACTTTACAACTTTCACAAAGTTGTAGAGTTTTTAGCTATATCTCCGCAAAACAATGGGGCGGTCTGTTCTTGTGTTTGTGGGTATTCGGCGACGTCTTCGTCTGCAGGCTGAATTCCTTTGGTTTTGAGGAGGTCTTGTGTTTGACTCAGGAGAGTTCTTGTCACCGTTTGTAGGAGTAGCATTTGCAGTGACTAGGTCTGGTTTTATATTTTTTCCTGGGTACCACCTTGGACCAGATGGTAGTAGCATGTACACATATCCTCTGCCCCAGGTAATCAACTGGAAAGGCCCAGAAATTTGGTGTGTTTCGGGGTCCTTCATGAGCACAGGTGGTTTCTCAGTGAGCTTTGCTTGGCTGGTATTTGCAAAGTGGCGAAGTATTGGTGGGTCAGGTTCTGATGTTGTACAGTTCAGGAAGTTGATGATGTAGAGAGCCTTGCAAAGTCTTTCCACTGGGGATGTGATTCTCTTGTCTATGTTCTCTTGATTGAAGACTCTTTTGAGGGTTTGATGTGTCCTTTCCATGATGCATTGTCCTGTGGGGTTTACAGGTATGCTGGTCTTGTGTGCTATTCCCCATTCACTGAAGAACTCCTTTAACTTGTGGGAGGTATAGGCTGGTCCATTATCTGTTTCAATCTCCTTTGGTACCCCCAGGGTGGCAAAGGTGAGGAGAAAGTGTTTTATTGTGTGCTGCGTAGATTCTCCTGCATGTGATGATGCAACTACTGCTCCTGAAAACATGTCGACCGATACATGCACGCATTTTGACCTTTCAAAAGGTGTGAAATGACTTACAGCTGTCTGCCACAACTGTCAGCTGTTCAGACCTTGGGGATTGACTCCCGTCCCCATAGATGGTATCTGATAGTTTTGACAGCTCGGACATGTAGCAACAATAGCTTTTGCCTGATTTTTTGAGAGCTTGAACATTCTCATAAGGGCAGGTACATTTTGATGAAAAAATGCATGAGACAACTTTGCCTGGGCAAAGATGTTAGGGACATTAGCAGTTTACACTGCCATGGCTAATGCATCTGCTTTCCTGTTCCCTTCTACGATGATACCTGGGAGGTCAGTGTGTGACCTCCCATGCATTATATGGTAAGGTTGCTTTCTGTGGGAGATTAAGCATGTTAATGTAGAAATCAACTGGTACAACTTTGGATTGCAAACCTCTTTGAGAAGAGCATGTTCCGCTCTCATAGCTATACCAGCAACATAAGCTGAATCTGTAAACAGATTGAAGGGTTTGTTTTTGAACTTTTCAAAGGCTCTGACAACAGCTGCTAACTCAGCAATCTGTGGCGATCCCTCCACTATTTTCATGTCAGATTCCCATTTTTGTGTCTGAGGGTCTTTTCATGTCATTACAGACTTGTGGGAAGACCCTGAGCCATCTGTAAAGATGGTTAGATCTTTGAGAGGTGTTCTACTTTGGACTAATTTTGGGGTCAAATGAAAGATTACATCAGGATTAAAAAGTTTGTGTTTTGGGATCTCAACTTAAATTTGGCCTGTATAGCTATCTAGGGCAAACTGGAGATTTTCATTGGTCTGGAGCAAATCCTCCAAGTCCCCAGTGGTTATTGGCAAGTATATGCATTCAAACTCACACCGTGCAAGAAAGTGGAGGCGAGTTCTAGCCTTTTTTATTAGATGTGCCATGATTTCCTGGAAGGTGGTAACTGTCTTTGTAGGTTGGTTGTTTGTAAAAATCCATTCCAGTATCAGCAAAGGGTCTCAAAGCTGAAAGTCCCATTGGAAAATCAGTCCATAGAATCGAGGTGCTTTTCCCAGGATGACAAACTGGAAAGGCAGGCTGGGCTCAAAGCGATGGGCTTTGCGTGAAGACAGGGCTTCCTGGAGCTTGGTGATGGCACCTCGGGCTTCTGTTGTGAGAGTGCATGGAGAGTCCAGGTCTTTATTGCCACGAAGAAGATTGAACAGGGGAGCAAGGTCCTCTGTTGTAATTCCTAGCAGTGGACATACCCAGTTGATGGATCCGCACAGGCTGTGTAAGTCTCTCAGGGTTTTTGGGTTGTCTCGGATGGCGAGCTGCTGGGGTATGATGATTCTTTCCCGGATCTGGACTCCAAGGTAATTCCATGGGTTGGTGTACTGTATTTTGCCCTCACAGATCTCAAATCCTGCCTTTTCTATGGTTTCAATGGTCCTTTTAACTTTTTTGTCCAAGTAAGCTTTATCTGATGCACAAACCAGGATATCATCCATATAGTGGTGGATGATAGCATCTGGAAATAATTTCCGAACGGGAAACAGGATGTGAGCCACGTACCACTGGCAAATAGTGGGACTGGTTTTTAGTCCTTAGGGAAGAAAAAGCCAATGATATCTTTTGAGTGGAGCCTCTTTGTAAAGAGAGGGAACGGAGAAAGCAAACCCTGGAGCGTCCTGAGGGTGCAGTGGAATGCTGAAGAAACAGTCCTTAATATCCTTGATAGCAAGTGTCCAGTCTCTAGGCAGCATCGATGGGGAGGGCAGGCCAGGCTGGAGGGGGCCCATGTCCTCAATGACCTTGTTAATTTTGCAAAGGTCATGGAGGAGCCTCCACTTGTTTGTTCCAGGCTTTGCAGTACGAAGACTGGAGAGTTCCAAGGGCTGGGGGATTTGACGATGTGGCCTTTAGTGAGCTGTTCTTCCACGAGGGTGTGTACTGCGTGCAGCTTGGCTTTAGAGAGGGGCCACTGTTCAATCCAGATTGGGCCATGGCATTTCCAGGTGAGACGAGGTGTATCTGGCAGTGCATGTTGCTCAGTGGCCCCGATTAGAAATCCCAACTTGGAATACGTAGGGAAGCCCCCCACTGGGATAGAACATCCCTGCCCCAAAGGGTGATGGGGGCCCTTACCACAAATGGGCGGATGGTTGCCAGATTGCCTTCAGGCCCTTCGACGAGGATGTTGTTCTTGCTTTGCATGGATACCGTAGCTCCACCAATCCCTGAAATCATGCCTACAACAGGTTGTAGATCCCAGTGTGCTGGCCATTTGGAGTGAGCGATGATGGTCACAGCAGCACCGGTGTCCAGCATCCCTGGTAGGTGGATCTTCTTCCCTCTGCAGGTAAGGCCGCACTCGATGGTAGGCTTGGTTGGTCCCACGACTTGTGCCCACATTGCTGTAGGGTTAAGAGGAATCTGTTCCCTGTGATTCTTTGGGAGTAAAAAGGCTTGTGCGATTGGAGTTCCCTTTGAAAGGAAAAATGGTAAGTCCATGCAGTATACCTGGACAAGAATCTCTTGTCCCAGGTGCACTGTATGCACTTCTGGAACAACAAAAATTTCCTTTGGGCTATGAAGAGAGTCACCTAAATTAAGATGTCCAAAGGACCACCTTTTGGCCCATATTTGCCTGTGGGAACACGATAAACATTCTCATTATTAAAGTCAATGGACAGAGCAGTTACCAGTTGGCGGCGGGTTCCCATCTGTATCACCCCGTGTGTTGGATCCTCTTCTTGTGGTCTGGAACCTCCTGGGATGGTGTGTGGTTGGGTCTGGGTGGCCTTTGATTTGTTGTCATAGCCCGGGGCTCCACCGGGCTGTGTGAGGTGTTTCCCGGACACTGCTGGTAGTACTGCTGATTTTGGGGTCTTTGATATGTGTTACAAGTGTCTCAGGTAGGTGACCTGTCTGGGCAGTCCTTTATAAAATGTCCAAAATCTCCACAGTGAAAGCAACGGGCATGGTCTTTAGAAGCCATTACTGCATATGCACCAGAAACTCCTTCAGCAATACCCTTAGCAACTGCTTGGGCCACTGTATTTTCAGTTGACATGTGATGTGTACAGCATTCCAGCATTTGCTCTATGGTAGGGTCTGTATCCAAGGGTTAAGACCTCAGAATCGCTTTGCATTGTTCGTTTGAGTTACTCATGGCAAGCTTACATAAGAGTTCCTTTCTTGCCTCTGAGCTCTCTGTTTTCCCAGAGCATCTTTAATTCTGTCCACAAATTTGATAAAGCTTTCATCTACTCCTTGTTTAATAGTAGAAAAATGCATTGTCAGCATTGAATCATCATGTATGAGAAGTAAGGAGGTTTTTGCTGCAAGTGCCACATCTTGCAGTGCCTCTTTGTTCAAATTTTCCAATTGGTCTCCAGGTTTCTGTAAATCCCCTTCCCCAGCCAGCTGTTCTACTGTAAAATTTGTCTTATCAACATCTGCGGAATATGAGTCTGATAATGTTTTTAATTGTTTTTTCCAATGCCTTTCACATAACATATATTCTGCTGGGGACAGGAGGCAATGGGAAATATTTTTAATATTGTGGGGAAGTAAAACATGTGCTGAGAACATAGCTTCTAAGAAGTTTCTAAAATTATGTGAGCCTCTGCCATATTCTTTGGCTATATTTCTTAATTGTACAAGTTCCTTATTTGAGTTTGGTTTCCACATCTTTGTAGCAGATTCCTCGCCATTTCTTCCCTGTCTATACTCTACATGGAAAGCATTCATTTTCTGCGCCATCTGCCAATCACCCGTCTTAGTCGCTTCTATCTTAATTAGAGCCCATGGATCAATGTCCACTGTATTAAAATCAGAGTCACTGGAACTACTGTTGTCCAAGGAGGAGGAGTGAGAGCGAGCAGTCCGTGTCCTTTCCTTTTTATGGCATGTAGAAGTGGGATTTTTCAAGGGCTTAGGGGGCTGTGAGGAGGCACATGGCATAGCTTCGCCAGAGGGAGGCACCATTTCGCTTGGATGGCAGCACAGCATGCACAGGACTGGGGGAGAGGAGTGGTACCGTGGGAATTGTCTGGGATTCCGCTTGGGTGATATTGAGGGTGGGTGGGGGGCTGGGAAGCTGGGGGTGGGGGTAAGGGGGGAGCGGGGGTGAGGGGGCAGTGAGACCGGTCTGGGGTGCCGTGGGTACAGGGTGGCGTGCCAGAGCTGTGGTGTGGCAGCACGCAGGGGGACAGCCTTATGTGGCAGGCAGGAAGGGGTGGGGGCGGGGATACAAGCAGACACGAGAGCGGTGGTAGCAGAGGTCGGGGCTGGGATCGGGGACTAGCGGCGGGGGTGGGGAGGACCGGAGCGGGGATGGGGGCAGCCGCGGCGGAGGGAGGCAGAGCCACCGTGGGGGAGGCTGCAGCGGGGGCGGGGGAAATGGCGATATGGGTGAGGGTGAGAGCGGGAGGGGTGAGGGGAGGACAGGAGGGGGGTGGGAACCCGAGCCAGAGGGAAATGGCTGCGCTCTCAGATAAGGGGGAGGCCGTGTTTGGGGGGTTGGGCGGGGGAAGAAAGGACTAGTAAATATAAATCTCTCTCGTTCTGGGATCGTTTCAAAGTACTAAGTTTTGATCCCATATTAACGTGTCCCTTCCAGCAGACAAAAATGAGAAAAAAAAAAAAAAAAAAACCAAAAAGGGAATTAGGATCCAAAGAAAAAAGCACGCAATAGAGGCTGATTTAAAACTTACACTTCTTCAGCCGTGTGGGGTCCGAGTGAAATAAACAGGGCCAGGAGACTTCTTCTCCTGTGTAATGCCTTTATTAAAAAAGTGATCAGCTCAGGATCGGGCGGCTCGACGGGTCTGCAGCGTCCGTCGTCTCCCAGGGCGACTCAGAGGAGGAGGATATGCGCAGCTCTGTCCACCAGGGGCAGAGCTGGGGATCAGATCCTCTTGGGAGCCTTTTTGGGTCTCCTGATCCCATAAGATGGTGTCAGATGTTGGTTTCTCCCACTCAGTCGGCCTGGTCTCACCTCCGGGGTCAACTCCCATGGTCAGGGCGAGAGGGTCCGAAGGTGTTCCGCGTCTCTGCAGGCTCAGCACTCGGTTCCTCACGTCCAGACATCACTCTAGTCTCTCAACTCTTAGGTGGCTCGTTGTTTTTGGGGTTTCTCCATGAGTTTGGAGATGGGGGTCCCACAAAGCATTCTGGTCTTGCGAGTCACTTTGCATAACCCCCCCCACCTTCTCAGGTGTCTTCACTATTCTGGGAAAGGTACAACTTAGCTTCGGGCAAGGTCCCCACCCAGGAGAAGGGCCATTACCTCGCCCCGGCCAGGGCTTTTACTAATACAAAAACAACCATTAACGACAACGACCCGTGATTACAATAACAAAACACACAGAACTTGGGCAGAGCCAGTGGTCTGGCTGCCTTTTTGAAACTTTTTCTCATAAAAAAATATTAACCGAGTTTTTGTTCATAACAGTCCCCCCTCTTTTTCTTTGATCGAGCTTAAACTCTAAGCTCGCATCAACTCCCGATTTTTGTTTTGAATCTACTATAAATCTCTTGTGCACTTTGGTAATCACGGTTACTTAACCATGTTACTTTCCTTGGTTTCTTCAGGTTTGTCTTCACGGCAAACACTATTTTACTGAAACAGATAAATAAGCATAGTAAAAAGAGCAATCCTCCAAGTGCACACACAGCGAGAAAAACTACCTTTTCCCACACATCCTTTTTGAAAATCTCCAGGTTCTCCCACCCACTGGGATCAAGTGTAGGAGTTTGATCTTCATTATTTACACATGCTAACCTTTTTATTTCGTTTGAAATGTTCCTAATAATTGAATTCTTAATTTTCAATACTGCCTGGAGCCGGATAACTTTGTTTAACATAGATATTGGGATCCGAATTTGGCTTTTACAATTTTGGATTTTCTCAATTTCTATTTCACTGTGCCTGTTCTGTTTAATTTCTCCCAAATCATTATATATAGGAACTCCCAAACTTGATCCAGTTTCTTTGGGCAACAAGAAAATTGGTTTTATCACTCTAGCGGTGCAGCTGCCAGACGAGATCAAATCTAGGGGTTTAAGGCTCCCCTGAAATGTGTTCCTAAAGGAGTTTATCTCTTTTCCAGTACACTCATATAAATACTTGTAACAAACAATTTTTCTTACCATTTTCACCATTTCTTTGCTTTTTACTATATCTGCTGAGCTTGTTTCAGCAGCATCCCATTTAAAGCACAACCAGGCTTCCCCTATAGGGCACTCTCCTAGGAGTGGCTGCCTAAAAGTGGCAGTATTGTATATTATCCAATACACTCTCTTATTTTTTTGATAAAAGACCAATTGGGAGAGGTTAACACAATCAGGGTTAGAACTGATGTGGACTCTCGACAAGGAGCTCACTTCCTCCTCACAGAGGGGTTGGTAGCATTCATTGCATGGCTCAGCTGGGCTCCCCTGAGCACCACCAGCCATCAGAGCCATCAGTACTACCCTTCCCAAGAGTCCGGTATGGGTCATCTCACACAGCCTGCCCACCCGGCCTTGCCTCTTGGGGAACTTTACTGAGGACAAGCTTCCAAGCTCTTTAGAGTCCCTTCTACCCGTTTCTCTGGTTAAACCTCTCTTGGTCTGTTCCCTACCAATTTTGGTTTCCCCTCCCAGGGGAGTGTTCTGTAGAGGATTAACCTGGAGTCTTTAGAAATAAATTGGGGAACTTAACCAGAATTACTTATTTACAGTCCTAAACTTTTTACCAACATAATTTACACAGAACAGTCTTAAAACATTTTAAGCAATATTAGAACTCTGATACCATTTTTTTTTTTTTTCCACACAGTTCAGTCTTTTTGACTCTTCCTTCTGAGAGTCATCTTTAAATCACAGTATACTCAGGTGAATTAACTTGTGAAGCAGATGAATCTTGTCCAGCGCCGGGGGGGTGAGAGTGATGTGGACTCTGGCCCAATGCCAGAGGGAAAAACTGGGACTCTGGCCCAATGCCAGAAGGACAAAGGGGTGGAGTCCGATCCAATGCTAGAATGCCAGAGGGAAAAAAAAAACTGGTGTTGAATCCTGGTCCAATGCCAGGGGGTGAGAGTGATGTGAGTCCAACCTTTTCCTTTTGGTCTGCACAGTCGAGTTAGTAATGAAGAGTACCTGAAATGGGCTTTCAAACTCAGGCATTAGTGGTCTGCAATTTAATGATTTTATCAAAACTCAGTTTCTCTGTTTAATGTTATTGGTTAATTTCTCTTTTTCCATAGCTTGCATGTTTCTCTCATCAACTTCTACATACTCTGTATTTTGCAAGGAGTTGTATTTCTCAGCTAACTTAACTCCCAAAGTATTTTTATTCCCCTATTTTTCTGTGTATTTAATTCACTAGTTTTTCTGTTCTATTTTTCAAGATCTTATCTATTTATCTCTTGCTTCTGTTTCTTACTTTCACTTACAGCTTAAATACTTCTTTCAACCCCTTACACTTAAATATTTTTTTACACCATTCTTCTACACAATACACTTCCCTCTAAGGAGATGTGGTAAAACTTAGAATGCACAATCTACATTACTTCTATTCTAATTTGTCTATATTCATTCTCACACATTCCTTCACACCCTCAAGACACAAACTGGATCATTATTGCTAGAAAATCACTGTGGCTCCCCTCACCTTGGGGTTGGCCCACAGGTCTCAGCATCTCTGAGCCTCCTGGAAGGGCCCTGGCTCTGGTTGCCTCTGGTGCACATTCACCTGTGAGGCTGTCTGCGTGTCACTCACGCTCTTACAGCTACGGCTCCCTCACACATCTGGGGAGCACTAGTCTGGTTTGCAGGTCACACACACTCTTTGGCCACAGCCCCCACCCGCCTGGGGGACACAAGCCTGGTTTGCAGGTCACACATACACACACTTCCACTGCCCCCTTCCCACGTGCCCGGGAAGTTGAGGCTGACTTTGCTTGTGACTCACTCTCACGCACACAACAAGACAACAATAAGGTACCTTTTACTTTCACATCACTTATTACAAGTTAAGTATTACTGGCCAGTTTTTGGTGCTATTGGATATCCTTTCTACCTAGCTGTTTTTGTCTAACTTCAGATGTTTTTCACTATACTATACTATACTATACTATACTATACTATACTATACTATGCTTCTTAGTACTTTGTTGAGACAGGACTTATCTGCTCCTGTATCTACTCAAAAATTCTAATTCTTCATTTAGGGGTCCCACTTCAAAGTTTACCAAGGGCTCTTCTAGATGTTACATCAGGTCCCCTATAGTGTAAAGCCCCTGACCCTCTAATCGTCACCTTTAAGGATCTTCCCTAAATTATCTTGTTCCCTGGCTATTGCCTCATCAAGACTGAGTTTTCTACAGAACCTCCTGACGTGTCCTGCCTTTCCACAGTAAGAGCAATGTCGCTCTCTCAAAGGGCCTTGAGGTGTCTCCATCCCTCTTGCACCTGACAGTACTGACCTATCCTTGCCTCCTCCTGGTGGTGGACCCGCCCACCCTGCACTTTCTCTAGCTACAGCAACCATGATCTTAGCCTTGGCCTTTGCTTTATCTTCCTCCCTCCTTAAATACACCTTCAGTGCCTCTTTTAATAACTCATTAATGTCCTTCTCTTGCCAATCTTCCATCTTTTCCAGTTTTCTCCGTATATCAGGCCAAGATTTGGTAACAAATTGGACTTTTAGTAGCATTTGACCTTCCAGGGTGTCTGGGTCTATTCTAGAGTACAACTGAAAGTTCCGCCTTAGGCGATTAAGCCAGGCAGCAGGAGCTTCATCTTTCTCCTGTGCACCCTCAAATGCCAATTGGGTATTAGTTCCTTTGGGAACTGACTCTTTGATCCCCCGTATTATCAAAGACCTATATTCCCTCATGGCCTTCCTACCCTCCTCCTGATTAGGGTTCCAGTTGGGCTCCGTTAGTGGCAATTTCTCTTCACCTGATGGCATCTGGGGTCCTGGACTGTTATCTTTCTCCCAAATTTTTATGCCAGCCGCCCTTATCATCTGGACCTCTTCTGGGGAAAATAATATACTCAGGATGGAATTCATTTCCCCCCAAGTGTAGATATTTGGACCTAGAAATTGATCCACTTGTTTGGCTATGCCCACTGGGTCCTCAACTAAATGCCCCAACTCTTTCTTGAATCCCCTCACCTCAGAAGCAGTTAGGGGAGCATTCACAAAGCCAACACCTCCCGCCACTCCTCCCATAGGAACCTCTCTGAGGGGAAAGAGTCTCTCTGCCTTGGAGCTCTTGGATCTGGTGCTACAGTACGGCCCATCTTCAGATGCCAAACTACTTTGTGGGTTTTCTGGGTTACCCTGAACTTTCTGCCCATCAGCAGGTGTATTTGCTGATAGCTGTCTATCGGGCGAGGAGGCATTTGTGTCCCAGGTAGAAGGAGGTAAAGGGACAGCAATAGGAGGGGGAGAAGAGCCTGAGTAGATATTAAGCGGAGCTGGAGAAGGGGTGGAGAATGCAGCAGGTGGAGTAGGCACTTGTGGTGGTGCAGAAGGAACTGGAGGAGATACTGGGTTTATCATAGCTGAAGCTGAAGAGGTAGAAGGAGGAATTTGAGCAGGTGGTAATGAGATGGCAGCCGGGGGAGGAACCGGACCTGCCATTTGAGGTGCTTGAAGAAGAGGATTATAAGGTGGAGGGGCAGAAGGAGGCAAATAATCCAGGGGGTCCCATCTTTTACTAGTTCTATCATCCCCTCCTTCATTCCCCTCTTTCTTTCTCTGTACCTTACAAATTCGCACCCCTTCATCCCCAACAGCACTCTTTACCCAGCAAGCTACATACAATAATTGCTCAGGATCAGTATCCCCTCGAGCTGTCAGATAATTATTTAATTGTTGGCACATCCACTTATCCTTTGTCCCACACCAAGGCCATCCTCCTTGCACCTCTAATTCTGGCCAGACTTCCATACAATAATGGATCATTTTCACTTTATCTAATCCCTCCGTGGCCTCTATAGAATCCCATTTTACTAACAGTTCTCCTAAGGGACTATTGGGATGTATATACCTCAGTCTCTTGCCGGTCTTTTTACTACTACAACATCCCATTTTTCAAGTCTCAATAAAAAATATCCCGAAGGTGCCTCTACTGACCGGGAATTTAAAAAAAAACCTTGTTTGAGGAGCTCCAGCCTCCTCCACTGAACTTCAAATTTACTGCCTGATGCTCAGGACTTTATACTGAAACAACTGCCCAATCTCTTGATTGCCCAACTTCCCAGCGTCAGGTCTTACATCTATCGGGACTTAAACACACGAAGCCACGGCCAAGAATCCGGGTCGTGCCTGACACCCTCAGTCAGGAGAAACAACTGCCTGATTTTTAGTTTGCCTAACCTGCCAATTTTTAGGCTTCACCGTATCAGGACTTAAAAGCAAACCGCAGCCTCCTTCGCTGGGGTTTGTGCCTGACTCCTTTGTCAGGACTTACTTTGCCTGCAGGGCTTGTGAACCACCCGAATCCTTCTCGGGACTGACAAATCTTACTCGAATCCTTCTCGAGACTTACAAAAGTGCCTGACCTCCCTTCGTCAGGACTTACATTGCCTGCAGGGCTTGTGAACCACCCGAATCCTTCTCGGGACTGACAAATCTTACTCGAATCCTTCTCGAGACTTACAAAAGTGCCTGACCTCGCTTTGTCAGGACTTTGGGGTGCGTGCCACTCATACACAGTAATTCACTCCGCACGCCCGGAGTGGGGGGGCCCTTTATTCCCCCTTGGGAGACGACTCACTCACACTAATTCCACTCGCGTCCCCCTGTTCCTGGCCGCTTTTCTCGCGAAAAAACGGAACCGCAGTAATGAGGGGTCCACTCTCGCTTCGAAGGTCCGGCTGCCGGCCCTCGTCTCACTCACACACACATGCGCACGTCTCCCACTCCCGCCACAGAGTTTCTCACCAGTCCGGTGCTCCGGTGCTCCTCTGCGTCGCTGTCCTGAGCCGGTCCCTCTGGTCCTGGTAGCCAGCTGTCCTCTGAAGATCCAAGATGGCCAGTCCTGAGTCCTCTTGCGGCGTGGCTATCCCGGACGAGAGCCCCCAGCTGAAATAAACAGGGCCAGGAGACTTCTTCTCCTGTGTAATGCCTTTATTAAAAAAGTGATCAGCTCAGGATCGGGCGGCTCGACGGGTCTGCAGCGTCCGTCGTCTCCCAGGGCGACTCAGAGGAGGAGGATATGCGCAGCTCTGTCCACCAGGGGCAGAGCTGGGGATCAGATCCTCTTGGGAGCCTTTTTGGGTCTCCTGATCCCATAAGATGGTGTCAGATGTTGGTTTCTCCCACTCAGTCGGCCTGGTCTCACCTCCGGGGTCAACTCCCATGGTCAGGGCGAGAGGGTCCGAAGGTGTTCCGCGTCTCTGCAGGCTCAGCACTCGGTTCCTCACGTCCAGACATCACTCTAGTCTCTCAACTCTTAGGTGGCTCGTTGTTTTTGGGGTTTCTCCATGAGTTTGGAGATGGGGGTCCCACAAAGCATTCTGGTCTTGCAAGTCACTTTGCATAACCCCCCCCACCTTCTCAGGTGTCTTCACTATTCTGGGAAAGGTACAACTTAGCTTCGGGCAAGGTCCCCACCCAGGAGAAGGGCCATTACCTCGCCCCGGCCAGGGCTTTTACTAATACAAAAACAACCATTAACGACAACGACCCGTGATTACAATAACAAAACACACAGAACTTGGGCAGAGCCAGTGGTCTGGCTGCCTTTTTGAAACTTTTTCTCATAAAAAAATATTAACCGAGTTTTTGTTCATAACACGAGGACTGCTGGAAGGTAGTCTGCTTTCATCAGTCTCTTCGAACAATTTCGTTCAGATGTAAATTTCTGAGTGTCGAAGTGACACCCCCTGCAGAGATCTTCTAAAACGAAGAGCTCTCTCCACAAGAGGACGCGGTGTTCTGAAGGCAGTTACTGTTTTCCAAGGAAAACGCTACTCTCCTGAGGTATTCTCCTCCTGTTCGATGCGCCACGTAAACCCGGCAGCCTGCAGGGCTGGTTTTGCCCCCGAGCAGGCAGTACGAGCCGGATAGCTCAATCCCTCCCAGGGACAGTGTCCGAATACCCAGGCCGCTCATAGCCGTGGCTACCTTAGCAAGCCCAAAGGATAACAACTCTTTAGTGATTCAGCTCTCTTAGGATTCCAGCTCTTTGCTTGCTAAGGCACCTGGCAGGCTAGTGGGGAAGCAGACGCGAGAGAGGAGAAGAAAATGTCCTGGGGTTCCACAGCGATGGTTTTATTGAGGGGTCTGTGAAGGGTTCCAGCAACAGCTCTTCTTCTGCCGAATGGGTTAAAACAGCCCCTTTTTTTATAGGGTATAAAGGGATCCAAACTTGTCCAATAGGAGGGGTTAGGGGAAAGTGACCTATGGGGTTACAGAGTTAAGCTAGGGTCTGAAAGGTGGAAGACAGGAGCTTATTTTGCTATTTCATCATGACTCAGCAATTCCTATCGGTAAGCCTCGGCCCTCCATAGGGCCCTAGCCAACTCCATGGAGCCTGCTACATATTCTGGCCTTAGCCTGTGACTTCTATAAAGAAGAGGGGGAATTACAACTTCCATCAGTGCCATACCATGTACACTGTCTGATTCATCCCAACACCAGACATGCTAGCTGGGTTATAAGTAAATGTTTAAATTGTGGAAAAAATTGGTATTGTAGTTCACAAAGTCAACACTCGCATTGCATGAAGTGTCAAGAACCAAATCTATTCCCTATCCAGATAGAACTAAGAACAAGTGAAATAATAACTTTGCTTTGTGGATGGGAATAACTAGTGCGTGTTGAATGGGAGATATTTGAGGAATGGTGGGAAACTACAGTTAAGGAGTGACAAAACTATTTGCCTGGAAATTAGCAAAAAGGAAGTGACGATGAGATAGAAAGCAAGCCCAGATTGTCCACTGTACTTGCCACCAAGAAGATCACATACACCTGCTATGGGCAGCAGCCCCATAGGGCAAGGGAGGTGGGAATACAAGCCATACCGGAACTCTGTTATTCCTTTTTCTGTCACTCATTTGTTGTCTTTTCCCTTTCAGGATACCAGCAATATCTGTCATAAATGCTACTGGAAGTTTTAAATGAAAAGAAAACGAAGTTCCTTTTTTATTACACCCATGTCAACAGTCACTGCTATAACTGTTGAAGGTTGGGTCTTCTTTTCTGTTTATTCCTTATCATCTGGGCGTGAAAAATGCCATTCACTTGTGTTAAAATTTTAGAAGTTTAATAGTAATAAAATAGTAATGAAAATAGTATTAAAAATTAGGACAATAGGAATTTGGACAACTAAAGACAGAACAATAAAAGACAATAGAAACCAAAGAATTATGGACATCCGGGTGCTTTGCTCTGCCACAAAGCACGTTTTCCTAACAAAGAATTAACCCTTAAAAGCAATAGCCTATTTCATCTTCATATATCTCATATATTATTCAAATATTCCTGTCAAACCAGGGATTTTTCTGTTTACTGTCAACCTCCCCCCCTCATCTTGTTAATCAGTCTTTTTGGCCCCTCAAAGTCTGGGCCTTCCCAATAAGGAGGCAATAATTCTTTTCTTGAGATCTTGGTGTCTTGTTGCTGTTATGTCTGTGCAAACAATTTCTTGATTATCTTATCCATTCCTTGAGCTAGTTACAAAAACTATCTTACATCACAAATTTTCTATTTTAATATTATGCTATAGCCTAAAACCTATATTTACCACACTACTTAAAAAGATTAATACAACATAACACATATAATACTCATTTTAATATTTTCAAAGAGCCAATCATATAAATATGCATTTTTCACCCAAGGAATTTCTTCCCATTGAGTTGCTGATGGGAGCTGATGTCTGGGTGCTTGGGACAAAGGGGGAACTGTTATTTTTTGGGAGTTTTCCCTTGGGGGAAGGGGCTGGGCTAAGCTGCTGGCCCTCTCTCAGTTTGTTTTTTTTCTCAGAGGAGAAGGATCGGAGCCTCTGCTCTTGGGAAAGGGAGTTTCCACTGCTGCTGCCAGAGCCCGGACCAGAGCTGCTTCTTCTGCCATAGGGTGAGCCTCTGCTCATGAGAACAGCCACTGAACTGGGACCTTATTAACACCTACCTCACTAAAAGAGAGACCTATCCCGCTCTGCTCAGGTGGTTGGGATCCTGAGTTCGGCTCTCCCTGCCCTGTTGGGAGCCCCTCTATTACAGCGACCTGAGTGGGCGCGGCTGGTGATAGAGAGACGGTGAATCTTGTATCTTGATCAGAAGGCTTATTTATTAAGATATGATATATAATACATTATGACTATACTAAATAGAACATAGAGAGAGGTTTGCAGAGCTGCTAGCTAAGCTAAGAATAGATAGAAAAGAATCCCAAACAAAGCTGTGTCCAGGGACTCAGTCCCCTAGCTTGTACTGGTGATTGGCCCTTAATTATAAACATAGGAAATGAACCAATCAAGGTGTCCCTGTTGCATTCCACAGCAGCTGATAATAATTGTTTACCTTCTCTTCGGGGGCCTCTGGCCTCCCGAAGACGCAGAAATCCAAAAGAAAGGATTTCTGTGGAGAAATGTCTGCGACACCCCTCACCCCCCTGCCTGCTGAGACATCCTGCCGGCCCAGCTTGCTGCTTTCCTAGAGTCCTACTACAGGCACCAGAGCCAGCTGCCCCAGGGTTTTGTGAAGCGGAGACTCTCTTCCATACCTTCCCGTCTTCGGACAAAGCCACCATTGTCATGTGCTCCCCAAGACTGCACCGGAGGGACCCCTGGAGCCACGTGGGGGTCATCACACCTGCCCTGTCCACCGGGAGCCTGCCAGAACCCCTGCTGGCTGTGACCATAACTACACCAAAGGGAAAAGTGCCACAGCTGAAAGGCTGTTACTGAGTTCCGGGTTCTGTTTGTTGTTAATACCATAGTTGTTGTTTATTTACTTTATTATACATACTAGTAAAGAACTGTTATTCCTATTCCCATATCGTTGCCTGAGAGACCCTTGATTTCACTATTCAAATAATTTGGAGGGAGGGGGTGTACATTCTCCATTCCAAGGGAGGTTTTGTTTTCTGCCTTCCCTAGCAGACACCCGTCTTGTAAAGCAAGACAGGAACCCATTCAAATAAGGTGCCTGTATGCAGAATGGGAAAAAATACTGGATTGTGGAAAACTGAGGAACAAGTGGTAATAGGTTAGGAAGTGAATGTCCAAAAGGGGAGAGATGGCATAATGTCACTGTGCTAGGGTGATGTTATGATGCTTGTATCCCCATTCGTGTGTTCTGTTTATGCTGGATATCATGTTCTGTGCCTTCAAGACTGGCTGTGAAGAGTAAATCTTTTGGTTTTGCTATCAGCCGCTCCCCCAGGGCTGGCGGGACACACAGACGGGGCAGTACAGAGTGCTGCTTTTGCTTTTTGCTTGGCTTTTTGCTTTGCTCTTGCTCTTGCTTCTGCTTTGCTCTTGCTTTTTGCTTCTGCTCATCAGTTAGTTTAGCTAAGCAGTCCAAATTTCTTCCTGGACTGTTTCTCCTTTCCCTTTTATTTGGACCTACTCGAACCTGCTCTGGACTGGGACCTGGGAAACACCGAGAGTTTGCACCTTGTGGCTGCAGCAGCTGCCCTAGCGCCGGAGGGACTTATAACAGAGCGACCACCCCTGAGAGAGACTTTCTGAATTTGCCATGTTTTTTCAGAGCGGTGAAAGTGTTGTCATTTGGTATTGTTCATTTTGTATGCTGGGGGGTGCTGTGCCTGTTAAATAAACAGGTTCTTTCCACTTCTCTCTGAGGAATCCTTCCCGAACTGGTTGGGGGCAGGGGCCGTGTGGGTTTGCTTTCTGGAGGGGCCCCCTTTTGGAGGTTTTCTCCCGAATTTGCCCTAAACCAGGACAGTTTCACATTAATCCTTAGGGGTGGAGTCCAAAATTTGGTAAAAGAACAATTAGTGAACAAAAAGGCAAAGCCAGTGCAGTAATCTAACTCTATCAACCCCACATCAAGATTTGTATATGAAACTTAAACAACAACTAGAAAAGGAAATAGATATCTCGAGATTTGGGGAAAACCTGTTTGTGGAATTGGAGGAAAGAATAAGTAAGGGACTTAACCGTTGGGTCTGTGGAGGGGCTTTGATGATAGAGGAATGGCAGTGGAAAGGCAGTAGCTTAGGCTCAGTTGAACTCCTTAAATGGAATCGGACAAATATAAGGAGGGGAAACCGACTAGAAGGGTGGATTCTAAGTTCAACAGTGATAGGAGAAGACTGTCTCTGGTGCATCAGAAAAGTTTTTTTAACGAAGTAGGAAATACTCCCTGTAAGAGATATAAAGTCAGTAATGGAACTTTTACATGGTGGATTCCAGAGGAACCAACTGCATTGGACTCAGAGAAAAACAAAAGAAAAAAACTGCAAGTATAATAACGAAATTAGACTTTACAATGTAATGATACAGGTAAGGATCCTTATTTTGGAATCCCAAAAATACCCAAATTTTGGGAGAATATAAATAAACAGAAAAATTATTATTGGAAAGCACCAGATGGTTTATTTTGGATATGTGGGAAAAGAACATACCCAATACTCCCCTCCTTGTGGAAAGGGATTTGTACTCTGGGAATCATACAGCTAGGATTTTTTCTTTTACCAGGACCAGATGCAGATCAATTAGGAGTACCAATTTATGAGGACCTAAAAAGAAATAAAAGAGAATTGATCAGAGGATTTCAAAAATGGGGAGATGAGGAATGCCCTCCTGAATGCATATTGGAAACATATGGGCCAGCCACCTGGGCACAAGATGGGATTTGGGGATATCGAACCCCAATTTATGTGTAAATTGTATTACAAGACTCCAAGCAGTTGCAACAATAATAACAGAACTGGTCAGGCATTGGAATTAATATCGAGTCAACAAAGCCAGACAAGAGCTGCAGTGTATCAAAATAGTTTGGCTTTAGACTATTTATTAGCTGAAGAAGGGGGTGTTTCTGAAAAATTTAATACATCATGTTGTTTGAAAATAGATGACTATGGAAATGCCATCTTGGATATAGCCAAGAATATCAGAAAAATAGCCCATGTACCAGTCCAAAATTGTGAACCAATGCTAAACACTAGCTGGTGGGATAATGTATTGGGGATCGAATGGTGGAAGAAATTAGGCTTCTTCCTTTTATGTGCTACAGCTGGTTTGATATTTCTTCCTTGCTTGATCTCCTGTTTTATTTGGCTAATCACCAGCGTAGTCCAAGGCATGCAAGTGGTAACAATACCTATGGACCCAAAATTGGCTACACCTGGAATGTCACAAAAAATAATGGTGTTAAAGAAAAAAAATAATATGGAAGACCCTTTGAAGATGCAAAATTGATTTGTGAAAAAAAATGAACAAATAATGGAGGTTAGAAAACAAGAATTTTTGCTCAAGTCAAATTATTTATAAAAAAGAAGGGGGGGTTGTTATAGATATATATTATATTGGCTTTTTGCAAATATTAAAATGGGTGCTGTCTTAGGTTGGAAATAAGCGTGTGTATTCTATTCCTATCTGTGGAGCAGTTATCTTCTGTTAATTGGGCAGTTTTCTTTATCTCTTCCACAAACCAATCCTCCCTCCAGGGAGATACCTTCTGTTAAATGGACCATTGTGTCTCACTGCATGACTGATAAAATTACAGCATCCCATTGTGAGAAGCTCCACCAAGAGGGAGGAGCCAAGCATTCCTAACTGGATATAATCAAAGATTTGGAAGACCATAGGCAGCCTTTTCCACTGGATTCCCAGAAGAACAGCTTTCTTCTTCACTGGATTCCCAGAGGAAGACCAGGCCCATCTACACCATGACTGGGTGTAGATGAAGAGGAAGACTACACCCTTTTACAGGATCACTGTTTCAACATAACCACATCTGTCACTCCAGGAGGACTGCAGCCACCATTTAATTGGACTGCTACTGACTCACAGGGTGTCAGGTTGTATTCTGACTCTAACAGTGTTGTTTTGTACTACTGCATTGATTATTTTATTTTTTTAAATTTTCTTCCCTAATAAAGAACTGTTATTCCTGCTCCCATATCTTTGCCTGAGAGCCCCCCTTAATTTCAACATTATAACAATTCAGAGGGAGGTGGTTTACATTTTCCATTTCAGGGGAGGCTCCTGCCTTCCTTAGCAGACACCTGTCTTTTCAAACCAAGACATATGCTATATATATAATGTTAAAGTAACTTTGCTATAAAGATATAGTTTTTAATTCTCTTGTTAATTATGCTTAGACATAGTACTGAAATAGCTGATATAGATATGCTTGTGTTAAAATGCCTGCTTGGTTGGGATAATATTCAAGGAACATGTGATGAAGACCCCTGCTACTGATATGACTATCAACACTTACCATCGGTAGAAAGTATGGACCAAAGCCCATAACTGGCGGTGATAAGAACGGACTAAAACCACAACCAAGAAATACACATGCTCTAAAAAGGTGGACCCAAAGATAAGCCATGCTAAACAGTTCTTGAAATGTGTAAATGAATTTGGGGAAAAGTTTAATATGCATAATTGTTTATGAATATGTAACAGGCTGATGCAATAGAAAGGGTATATAAAGGGTGCTTCCAAAACAGCTGGTGTGCTCTTGGCTGAATGCCAAGAGGCATCTGGCCTTAAATCTTTGTTTTATTGTCTTTGTCTCCTATTGTCCTTTATTAAACTTTTTAAATCTTTACAGGAAAGTGAACTTTGTTTTTTCACACACTGGGACCTTACCTCACTAAAAGAGGGACTTTTCACCATCTTCTTGTGTGCCTCAGGGGGAAAACCCCGGGATTCCGAGTCCGCCTTTCCTCTGCCCTGCTCGAAGCCGGGCTGTCGCTGCTCTGCCCCTGCCACTTCTTTTCCACTGCTCTGAGTCTTCGCTACACTGTAGTCCCGCACCCCAGCCTGCCGAGACATCCCGTGGTTCTCGCTACAGCTGTGGAGTTTGATACATCTTGTCTATCACCTGGGATTGTTGCTCATTCCTGCCGGCCTAGCTTGCTGCTCCTGAGAGTCCTGCGGCGGCACTGGGATCAGCTGCCCCTGGGGGGTTGTAAAGCAAGCCTTTCTTCCATCCCTTCCCGTCTTAGTCAAGTCCGCCATTACCACGTGGTGTCTGAGCTCGTACCGGAGCGCCCCCTGCAGCCGCGAGGAATTATCGCACTTGCCCTGCCCACCGAGAGCCCGCCAGCGCCCCTGCCAGCTGTGACCATCACTACACCAAAGGGGAAAGTGCCTGCGGCAGAGAAGGCTGTTACTGGGTTTCTGGTTCTGTTTGTTGTTGCTACCATAGTTATTGTTGTTTGTTTGCTTTGTTATATATACTAGTAAAGAACTGTTACTCCGTTACTCCTATTCTCATATCTCTGCCTGAAAGCCCCTTAATTTCAAAATTTAAATAATTTGGAGGGAAGGGGGTCATATTCTCCATTCCAAGGGAGGCTCCTGCCTTCCTTAGCAGAGACCTGTCCTTCAATCCAAGACACCTGTCCGTATGCTCATGTCGTACCTTCTCAAGTCCTTTGATTGGGGAGTGCACATATTATTTGAATTCTGAAAGTCATCTGTGGCAATCCCAGATAGGAGTATAGATTGGGAGAAGAAGTCATTGAGAACAGCCCTGTGGAAAAGGACTTGGGAGTTCTGGTGGATGAGAGGCTGGACATGAGCCAAGTGTATGTTCACAGCCCAGAAGACCAACCACATCCTGGGCTGCAGCAAAAGACGCATGCCAAGCAGGTCGAGGGAGGTGATTCACCCACAGCATGCCCTTCTGAGACCCCAACTGGAGTATTGTGTCCGGGTCCTCAGCACAAGAAAGATGTGGACCTGTTAGAGTGGGTCCAGAGGTGGCCACAAAGATGATCAGAGGATTGGTGCACCTCTCTTCTATGAAGAAAGGCATGGGATTATCCAGCATGGAGAGGAGAAGGCTTCGGAGAGACCTCATTGCAGCATTCCAGTATCTTAAGGGGCTTATTAAAAGGAGAGAGAGGGGCTCTATACAAGCAGATAGTGACAGGAAAAGGGGCAATGGTTTTAAACTGAAAGAGGGCAGGTTTAGAGGAGATGTTAGGAAGAAATTCTTTACTCAAACGGTGATGAAGCACTGGAACAAGTTCCCCAGAGAACTTGTGGGTGCCCCATCCCTGGAAGTGTTCAGGGCATGGTTGGATGGGACCCTGAGCAACCTGATCTAGTGAATGGCATATCTGCCCAAGGCAGGGGGGTTGGAACTAGATGATCTTGAAGGTCCCTTCCGACCCAAACCATTCTATGATTTTATGAAGTAGTGTTTTATGAAAGAAAATGTGACAAGCCTGAACAACCCCTCTTGGGTCAATCAAAATGTAGTTCAGCTTTTAATGATGTTCTTTAATAAATTCCTTCAGCCATGATGGGGGTGAGTGAAGCAATGGGGGAAGACAGAGGGTTAAAATAGCTTCCCTGGTGTGAAGTGAGCTGTGAGGAACAGGTCCCAACAAGCCACCAAGTAAGTAATTCTTTTTTCAGACTTAATCTTCCATCTCAGTTTACAGTTAAGCACATAATCCTTGCTTTGATATTTATACCTCACTCTACATCTTCTCTTTGTTCCACCAAAAACAGGAAAAAAAAGAGTAAGACTAGGCTGAGAGATTCAGATGTGTGTGAACCTTGTAGGTCCCTCTTCTCTTCTGGGAGAAGGTCAACTTCTGGTGTCATGGCAGGGATTGGGATGGTATTAAATAGATCCAGGTACAGGACTTACTTCCCTGACCCTGTATGACAGTATAGCTGAATAAATGAATCCCAACAATTTTTGGTGAGACATCATTTTGGAGAATGCTAAGGAAACTGGCACTTCATTTTACCTGCACGTTAGAAATATAGTCCTCCTGGGGGTTATAAATGCCTTGGAAATGTTCGGAATTTACAAGATAGTGCTGGAAACCAGACACTTCGAATCTGTTTCAAAAACGAGCTGGTCATTTATGGGTGAACAGCAGGATGTGTCCCCCAGAGAGTTCCCAGGACCATAGAATCCTAGAATCATGGAAATTTTGGGTTGGAAGGAATTTTAAAGATCCCTGCCAGGGGCAGGGACATCTTCCACTAGACCAGGTTGCTCAAAGCCTCATCCAACCCGGCCTTGGTAGGAATCACCATGTAGGATTTATGGGGAGCATTTGTTGTGTGTGAAGTCACGTTGCTGCCACAGCAGGGATGGCCCTGAAGCTGTGAGCTCATTTTGCCATTCAAAAGAGCAAATTGAAGTGAACCAAAAGGCAAAACTTCAGCTACATCAACTGGCTTCCACCTGCATCTACATTTGATATACCACATAATCCTTCCGTACTGCCTACTCCTTCAGACAATAGATTGATGTAACTATTTTACAACCAATATGGAAAGAAGTTTGGAGAATTACATGGTGATGGTGTTCACAGGGGTTTTCAGGTGAGGGAAGAGACGAGGATGTTGACTCTATGTTCAGAAGGCTTGATTTATTATTTTATTATATATATATTACATTAAAACTATACTAAAAAGAATAGAAGGAAAAGTTTCATCTCAGAAGGCTAGCTAAGCTAAGAATAGAAAGGAATGAATAATAAAGGTTTGTGTCTTGGACAGAGTCCAAGCTAACTGGGCTGGGATTGGCCATTAATTATAAACATCTAAGATGGGCCAATCACAGATGTACCTGATGCATTCCACAGCAGCAGATAACCATTGTTTACATTTTGTTCCTGGAGCCTCTCAGCTTCTCAGGAAGAAAAATCCTAAGAAAAGGGTTTTCATAAAAAGATGTCTGGACATTACATATTTTTTTATTGACTGCAAAGTCATTATACAATTCTATCACCTCAAATATGAGCACGGTAGAAAGAACTTGATATTCCTAAAACAGACTTTATAAAGGCTTTATTGGATTCTAATTTGTAGTATGGGCTATAAATTGTTCAAGCCACAGTGCTCATACCAATGTCCCTGACACATTGGGCTGTCCTTGAAGATGCTCTGTTTAATAAAGCAACTAACTCCGTGAGAGATCACCTTCAAGCACATTATTATGGTTGTATTAAGATGTCCACAGCCAATTGCCTTTGCTTTTACCACAGAGAAGGGAGATGGGCTCTGTTGGGGAGGTAACTGTCAAATCACAGAGCCTTTACCTCAGCGGGGAAACACACAACAAGTTATGAGGGGAAAGAGGGCACCACGTCCATCAGACGGTGTCTGTCATTTTTGTCTGTTTTGGGGCTCACCCCGTCTCACCGGACCTTAATTCACAGCACCCCACCGTCCCAGGGCTCACCGAAGCGCTGAGGCGGCGGGGTCGAGGGCGGGGCCTCCCCGCACCCCGCAGGCCCCATCCATCTCTGGTGCCGCCCAGGAACCGGCTTTGCCGCCCAATGGCGATTCGGCGAGCGCGGGGCGGGATCACCTCTTCCCTGCTGATCCCTCTATTCCAGCGCCGTCTGAAGGCCTGTTGTGGGGAGGGTTATGGGGTAGAAGGTCTGCTGAGTGTTGCCCCTGGGGTCCGGGTCGTGCTCCTCACGGCATGGCGGCTCCGCGCCGCTAGACCCTGCCCGGCCTGCCGTGCCTTCCCCGCCATGCCGAGCAGCAGCGCCGCCACGGCTTCCTGTGCCGCCGAGCTGCCGCGCCTCCTCCCCCCCCCCCGCCGCTGCCTCTGCTCCAGCAGTACATCTCCGGCCTCGGCTTCCGCGACCATGGCCTGCCCGCCGGAGGCAGCGGAGTGATGGGGGTGGCCCGGCAGCGGGCGGGCTTGGCGCCTCCGCCGGACTCCCTCGGGGAGCCGAAGCTTGGCGGAGCGGGGGGGGAGGCGGCGGCGAGGGGCGAGGGAGATCTGGAGCTGGAGGAAGAGGACGAAGAGGACCACCAGGCCGCGCTGCTGCTGCTCTCCATGTCGTCCTCGCCCTCCCAGCCGCTCCCGCTTCTGCCGGTGTTGGGATCCGTCCTGCTCTCTGCCGGTGTTGGGATCCGTCCTGCTCTCGCCCGCTCTCGATGAGCAGGAGGTAGCGGCCGGGGCGCACGATCCTGAGGGCATGATGGCGGCAATGCTGTCCCACACTTACGGCGGTGGCCTGAGTGGCGGCGGTTCGGTGGGCCTCAGCGGCGAGCACACGGCGTTGCTCTGCGGAAAGAGCGTCAACACCACCGAGTGCGTGCCCGTGCCCAGCTCTGACCATGTGGCTGAGATCGTGGGCCGCCAGGGTGAGTGGAGGACTGGATGGGTTGTGGGGCGGCCTGGGCCTGCTGCCCTTCCCCGGGGTTCGTGGCAGGCCTCTCCCCGCACGCCCCTGGGGCATGCTCCTTCGAGGCTAGCTGCAGGAGCCCCTTGCCTCGGTAGTAGCATTATGCCCCCTGGGGACGACCTCTCCCTCCCAGCCTCTGGCTTCCCCATGGGGTATAGGATGCTGGCACCAGGCCAGCCCTGCTAGAGAAGGCGAGAGCAAGGACTGGATTAGCTCAAACTTTCCATTTTTGTTCATCTGAGCTGTAAAATGCAGTGGATAGCCTGGCAACGTACAGGTAAGTGTTGGCATAGGCTTTGCTTTTCAGTGACACTTGGCTTGTTTTGCGGAGAAAAGAAGAAACTTCACAACTTTATAAAAGTTGTAAAGCTCGGTATGCTTTTATTACGACGCGCGCTGGACGCAAGTCCCCCAACAAGGCATGCGTACTTCTGAAGACTTCAGGTCGTCTTTTATTTTTCTCTCAAATGCATATGCATACAGTTTCACAATAAGTTCATACATATTTATTTTACGTGACATTTAGCACTAGTTCTTCTTTATCAGAGGAATTTTTAGGTTTGGGGCAGATCGACTTTGCTGTTTTTCTTTCTCTGTCTCTTTGCTGTTTCTGGAATGTGGCCTTTCTTTTAGCTTTGGCCTTACAGACTTCTCACTTCTCTTAGGCACTTCACTTAATTCAGAATGGATCTCTACTCTGTCTCATTCCCCCCTTTCTTAGGAAATAAGTAAATTCTTTTACTTAATGAAAACTTTCACAACAGTGTCTTTTAGTGCTTCACTGTGTGCTTTTGACAAAGATGTTAGTACAGCTATTTGTTGTAGCATTCTCTAGTACTAAATTAACAATGTAATAGATAGTCTTAAACTTATCTCAACTAATATTAGTAAGACTACAATGGGGTTACACAACTTATTAAAGATTCTATTCGCAGTTGGTGACTACTCAAAGATCACATCTAATAATCTTAACAAAATTACATATACAGAGATTAGAATGGTTTCTACTAGACAGAATAACATCATTGCTATCAATTTGTACAGCAGCACAAGCAGTTTTCAAGCATACTCTCTTTTCTAGTATATACGAGCACAGTTTTTTGGTCAGTGACTGGATGGATTTCGAAGTGACAAATACTCTGTTCAGTGTCTAAACACACATCTTGAGCATTAATAGTATTGCTTTCGCAAATGAATCTTATCTGTTCTCTAGTAATGCAGGATTTTAAGTTTACTGTCTGCTACTTCTCATTCATCTTTTGTGCTCACACTCTATGTTCTGAAGGATAGAGTATTGTTTTCTCATGGTTTGATCTTAGAGCAATGATGGGATGGACAACATAAACAGTGGCATTATGTATGGTAAGCACAAAGGCAGTTGCTACATTAGAAACAGGATCATAGGTGAAATTCACAATAGTCTGCTAGGTTTGAAAGTTCTTTTCAAAATCAATTACATTATCTAACACAATTTCTTGAATTTCAGCTGGAAAATTACTTTCACTTTTTTCTCATATGATTAGAGCTGCTGTTGCTTGTATTTATAACTGTGCTTGTATACAACTGAAAGCTAAAGACACATTATTTTGTACTATACTAAGTGCTTTTACTATCAACTTGTGGTCTTGGTCTCTGGCCTTTTCATACTTCTTTACTTTGGCAGTACTTTTGAAATTTGTCACTGGCTAGTTCTTAATGCTAATAGAGATTACTATAAAGGCTGCTTCAATTTTGTTAGGCTACTTGCTGCAGTGGCTAGTTTATTTATTAGTATTTCTGAATCAATTCTATTTAAAACTCTTAATTTTGTCTTTAATATGCTAGTTAGATGTTTGTTATGGGGAACAGGAACTGCTTTCTGTTTATGACTATCTCTTTCTGCTAGAGGGATGTGCTGGGCTCACACTGCAAATTCAGACACTTCACAAGTGTATCTGACAGAGGTTTAGGTCATATTTGAGGCAGATGTTTGTTCTGAAATGTAGAGATCTCAGGAATCTCTTTCTCTCTCTAGAGCACTTGATTTCTCAGATGTGTGGCAAGCAGGAATGTCTTTCTTGGTCTGCGAAACTTTACTCACTTTGCTTTTAGTTTCAGGTCTAAGCTTCAAGTAAATAATGAAGGGGAAGTCTGAGAGAAGAGCTTAAATTCATTGCAGTTCTTCAGAAGAAACTGGGATCAGGTTTCTGCTACTTGAAACACTCAGCACAAAAGTGATGTTCAAAATCTTACAGTTTGCTGCTGAGTTCTGAGGGGGGGTCTCTCTCTACTTCTTTTAAGCAGAATCTAACTGCCTCAGATTGGGACAATCACTGATCTAAATTTCAGTAGGAAAGGGGATAGCTATAAATAAAGAAAATCACTTCTTTTGCTTGGGTTAATTTACTACTTGCAGTTCAGCACTTTTTACCAGTCATTGCTTGGGTGTTTAGCTAACTGGCTTGGAAAATGAATGGGGTGTATAAGGCTCTGCTGTGGTAAAAAGTGCAGTGTTTAGCTCTCAAAGGGAGTTTTTAGGAAGGAGGAGCAGGCTGGTTGGATTTTTGAGATGTTAATTTGCATTATCAATTCTACACATTTGAGAGACTATTTTGGATTGAATAATAGCTGTTGTTCAGTCACATCTACTTTGAATTCAAATGAAAGTTTGATAGTAATTCGAGCTCAAAGGCAGGTCACTTTTACAGGCTGTATCAAGGTGAAATTACACTAACAGTCTGATTCACTTAGGTTATTACAGACTTCTTGGTGTTCATATACACTAGGGTAGGTTCAGACACTAATTACATCTGGTCTCTCATAAGCTACTCTATTGATGACTTGGCACTTTACTTTGATTTCTTCTCTTCTGATTCTTTGAAGAGTTTACAGTTCTTGTTCTTGCCATTCTTGCTTTTCACATATCTGATTCTCGTGGATTACTACAGTAGATATGTTTAAATCTTTTATCTCAGAAGGTTTTCTTATGGATCTAGTATACTGATTAAATGTCAGGGACTAAGGCTATTTAGCATTACTTTGAACAGAGGTACTCTCAAGTTCTGAAACTTTAGTTGTGATTACACACAATACAATTCTACAAACTAAAATATGAGCTACTCTTGACTGCAATATACTCATTTCGCTTAAGTAAGTTTTAATCTCAGTTCATTGTCTCTTGGCGTCACTCTTTAAGGGGTTTCTGGGCCTTCTTCACTCGAGAGTGATGGATCTAGGTATTTTGCTCTTTGATTTTGATTGCAGTGAAGGTGGTGAGAAGTACTCGCAGTGGTCTGTGTTTCACTGTGGTTCTGAAGTCTTCTCTGTAAGAAACTTAACATATACATCATCTTCAGGCTATCTAACTCTCTGCTCTAAGTTTTAGCTACATGTTTCTCAATTACTCTGAACTGTTTGCTTAATGCTACTATGTAGGTGGACATTCTGGACATTTTCTTTGTATTCTGTATGGTCTTCTATAAGGCATTCTAAAAGGACTCAGCATTCTTTTAGCTCAAGGTTTAGTTTGAATTTGCAATATTGCTAGTGGAAGAGCTTGGGCTAGGGTAGATTAACTTCTTGCTTCAGTCTTATGATTTGCTGCTTAATTAAATGATTCATTTTCTCTGCTTGGCCGCTTGATTGGGGGTGGTATGGGGTGTGAAGTTCTTGATCTATGCTCAGATGGCTACTAATCTGTTGCACTATTTTGGAAATGAAATGTGATTCTTTATCTGAGGATATTGTGGCTGGAACTCTGAAGCATGGTATTATTCTTTACAAAAATTATCTGGTCACCTCTTGAGCTTTGACAGTTCTGGTGGGGAATGTTTCTGGCTACTCTGAAAATGTATCTATCAATACTAGTAAATACTGATACTTTTCTTTCGTTGGGAGTTCTGAAAAGTTAATTTGCTACTGCTGTACAGGCTCATGGCCTCTCTCAGTCTGACTGAGTTTTGGCCGGGGGCGTATTTTGGGGTTAGTCTGGAGGCAAGGATTTCATTGTCGGCTTACTTGAGTGATAGTGGCATATAAATTCTTGACAATGATACAACGATTGTTTCAATCAGATGTGTGTTCTAGAAAGCCTGTGGAAATTACTGCTTCAAAGTCAACACTTCATTTTAATGCACTCTGTAGCACTCGCAGCTTTGGTCATTTTGAGAAAGGAGCTACACTCTATAAAAGGCTTTTAAGTAGTTAGGCCTTAGTGTGTTTTTTAGTGCCTTTCTTTCACTAGTAACTACGAAAATGGGAAGGGATTTTTAGCTCTCTTTCAATGGTAGCCCACCCCTTGCAGTTGTACGTCTCTTTTGGTTAGTATTATTGTATTATGGCTTACTTTTGAGGAAAATCTGTACTTCACTCTTTGCTGCTTTTTTTGCTTCTCTATCTGCTAGCTCATTTCTTTCTTTTAATTTTAAGCTCACTCTCTAGTGTGCTTTAATATGCTTTTTTAGGTAGCTGAACTGCTTCTAGCAGCTGGATTGTCTCTTTTTTCTCTGTGAGATCAGCAGTCTTCTCTCTTTCTAGATGGCTCTATGTGCATGTGTGACTCTAAATGCATTCTTTGGGTCTGTGTAGATGGTTATTCTCTTCTCTTTTGCCCTTTCTAGGGCACGGGTCAGGGCAATTATTTCAGCTTTCTGCGCAGAGGTACTTGTTGGTAAGGGTCTAGACTCGATTACTTCTCTGCAGGTAGTCACTGTGAACTTTGCAATGTCGCTTTTCTGTCAGTGAACTAGGTTTCTGCATCGTCTGGAGGAGCGTCTTTTAAGTCTGGGCGGCGGGAGTAGGTAGCTTCGGTGGTCTTTAGGCAACTATGGTGTCTACTGAGAAAAGAAGCTGGGTTGACAATATTAGTCACTACTATCTCTACATTGTCTTGCTCTACTATGATGGCTTGGCATTTCAGAAACTTCTGTGGTGAGAGCTAGTGGCCACTCTTTACTTCTAGTGCTGCGGACACTGTGTGGGACACTAGCACAGTCATTTTTGTCCTAGGGTAAACTTGCGTGCTTCTTGAATATTCAGCATGACTGCTGCTACAGCTCTGAGGTAACTTGGCCATCCTTTGGCTGTTGCATCTAGTTGCTTAGAGAAGTAAGCAACTGCCTTTCAGTAAGGGTCTAAGTCTTGAGCTAGTATTCTCTGGGCAATTCCTTGCGTGGGAAAAATAGAAAGAATGGTTTACTTACATCTGGAAGTTTCAAAGCTGGAGCCAACATGAGGGCACTCTCTCTAGCTGGCGAAAGGCTCATGTGGTGTCTTGTGTCTACTGGAGATCTTTGTTTCTATTGGCAATAAGAGCATAGAGGGGTCTGGCGAGCAGTTCATAATTATTTTACTCTTGGTAGATTACTTTCTGTTTCACTACTTGTGCTTTTTTTTTGAGACTCTGCGTCTTTGGAGTCTTAGGAAATTCAAAAGGCTTACCGTCTAGGCTTCTTTTGCTTCTCTCATCTGAGTGGCTACTAGAAGATCGTCTACGTACTGCAACAGCCTCCTTTCTTCTTGTGGAGCTTCTTGGGACTCTGGGTCTTTGCAAGCTGTTCTCTAATCAGAGTGGGGAATCTTGAAGCTTTCAGGCACATGGACTATGTGAGCTTGTGTTTGAATGCAAAAATTTTCTGGCTGGCTTCGTGGATAGGGAGGCAAAAGAAGGTATTTCTTAGGCCTAAAACAGTGAACTAGGTTAGCTTAGGTGTTAAACAAGTTAGTAAGGTATATGGATTTGCTACTACAGGGTATAAATTCTGTGTTATCTTATTGACAGCCTTTAGTCTAGTACTATCAATTATTGGGCTGATTCTTTTTTTATCTTCTTTTTGAGGGTACTACTCAGTTCTTACTAGTTGTGTTCTTTCTTTAAACTTGATGCTCATGGGGGAGCATCTTTTACTCTCTCTGGTACAGCAGAGGCCCATACTTTTGAAAACACTTGTTTACTTATTCTAATATCTCTTTACTAATGTCTTTCTTAATTTCAGTGTTTGTTAATGTTAATCTTAACATCTTTATATCATTTGCCTCTAGAGTAACTTTTCTCATTTGAGAATGTTTAGCAAATTGAGCGAATTGTACAAAAGCTTTTAGGTACACATAGTACACATATTACTTTAAAGGTTTGCACAAGGATGCCAGGATGCCTTCTCAGACTGGCCAGTTGTTCAGTTGTTTTCTACACTGCAACATAAACATTCTCTACAGGTACTAAAGCTTTATTTAAAACTGAATATATGGCTCTTGTCAACAAAATTCTTCTTTTTTGGGGAGGTCATCTTTACTCTTCCTCCCTTACCTTGGGAGGAGCTTTTAGCAAATCATATGTACTCATTTTGTGAACTGTGATTGCTTTGCATTTCAGCACGATAACTCTTGCTTGATTTCATACGTTGCTATCTTATGCTGCATGCTGAACAACATGTTTGATTTGCTTTCTCTTTGCTTTGTTTTCTCTTTTCAAGAAATCTTGGTGATTTCTTAAAACACAAAGACATTTCAGCATACAAAACTCTATCCCATTTATCCTCCTATTTTAAAACAGTACTAACAGCAATGAAGTATTATAAATCTTTTTATTTTCTGAGCTGCTCTTACTGGCAGTCTTCTCTCAGTGAGCCCCTCCCAAAAGGGGCTAATTTAGGAACTTCTTTGCTCTGGTCAGTTCTCATTATTTATTTCTTTTTGCTCTATCTCGCTTCTACTCAAACTTTTTTACAGACTTTTACAGTAGTTTCTCAACTTTCTTCTTATACACACAGCTCTAGGTGGCAGGTATCAGATGTGGTTCTTACACACAAGTTCTAAGACTTTAGGTTCTGAATTTGCTTGACCAGAAACTTCTAATTTACATGTGCTTTGACACTTATTAGAACAGCAAAACCAGTATTTCTCATAAACACTGCACTGCAATAATAACTGCACATCTAGCTTTTGCTCACAGGCCATTCTCGTGTTCTTTGGGGAGACGGGGCAGCCAGAGCTGTCCCTGTGCCTAGGGGACAGCCACTGTCACCTCACACAGCATGCTAATCAAAAACGTGACATAGACACTATATTCTGAGCAAACAAAATATCAGTCTTTTCTAGTTCTCTTCTTGCACAATCTAATTAAGCTCTGTGTCTACTTACACTTGTTTTACTGCTTTGCAAAAAGGCTGTGCTAGTCACAGCTGAAGCTCTGATATGCCCACAGACACCGACACATGCACTCGCACCCTCTCTTTATCTCAAATTCTCTAGAGCTAAGGCTTGAATTGCTGTGAAGGGGGGAATTCTTAGAATTCCTTTAACTTTATCGTAGTTAAGCATAAATCACTGTACTATAGTTCTCTTATGTAAAATGCCACTCTTGTTGCAACAAAATCTTAAAATCTCTATAAACACTACTATACAATGAGAATCAAATTATTACAATGCAGCGGAAGAAAATCACCACACAAAACTACTGGGAAAGGGCATATCTCTCAAAGTGCTCCCTTTTCTCAACACAACATAGCATACTATAATTCAGCATTTACTCACATCAATTTTCTTGGACACAATCAAAATCAAACATCTAAGGCAAAGGAACTCTCTGAGCTCATACTCACGGTTAAAATGTACTAGATCTACACAAATCACTACATTTAAACACGATAAATACTATCACTGACATTTTTCTACTCGCTTCTCTGCGGGGCACTTCTGTCTCTGCTCCTGTAGCCTGCCGCAGCCGGCGCCTCAGGCCTCACTCGGCTGCTTCAAACACGGGTAGTACTGACTCCTCTGCACTGTAGATTTATTCTTTTTATACACTATACACTTATATACTTGCACGATTAGAAACACAGCTCACTGACTACACAATGCACACATTAACTATACAGTAACACAATGTTCGGACATCACACACACACAAACAAAGCACACACGGGCTCAACAGTTCTGCTCTATCAGAACTATGGACTCTCAACACACATACACGGGTTCACTCGGCTCACTCTTAGAGCTTCTAGCGGTTCTGCTTTATCAGAACTATGAACTCTTAACACACATGCACGGGTTCACTTGGCTCACCCCCAGAGCCTCTAGCGGTTCTGCTCTATCAGAACTATGAATTTCTAACACACATATATGGGTTCACTCGGCTCACTTCCAGAGCCGCTTGCGGTCTGCTCTATCAGAACGATGAACTTTGTCTCTAATATAGTTGCTCTATCAGCTGAACTTAGCGATTTACTCTTTTGCTCTTTTTTCTTTCTCCCGGGGGCCCCTCAGTACATACTGTATCTTCTTCTGCAGGCTAGCAGGTCTTTGTCTGTCTTCGCAGGTGGCAAGTTGAGACGAGCGGAGCCCTACTAGGAAAAAATCTTAGGGTGCGCTTTGGAGGTCTGTCTATCCCCCCTGCCCCTGCGGGGACAGAGAACTCCTGCCTGGCTCGCCATAATGTTTTGCGGAGAAAAGAAGAAACTTCACAACTTTATAAAAGTTGTAAAGCTCGGTATGCTTTTATTACGACACGCGCTGGACGCAAGTCCCCCAACAAGGCATGCGTACTTCTGAAGACTTCAGGTCGTCTTTTATTTTTCTCTCAAATGCATATGCATACAGTTTCAAAATAAGTTCATACATGTTTATTTTACGTGACATTTAGCACTAGTTCTTCTTTATCAGAAGAATTTTTAGGTTTAGGGCAGATCGACTTTGCTGTTTTTCTTTCTCTGTCTCTTTGCTGTTTCTAGAATGTGGCCTTTCTTTTAGCTTTAGCCTTACAGACTTCTCACTTCTCTTAGGCACTTCACTTAATTCAGAATAGATCTCTACTCTGTCTCAGGCTCGTGGTCTTTAGTGAGAAGCTGACTTTTACTGTAGGAACTTAGTATTATGTTTTATAAAGATTTTTGAGTGAAGGGCTTTAATTTGCCTTGGAGAGCAAGGTATGGGCTGACACTGTTCCTATAGCTTTTCATGGTGCTCACCGATTGCAAAGACCTGAAGAGTCAATGAGATGGAGAAAGGAGCCATGTTTAGCCCTCCTCTGTGTGAAAGCCCTTGTCTTTCTGTTTGGGTTATGGCTTCCTGTTGATTGCTGTTGCTATACTCGGTGAGTCTCTATTATGTCATTAGGATGAGGTCATCAGTGATGTCACCATCATTCTGTGCCTTTTATATGGTCTTGTAGGAGTGGTGCTTGGAGGAGTTAAATGTTTTGCACCATCTTTCTAGTGGTGAACTTAATTTTAAAAGCCCTTTTTATATATTGGAAGAAGCACTGAGCAGTGTGAAGTGTAGGTGTGGAAACTCGGACAATGAAGTTGCCACTCTCTCTTCCCTTTCTGCGTTATGTTTTATTGTTTTGGGGGTGGTGTGTCTCATTTGCTAATGAGCTTTGATAATGAGCAGTTATGCTGCCTAGTCTCTACATCAGTGTGGATTGTTTTTTTCCCTTGAGTATGGAAGAAATAGTAAGATTGGTCTAAACCAATGTGGTACTAAAGAAAGGCCCACTGAGCACCAATGCTTAGGCGAACTTGTTTTCTTTCTACGTTTATTTTAGGTTTTTAGCAGTTAAGGGTGGGATTTTTGCTGTATGTGTCAAAGGAGAATAGAAGGCTGTGCAGCAGAAATTTTCAGGTAGCTTCCTCTGATGCAGACAAGTCTGTTCTGTTCAAGCAGAAAATTTGTTTTCCAAGAAATGGTGTTTCAATGTCTTAAGACTATTCATGTGTCACTGGGGATGGTAGACAGAAGAGAGGGCGGTGGGTGGAAAACAGAACTGAAAACCGCGATTGCTACAGTTCTCTAAAGAAATAGAAACTACTGGGCTTCAAGGACTGGTTAGGCTGCCATGTTTATTCTCCACCAGATCAGGGTTGTTCTCTGTAGTATATTTTTCCATACTTTGAGTCACCTAAAGACAAGATAATGGGGTTTGCATAAAAATAGGATCATTGTTCCTGAGGGTTCATTTGCTGCTTCTGCTTTTATTTTTCATCTGGTGTCATGCTATTTGGCTTGTGATAAAATATTTAGCCTTGATGGGGAGGGATTTTATAATACCAAGAATTAGGGCTACAAAAGAGGAAGGAGCAGGAGTAGAGGGAGCACTAAAAAAATTGTTACCAAATATACTTGCATGAAAACTTTGTGCAAGGAGGCCCTTCAAAATTCTCATTAATGGGAGACTTATGCTTAAAGACTGCCTCATGTAAGTTGTATTAGTTCCACTAAATATTTGTCAAATGTCTTAAGACATACTAGTCCTTGCATCCCCTTTTATGGTACAGAACTGTGCTGGCTCATTGCATGGGTTCGAGGCTCTTGCTTTCTCATCCAATTGCTTTGCATGTGTCTGTGCCCTAGCCCGCAGTGTTGTCAGTTGTAGTGCAGCTTAGTCTGCCTTGAGCAAGGCTGGTCAGAGCTGCATCCTTCACAGATCGTTCTGCTCTCTGTAAAAATAAAGATGCATATTCTCTTCCTAGCAGACATCCTAACCAGCTGGTTACATTATTATACTTTTCACTAGACCAGGTTGTGCAAAGCCCCATCCAACCTGGCCTTGAACACTTCCAGGGATGGGGCATCCACAGCTGCTCTGGGCAACCTGTTCCAGTACCTCACCACCCTCACAGGAAAGAATTTCTTCCAAATATCTAATCTAAACCTATTCTCAGTTTGGATCCATTCCCCCTTGTTCTATCACTACATGCTCTTGTAAATAGTCTCTTTCCATCTTTCTTGTAGGCTCCCTTCAGGTACTAGAAGGCCACAATTAGGTCACCCCAAAGCCTTCTCTTTGCCAGGCTCAACAATCCCAGTTCTCTTAGCCTTTCCTCATAGGAGAGGTGCTTCATCCCTGTAATCTTGGTGGCCTACTCTGGACTCCAACAGGTCAATGTCTTTCCTGTGCTGGGGACCCCAGAGCTGTATGTAGCACTGCAGGTGGGGTTTCATGAGAGCAGAGGGAGAGAATCACCTCTCTTGCCTTGCTGCCCAGGCTGCTTTTGATGCAGCCCAGGATACAATTAGCTTTCTGGACTGTAAGTGCACATCGCTGGCTCATGTCCAGCCTCTCATCCTCCAGCACCACCAAGTCCTTCTTGGCAGGGCTGCTCTTGATCTCTTCATCTCCCAGCCTGGATTGCCCTGACTCAGGTGCAGAACCTTGCACTCAGTCCTGTTGAACCTCATGAGATTCTCATGGGCCCACTTCTCAAGCTTGTCTGGGTCCCTCTGGATGGCATCCCATCCCTCAGGTGTGTTAACAGCACCACTCAGCTTGGTGTCATTTGCAAATTTGCTGAGGGTGCACTCAATCCCTTTGTCTATGTAATTAATGAAGATATTAAAAAACACTGGTCCCTGTACAGACCCCTGAGGGACACCACTTTTTACTGATGTCCATCAGGACTCTGAGCTGTTGACTGCTACCTTCTGGATGCAACTGTCCAGCCAATTTCTTATCCATTTAACAGTCCACTCATTGAATCCATCTCTTTCCAATTTAGAGAGAAGGATGTTGTGTGGGACTCTGTCACAGGCCTTACAGAAGTCCAGATAGATGATACCTGTAGCCCTTCCCTTGTGCACTGATGTAGTCACTCCATCATAGAAGGCCACGAAGTTGGTCAGGCAGGACTTGCCCTTGGTAAAGCCATGCTGGCTGTCCTGAATCACCTCCTTGTCTTCCATGTATGTGCCTTAGCATAGCTTCTAGGAGGATCTGTTCCATGATCTTCCCAGGATTATCTTGAATGAATTCAGATAAGTTTTATGCCAGACTCCTCTGTACTGCAGTACTTTTTTTATGTAGGGGTGATGAGATTGAAATGCTACTTCTGACAGATTTCCACAAAGATTAGGTTTATATTCTTTCTGTTGCTGTCTGAGGTATAAAAAGAACTTGAAAGTCTGCAGTCTAAAAACATCAGCTCTGAAATACCAGGAATGCGGAATTTGATCTAGGCTTTGCTTGAGGCCTCATTACTGTGTCTGAGAGCGTGTTTTTTCTAAGTCCTAACTGAAAAAGTAATGATAACCAGAATTCCACAGTATTCTTTATCCAAATTTAATTTTTTTGCACAGTGGAAGAGAATCTCTAGACACTTTATCAGACCAAAGGAGCTTCTGAGTTCTAAGCAAGATATAAACAAGGAAAGACCTTATGGTGCACGCATTTAACATTTTTTCCATTGTGTGTGAGTTTCAGAAATAAATACAGCACTTAAGGCAGTGGTGTTCCCACAGCCCTGCTCTAGGTTTCTGGATTCCAGATTAGAATCATAGAATGGTTTGGGTTAGAAGGGACCTTCAAGATCATCTAGTTCCAACCCTCCCCTGCCATGGGCAAGGGGTGCCTTTCACCAGATCAGGTTGCTCAGGGTCCTATCCAATCTGGCCCTGAACACTTGCAGGAATGGGGTATCCACAACTTCTCTGGACAATTTGTTCCAGCGCTTCACCACTGTTTGAGTAAAGAATTTCTTCCTAACATCTCCTCTAAACCTGCCCTCTTTCAGTTTAAAACCATTGCCCCTTTTCCTGTCACTATCTGCTTGTATAAAGAGCCCCTCTCTCTCCTTTTAATAAGCCCCTTAAGATACTGGAACGCTGCAATGAGGTCTCTCCGAAGCCTTCTCTCCATGCTGGACAATCCCATGCCTTTCTTCATAGGAGAGAGGTGCACCAATCCTCTGATCATCTTTGCGGCCACCTCTGGACCCACTCTAACAGGTCCACATCTTTCTTGTGCTGAGGACCTCAGACCCCTGGATGTGATACTCCAGGTGGGGTCTCAGAAGGGCAGTGTTGGGGGGGTAGAATCACCTCCCTCGACCTGCTGGGCATGTCTTGCTGCAGCCCAGGGTCTCGTGTGGGCATTTTTGCTGGCAGCTGTGCACAGATGTGGGATGCCACAGCTATAGAAGGCATGGAGTGCTTGAAATGTATTTTGTGGTTGATAGTTGAAACTATGTTAGAGGTTGCTGGGTTACTGTGACAGTAGTTCAATGTGTTGCTGCTCAAAGCATTTACATCACTGGAAAAGGATTAAGACTTTAATGAATAAGTTAAGTGTTCCTTCAAAGTTGTGTATTATTTCTAAAACCTGGCAGATTTTTGTGCCTTTGTTTTATTTTTTTTAAATGTTATTTTTATTAATCTGAAATGTTCTCAGCCTTTTCTTATTCCCCTTGCCTCTCGAGAAATGAAGTTGACAGACACTTTTTGAGGTAGTGCAATATATTTCTTTGTAGTCTTTGAGGTAGCAAAATCTCAAAGGTGAACAACAAAGGAAAAGATTTTTGTATCCTTTTATTCTTTTAAAGGCATGCGACTGGGAGCCAGGAAAACTAGATTCCATTCCTGGCAGTGTATAGGCTTCCTGTGTGAATTTAAACTAGCTGTTGAATCCACCCTTTGCTAACTTGGCCAGTCATCATGCTGAGCAGAAAAGCTACTTCCTTTGCTGTCAGCAGCTAAAAATCTTGCATGCACAAAGTTGCATTGGTTTAAAAACTAAAATCAAGTTAGAGAAAGTGCTCTTGAAAAGTGGTAGCAAGAAAGCTGTGTTGCTGAGGAGGTGACTTGGTTTGCATGAGAAAAGCTGGAATTAAATAAGCAGGTATCCAGACTTAAAAAGCTTTCGGAGGTCTCATTTAGAAGGTTTTGTTTTAATCTCTAAATCATGTGAAGGACTTGGGAAAGCCTTCTGTGGATCACCTGAAAACTGTTTCCCTTATGTATAGTTGGTGATGCTAAGTCTTCAGTGCCTCCTGCACTTTGCACTTGAAGTAAGACACATTTAAACACTAAAATCTCTTTTGAATAATGCAAAAAGAGGGGTAGTGTCTAAAGACAAACAGAAAACCTGAAAGATGCTGGAAGGGACCAAGTCTGTCCTGTAGACATGCTGCATCCCTGAGTATATTGACTGTCTTCAGATAGTGATTGCTGGAATATATTTAATACATTCCAGTGTTTTGACTATCCAAGTAATGTGATTTTTCCAAGTGTTTATATCCTCGATAAAACGGACAATAGTGGATTTTCTCCCTAAAACATCACTAGAGTTGGGAGCTGCTTAACTCTAAAGTAACACTTCTATACAGATTTAATGATCTGGGACTCTTTTTTGTTTGTTTTTGAATATGGGCTCTTGAGCAAAATATTACTTTGCTTAAAATAATCCTGGAAATTGAAACAAAACCATAATTGTGATAAGTTGGTAGCTGATAACTATCTAACATAGCTGAACAGCCAAATAAAAGCAATAGCTATCACTCGGGTAGTGGAAAAGTGCTAAAGCAACCCTAGAGTTATATATATTATAATAAAATATAATAATAGTAATATAATCCTAGACCTTATGTTAGGATATCTATGTACTGTATTTAGCTATTAAGGGATTAATTATAGTCCTTTCAAAAATACTGAATATCTGGTTTTATGTCTCAATGTGTTGTGATAATAGCATTACTGAATTATTGACAGTACTTATATAGCCTTGACTGGTTATTAATTACCTGTAAGGAGTAGTCAGCATAAGCATAGCTAACTAACCTGAATTGCATGTTTGTTGGTTTTGGGGTTTTTTTTAAACTGGATTCTTAAGATTTCTACTTTCATGGATAAGTTTAATTTGTATGACAGAAGTTGCCATGTATCTCGGTGCCAACTGATTGCCACAGACAACAAAGACCACAGGTTCAACTAATTTAAGTGAAAAAGGCAATTACACTTCATATTATTTTTTTGCATCTTCTATAACAAGCCGGTTATTAAATGTTGTATTAAATGCCTTGTTCTGAAGACTGAAATAAAATTTGAGGTATTTGTTGGAAAGCTATTTTTCTAGATAGTTGAAGTCTTGTCATTTTTAGAGCCTGAAACTTCAGGATCTGAAACATGTGAGCATGCTGTGGCCTGGCATAATCTGAAATTACTGCTGAATTTTCAATGGCCTATTGCTCTGATACCATGTAACAAATGTGATTTCAGTTATGTTATTTGTCATTTCTGCTATGCAAAGATCCAACTCAAGTTGTGGAGTGTGTTAGAAAGGTGCAAGTTTTCCAGCTGGGATTGTAAATCCTTGCTCATAAATGCTGTTGTTTTCTGGCTTCTTGGGTGGGAAGGACACCAAACACAGTGCACACTCAGGAGACTTTGTGTAGTCTGCCAGAAATTCTGTAGATTTTAATGCGTGAATGCATAATAAGATTATTTTTTTAATGAAGCTGAAATTAAAAATCTTGGAAGGTAAAATACCAATTTCTAGTTGTCTGGTCCTTTTGATTTTCTTGTAAAATTGCTGTGTTATAAAAGAGTATGGTTTTCTTTTTTATGTTTATAACATACACATAAAAAAGAAATACTGATTAATGTGCTTCTGAACTGCACTGGATTAACTTGTCTGGCATGAGAAAATGGATGAATTCTTTTAAGCTGTTAGTAAAGTCACAGAATCACAGAATTTTCAAGACTGGAAGAGACCTATAAGATCATCTAGTCCAGCCGATGTTCTAACTGTTCAACTAGATCATGGCAGCAAGTGCCACATCCAGTCTTTTTTTGAATTCTTCAAGGGATGATGCCTCCACCACCTCACTGGGTAAATGATTCCAGTTTCTGACCACTCTTTCTGTGAAGTATTTCCTTCTTACTTCTAACTTACATCTAGCTTGACGACTCTTGAGACTGTGTCCTCTTGTTCTATCCGTTGTTGCCCGGAGAAAGAGGCCGACCCCCAGCTCACTACAGCCACCCTTCAGGAAGTTGTAGAGAGTGATGAGGTCACCTCTTAGTCTCCTTTTCTCCAGGCTGAACAACCCCAGCTCCCACAGTCGCTCTTCATATGGCTTGTGTTCCAAGCCCCTTATTAGTTTCGTTGCTCTCCTCTGGACACGCTCAAGTAACTCGACATCCCTCCTAAAGTGAGGGGCCCAGAACTGGATGCAATACTCCAAGTGAGGCCTCACCACTGCCGAGTACAGGGGAAGAATGACCTCTCTGTTCCTGCTGGCCACTCCATTTCTGATACTGGCCAGGATGGCATTGGCCCTCTTGGCTACCTGGGCACACTGCTGGCTCATATTCAATCGACTGTCAACCAGCACCCCCAGGTCCCTTTCCACCTGGGCACTATCCAGCCACTCCATCCCCAGCTTGTATCGGTACAGGGGATTATTATGGCCGAAGTGCAATACTCGGCACTTGGACTTATTGAAGTTCATCCCGTAGTCGGCAGATGTTGAGTGTTTCCCTGTCTCAGCCTGTTACCCTCTCTTCTAGTACACTGTGGTCTGAATTTCTGGAAAAGAAACTTTGTTCTAAACAAGGTGTTGGCTATCTCAAACATCTTAAATTTTGTTTTCATGCAATGCTTCCATCCCATACAGCCAGTTTCTAATTGCAGGCAAAAAATTTAGCAGGGATAAGGTTGCAAACTTCCTGTAACAAAAAATGTTGCTGAGCCCTAGTACACTTTTATTTAATCAAAAGAAAAGGTCAAAGAGCTCTAAATCAAGCATTTGTTTCCAATTTCAGGTATTCCTTAATGTCTTCATTTTCTCTTTCATGTATTCTTTTAAAAGCATGAGATTTTGTCAGTGTCTGAGATCTGTTTCCTTTACTGGTGTGAGTCAGTAGTT
Organism: Melospiza georgiana; assembly: GCF_028018845.1. Lineage (NCBI taxonomy): Eukaryota > Metazoa > Chordata > Aves > Passeriformes > Passerellidae > Melospiza > Melospiza georgiana. The sequence continues at coordinate 5,908,813 of NC_080464.1, read as the reverse complement.
CTCAGGTCTGCATCAGGTTCTCCATTTCTCTTTTGAACAGACACGTTATCTGCTACTTTTTACCTTCTAGAACCTTTGACAGTATATTGTGGAAAACACAGGTCTAGCAGCATTTTTGAATCAAGGTTTTGGTGTAAGTGAAGATTTGCATAGTCTTTTGCAACCTTCCTTTATTGACATGTCATTATAGAACGCGATATAGCACAAAGTACCACGACTCCATCAGAAGGGTGCAAGAGAGATTTATTACAGCAACATGTTGCTTTTATACTTTTTCAAGATATTTACATTTACTTAACATACACATTCACTGTCCATTGGTTATAAGAAAGAAACAAAATTCTCAGTAGGTGATCAAGGAGCCACTGTCATTCTGTGAGCCAGCTAGAGTCCGTATCTTTTAACTTTGTCTCCTTCATCATGTCTCCATGGTGACAACCTTGGTGTCTTCCTCAGGAGAGATATGGGGCAGTTTCTATGTGGTTCTTGAACCACAGCTTTTTTTTTTTTAGAAGAGGGAAATATTTATGAGAGCTTTTGAGTAGCCTTCTCTTGGAAAGCTTTCTCAACATCATCAGAGACTCTTAAAGCTGCCCACATTTCCCATCTCTTAGCTTGGCACTAATAGGATCAAACAAAGTCCTGCTTCCTTTGATCTGGCACAGCCAAGTGGTCGACCTCAATTCCTTGGCTCTTGGTTAAAGCACTTGAGATCTCCTGACTCCTCTGTCCTGGTACCTAGGCAAAGCCTGTGTGGCTGCAGCACCTCTGGTGCACTTGAAGTGCTGGTCTGGAAAGTATCTCATATAAAACCACTTCTACAGCTCCAGCTGGATAATGACAAGTTAGGTAACTCATGTATCATCTTCGCTTTGTATTTTTTACATGTGCTAATGCCAAGTAAGTGGTCAGTTGCTCCTCAGAAATGGGTGTGATGGAATTATAATGGGAGCAGTCTTGATCCCTATGTATAACATAGAAACATAGAATATCCTGAGTTGAAAGTGACCCACAAGGGTCATCAAAGTCCAACTCCTGGCCCTGCATGGGACAACCGGAAAAATTGCACCATGTGCCTGAGAGTATTGTCAAAACACTTCATGAATTGTCAGGGTTGGTGCTGTGATCACTTCCCTGGGAAGCCTGTTCCAGTGCCCAGCCACCCTGGGTGAAGAACCTTGTCTTAATGTCCAACCTAAACCTCCTCTAACACAACTTCAGGCCATTCCCTTGGGTCCTGCTACTGGTTACCGGAGTGGAGATTTGTGCCTGCCCCTCCACTTCCCTGGAAGTTGTAGACTGTGATGAGGTCTCCCCTTAGTATCTTCTAGGCTGAACAAGTCAAGTGACCTTAACTGCTCCTTGTATAGCTTCCTCTCCAGATTCTTCATCATCTTTGTTGCCCTCCTTTGGATACTCTCCAATAGCTTTATAGCTTTCTTATATTGAGGTGCCCAAAACTGTGCACAAAACTTGAGGTGAGTCTGTGGTGGGTTGACCTTGGCTGGACACAAGGTGCCCATCAAGCCACTCTATCACTCCTGCTTCCCAGCTGGACAGGGGAGAGAAAATAAGATGGAAAACAACTTGTTGGCTGAGATAAGGCAGTTTACCAAGGCAAAAGTAAAAGCTTGTGTGTGCACAAGCAAAGAGGAAGAAAAATTTTTTATTTTCTACTTTCCATCAGCAAGTGATGTCTAGCAGGGCTTCAGCATGTGTAGCAGTTGCTCCAGAAGGCAAACATCATAAGTAAGGAATACCCCTCTTCCTCCTTTTCTTAGCTTGTATAGCCCTTATGGAATATCCCTTTGGTTAATTTGGGTCAGTTGGCCTAGTTGTGTCCCCTCCCAGGATCTTGCCCACTCCCAGCCCCTAATGGGGGGAATTTTGAGAGACAGCACTGATGCTGTGCCAGAGCTGCTCAGCAGTATCCAAAACACTGGTGTGTTATCAACACACTTCTAGCTACCAATGCAAAGCATAGCACTGTGAGGACTACTTTGGGGAAATGAACTCTGGCTCAGCCAGACCAAATACAGAGCCATCTTGATATGTTCCACAGGCAGGCACAGAGGTTTGGTAACTGCAAGTCCTGGTTTGGGACAGATTTGGGAGGGAACTTCCTGAAGAGGTCTCCTCTAGAAAGCAAATTCAAGCGGCCCCTCCCCCAACCAGTTTGGGAGGTAAACCTCCTTCAAGAAAAGTGGAAAACGCTGTTTATTTAACAAGCTAAGTACTCACAAACATGAAAAAATGAATAATATTAAACAATGGAACCTCTCGTCGTTCTGACGAGATGGCAAATTCAGAGAGAGTCCTTCTCGTGGGGTGTAGCTCGGCTCGCTCAGTCTCTTATCAGTCCCTCCTGCACTGGAGAATGCCGCATCCTGGGCCCCGGTGGGCCACAGGTGTGAGCTCACAGTGCTTTGCTGGGTTTTTGGTCCAGAGCAGGGCTGATCGGTTCCAAGAAAAAGAAAAGCCACAGTCTGAGGCACTTCTCTGCCTTAGTTAGCTAAAAAACTAACTACCAGCAAAGGAGAGCTCTCTTCTGCTGTCTGTGCTGCAGGCAACAGTGAGAGAATGCGGGGGAGCAAGTGCAGTTTCTGCAGACAAACTGCGCGCGCTTCTTCTCCCCCTCAGATCTAGTTTTAAAGGAGCAGAACTCAATATCCAGCATAAACAAAACAGATGATTGGGGATACAAGCATCATAAAGTCACCCCAGGACACTGCAGTGGATCTAAAAGCTTGTGATTGCAGGGGTGAGTTGTTGATGGGTCAGGAGGCAAGGAAAAATATCTTTAGTATAAAATGCTCTGATTTTTTTTTATTATGTAGTGAAAGGTTCAAGAGTTAAGGGCCAGGAAAGATCACTCACAGATAGCTATCACTGGCAAAACAGACTCAACTTGTGGATATTAATTGAATTTATTGCTAACAATATCAGAGCAGGATAATGAGAAGTAAAATGAGACCTTAAAAACACCTTCCCCCCACCCCTCCCTCCTTCCTGGGTTCTTACCTCCTCCCCCACCATTGCAGGGAGACATGGAATGGGGGTTATGGTCAGTTCATCATGTCACCAAAAATGTCAGGTGTGGCGGTTTTGGTTGAACCGGGCAGAAATACTAATTAAGTGTAGTGGTTTTGGTTAGCCAATCCGAGTTTCCCGGCCAATGCACCAATTAATGTACCGGGTGTAGTGCTGGCCAAATGCCAGTGCACCCACTAGAATTATTTTCTCATTTTCTGCTGTGAGATAAGGATTAGGAGAGCAAAGCAGGCTCAAAACTTTGAAGGGTATAAAGAAAACTTTATTAACAGAACTAAAAATAAATAGTAAGAAATCAGAATAAACCTTCAGGTCACTTCTCCCATCAGCTCTTCTTTCTTTTCCTACTGACAATGTAAAGAGACAAATTTGTTGTTTTCAGTCAGTTTACCACTTTTAAAATAATCTTTCTTCAGTTCACTTAGGGAAAGGCATCTCTCCTGCCATGCCATGGAGACTTTTCCACAAGAAACAGTTCTCTCATGGTTTTAATTATCATGAATAGCACCTGCCTGGAAATCTGCAATCGTGAAGTCCCTCCCATGGTTTGGTAGTCTTCCCACAACTACCACCATGGGTCATCTCAGCTTATTGGGGTGCAATTTTAAGGATGAGCTGTTCTAGTATAGAAACAAACGTTCTCTTTTATCTCTGGGAACAGAGATTTTCTTCTCCCATCCCTGGGGCCAGGTTTCTCATCTCTCTGTTCAAGCTTCTCATTAGATCACAGCTACGTCAACATCTGCTTGCTTCAACACTGGTGCTTCTGCTCACGACTATGGCTAGAACGCTACATCCCCTCAATGTATTCCATGAATTACGAGGGGGAAAAAAAGAGGCTGATGTATCAATTATATTATCACCATAGTCTTACAAGATAATTTCAGCTCAAAACTAAGGCATCTCCTCATTCTCCTCCCATCTGGTATTTGACTCCTTCGCTGACCCCATGTTGTTTTCTTTGTGTGTCTTCACTCTTTCCTTTTTCTCTCACTCGAGAGAGGATTGATGTCTGCAAATTTCATCTGTGCACTAAGAGAGTTAATATCTCGCTCAGGCCTGTGAATGGTCATGTGATCTCTGCGGGTGGCGGCTGCTCTCGTTTCCTGGCTGTTTTCCAACCCTGCCGCATTTAATTCCAGCCGCGGGGCTGCTTTCTGCGTGGCCGGCTCAGCCCGCAGCGCGGCTGAGATTCTGCCGCCGCTGAGTTCCAACCACAGCCGGCAGGCCAGGCCGCCTCTGCTCGGCTTCGGGTGGAGCTGAGCTGGGCCCGGCTTTGGCTGTGAGCTGCCGAGCCATCCTGCTGGTACCGCAGAAAATCATGCGTCTGAGAACAGAGGTGGCCCTGCAGCCCTGCACAGAAAACGCCCCTGAAACTTATCAGGGTTAGTTTAGCAAAACTTAAAAGTTTCAGTAATCTAATAATCACACTCTAACAATAAAAGAAAATTAGCTATATGCTGGCCAGAGTGGAAAACTACACTTCTTAACTTCTTATGATTAATTAAAACAGTTTAAAAGTTAATTAAAGCTATTAATTAGAAAAAAATAATTAGGAAAGTTATATAATTTCCAACAATCACATGTTGTTCCTGCTGCTGCTCAGGGAGAAGAGTCCTTCCCCTATTCCAGCATGGGATCCTTTCCATGGGAGACAGTCCTTCATGCTTGTAATATATAATGTAAAATAATTCATGCTTAAGGGGAAATGTATAAAATAAAAATTGTAAAATGAATTTAACATCTAACGAGCCTCTGACCACGAACAACCTGGAGACAGATTACCACATTGGAATTATGAAACTCCTGGTGGTAGCAGTAGAAGAATGCCTCATTAACTAATAAAAGGAACATGGCTGGTGCAGAGATGGGCTTCCTCCGGAACCATCAGGGAACACCCAAGGACGATCAGCACTTGATAGATATCATCAATCAAGATAACCAAAGTCGTCTAGAAACATACATCTGAATACATCTCCTGACATGATCAGCGCCTGCCACTACTCAGGAAACAGCAATTGTCCAACCCTGCACAGTGAAAGAAAACTTCATACATGTGCGGGATTACAAGATTACAAAAGGAATCAGGGCACCTCTGCCTCAGGCATAAAAAACTGTATAAAACAGCCCTGCTGGAGACGGCATTCGTGAACAGAGGGAGATCTGGTGCAATAGAGGTTGGATCTAGGTTCACCCAGCGCTGATCCCGGGCTCCACGCTGTCTCTTTGACTGTGGTTTTTGAGGATTGTATTTTGGTCGTGAAAATAAAATCTTTCACATTTATTAATTTGGCTTTCTTGTTGATCATTTATAACAATGATGATGGGCTTCATAATGTAAGTCCATCCCACAAGCAACAGTTCTCAATGAACTGTTCCAATGTGGCCCCCTTTTCATGGGGTGCAGTGTGGTAGCTAGGGAAGAGGCGCTGCGGAAGATTTCGCGATGTCACGGAAAGCCAGGACCCTCGGTTCCCCATAGATAAGACCCTCAGGTACTCATAGATAAGAAATTAACATAGGAATGTGGTCCCACTAACAATAGGAATGTTGCCCCACTGAAGCCAGTAACTTGCCATCCCTTACCCAGTACTTTTCCATTCCCTACTAACCATAGGTAAGAAGGACAAACCCCTTTTTGACGTAGAGACCCCTTAGACTATAAGACCCCATGAGAAGAAATAATAAACGCCTTTTGACCGTCCACCACATTGGTGTCTGCGTATGTCATTGGCCCAAACGGCCCTAGAGAGAGGGCTGTCGAGCTGTACCTCAGAACCAGGTCGCCTGCCTTGATCTAGAAGGCAACAGTGCAGTCCTTCAGGCACAACCTACTCCAATGTTGGTCCCCTACAGGGTCAGAAGTCCTACCAGGAAACCTGCTCTAGTGTGGGCTCCTCTCTCCACAGGTCCCTGCCAGAATCCTATTCTAGTGCAGGCTTCCTACAGGGTCACAGCCTTTTTTTGAGCATCTACCTGCTCCCATGTGGGTCCATCTTGGAGCTGGCTGGCATTGGTTCTGTCTGGCAGAGGGGAAGTTTCTGGCAGCTTTTTACAGAAGCCACCCCTGCAGCCCCCTGGCTACCAAAACCTGGCCACACAAACTCAGTATAATGTAGATCAGCATCTTTTGCAAGTATAGAGAAATTACCATCTTCCTTAAATCAACTAATTATATTCAACAGCCAGTTAAAAATTAAATTGTCAAGAGTTAAAATTTTCTACTGCATTAATTAAAACAAGGTGTGAGATGAAATTAATTGATCTTAGTTGAAAGGTGATAGTAACGAGTGTCCATCAACTGACTAGACAACAGGTAGTATTTAAAATGGCTTTAATAACCCAGCGAAATGCCACAAATGTTCTGGTTTTAATTTTCTTGTGTAGCCAGCCTGCTTAAGGAAGTTTAGCCATTAAACAATTTAGAATAGGTTTTCATTTTCTCTCCCAATGCAGCTTCATCTCTGCTTAATAAATGGGGCATTTATCTTTTTTGTACTGTATAATCACAAACTGTAGAAATACTTTTAGTTATTTCACAACTGAGAGGAAACGTTCTGTTTAAACAAAAGAATGCAGCTTGGGAACGAACAGCTCTTCTGAAATATGTCAAGCAGTCATTTTTAATGAAGTAGATTATTTTTTCCTTCTTTGTTAATCAGGTGTGCAGTGTTATGCTTTGCAGACTGGCAGCTGTTTGCCTTGTGGTACTACCATCCAATGTTTCAGTCAGGTAACAAAGGATTTGCACAGTCGCAGGGGTTCTTGCTTTCTGATTAAAAATTTGTGGCAACCTAGCAATGAAATAAGGGCTGTGCCAGCTTAACAGACTCTCCCTTTAAAGCTGTGTGCATATACAGCTGTTGCAGGCTGTCACGGTTTGATGCTAGCACAATGCCAGTGCCCCCATGAAAATACATTCTCCCTGGTGTCCGCTGTGAGATGTGACCAGGAATAAGCAAAGCAGGCTCCCACTTAGAAATAAAGAAGAGAAAACTTTATTAACCTACAACTATATGTAAAAAGAAACACACAGAAAGAATGAAAACCTTCCAAAAACATTTCCTCCTTCCCCCACCAAATTTCCAATACATCCATCCCTCAGATCACAAACTCTTGGTCTATCACCACCCTTTAGATAATCAATTCTCAGTTTATCAAGTAGTGAGGAGTCTCTCTTGTGCCATAGGCTTCCCCTGGAAACACAGTTGAGACCTCTTGTGTTTCCTGTCACACGTGGCACTGCCTGGAGATCATTTGCCATCGTGACATCTTCCTTCCATGCCCAGTGCTCTTACCACTGCACATGGACCAGGGCTGCTTCTAGGGTTTTCCTTTTAAGGATGCTTTGTCCAGTTCCAAAAAGAGCACAGTCTCTCACTTTCGGGACACCAGTCCCCCCCAAATTTCACCCTCTGGGGCCGAGGGGTCTCAGGAACAGAGATCCTCTCCTCCACTGAAGATCGAGGGCACCAACCACCATCCTCCTCATCCGTTGTCTCTGTTCATGCACTCTCATAACATCACTGCACTCTCTTGGCTCCAAGCCATTGCCTCCCCCTAGATGCAGTCTCTGTGTCACAAGAAAAAAATGTTTCTGTCCATGGCTATACAAGAAAAGTTCAGCCAAAGGCCACTTCATCATCTGCCACCTAGGATTCTTCTCAACTTCTCTCAGACATCTTTCACTTGCACAATCCTGCATCATACTTGCTCATTTCCTGCTATTCATCCCTATCTCTCTTCTCATTCAGGAGAAGGACCAGCATTTGTAAGGTTTCCATCATCCAAGAAAAGGGTTAAAAATCTCAGGCTCTGCCTGTCCAGAACGGCTGCCTTGCCGAGCACCTTCTCGCCCCACCCCCCCTTCTCCTCGGCCTGCTATCAAATTTCAAGGTGGCACAGGCACAGACACTGGCTCTCCCTCTCTCTCCTGGGGGGATGGCTGCCGGATGACTCTCCAATGTTCCTCCACCCTTCCATCCTTCAAGGGCCTCTTCACCTCCCCTCTCTGTCCAAGGCCCTACCTCACCCGCCTGCATGGCTTCCCCTCTCCCACCCAGCCACAGCAGCTGGGCAGAGGAGAGGTCTGACCTGTTTCCTTGCCGGAACCCAAGAGGAAATTTTCCTGGGAGTGCTCTGCTTTTAACCCCCTGTGTTCTCAGAGGCGTATCCATGTCCCCAGTGGCCACATCAGGTGCCAATATTTAAATCTGAGCACCTATTGGTTTGACCACAGCATCCCAAAAAATCTCACTTCTTCTCAAACCATGACACAGGCTCATAGAAAACAAATCCCTGTATGTTCCTGTCAACACACTTGGCAATGCTATGCCATCCCCTGCTGGTCTGGAGGGACTTCCCAGACCTTGCCCTTGCTTTCTAGGCAAGAAATTAGCTATGGCTGTGCTAGCAGCTCATTGTTTGGGGTTGATGTGAGTAATTATTCTGTTGCTGCCTTTTTACTTGGTGTCAGCTTATTATGGTGGTCAGAGCACTAAAGACTGTATTCAGAATAGAGGCTGTAATACAATATTGTCTTTTATCAGATAACTGCAAAGCTACTGAAAAATATATTCCTGCAAACTATGGCTTTCTATTTAGTGCTGATGGTCTGTGAGATCTGTGGTTGCTCTGGGGACAAGTTGAAGGATGCCAGACTTGGTCAGGGCTGCTCGTCAGCCCCCCCTCCTGTTTAAGAGAAGAGTTGGTGCTAATACAGCTTCACCCTGCTTGCTGCTTTTCCAGCCTAGGCTGTACTGGTAGCTTCACACACTATTTGTGTTGGAAGAGCTGCAGGAAGTTCTCAGTTTTGATCCCCTTAGCTAGTTACTTGTCAGGAGCAGGGAAGGAAAACATACTGATTTCATTTGATTGTGGTTCACAGGGGCTGCTCACTGATTTTTTACCCACCATGACTTCCAGGCTTCTATTTGGATAAATTTCTTTCAACTTTTTTTTCCTAGATCCCTCTGTAATTGGGGAGGCAAAATTAAATAGACATGATGGTAAGAAGGTTTAAGTTCCTGTGTGTGCCTGAACCCCAGTTTTGCAGCACTTGGCAAGAGGAATGTGGTATAAGGTGTGTGTCCCTGCTGTGACAGGTTGCATTTTGCTACTGTTGATAATTGGAAGGATTAAGGACTTCTGTCCTGTGGTGAGAGGGGATGCCACACAACAAAGGGAACCTCATCTATAAATTGATCCTTGTCCCATTCCCACTGTGTGACATGGAGGGGAATTCAGCAGAAGAAAGAAACTGGGGGAAGGTTACATTTCTCCATGGCTGTGCAGAACAGGAGTCTGGAATGCTTTTTTGGGGTGGTTCTTGGCTTATGGCAGCAGCTCACCTGATGTGGTGTGAAGCAGGTGTGCACAGGCTTCCCACTGTGGTTACTTGGCTCTGCTGGCTTCATTGGGGAGTTTCCTTCATGGATTGAATGGCCTGAGATTGGGTTTGATGTCTCTCATCCTGTTAGTGATGATGAAAGGTGAAAAGGGGAGAGAGGGCTGAGCTGGTTGTTGCTGTGTTATGGGTGAGGACTGCCGGTGCTATGGCTGCTAAACTTAACTCATTTCAAGGGAAAAAAATTATTCTGTCTTCTTATAATCTCTTTTTAATTAGGAAGTATTTGATAATTTCAAATTGGCAGTGTATGAGGTAAACTATTCGATTAGAAATACCCTTAAGTTTCTTGAGGAGTATTATGTTCACTGTGTGGTTAAAATGTACAGTCAAATAATCCTCTTAAGGGGAAAAAAAATGGGGAGAAGGCTTGAGAAGAATGATACAAATCGGCCAGCACAGGGTGAACACTGCCTACAGAACTTGGCTCAGGCTTGGCTCCTCGTCAGGTGCCTGGGCAAGCAAGCACTAAATTTTTGCCTAAATGAAAACAAACAAAAAGATTCTTGTTTTAACTGTGTCTGTATGTACTTATGGCTGAATGTGCTGCTTAGGAATGCTTATGCTGTTGAACCAAGGATGGTAACTGGTATTGAATAGACTTCTGTTATCACACCAAACTAAAATCACTTGAAAAGGTTTGATTAGATGAAATTTCTGGTCTAGAAGTCTCCTTTTCAGGCTTTTTTTTCTATGTACTTCAAAATCTTGGATACAAAAAACTTATTGCAAAAGTGTGGGTGATATATTTTTTCTTCCCCTTTGTCTTTCCCACTCTCCTGAGCTTAGATACAGAAACTTCTTGATTTATCCTTTGGCCCTGTGATTTCATAGCTGGCAGAGCTTGTCATTGTGGCTGCAGAATTGTTGGAGAGGGGATGGGATCAGCTGGGCTTTGCAGCATTGCCTCAGTAGTGACTAATGGCCGAGGGTGGGAAACCTGAGCAGCTGAGTAAAAGCAAAAAGAAAGGTCATTCGGCTAGAGTGGTATTATGGGCTACTGACCTTGTATTTTGACATGAGTGTCTTTTGCGGGGATTTCCAGCACTCCTTGTAGGCAAAATCTGGTGAGTATTGACTGACTCATTCAGAAATATTGGGTTTTGTATGTGGTGACTTTTTTCAGTTCTTCCTAACTTTTCAGATACAGATTGAGAGTTGGTCTTGATGGTCTGGGGAGTCAGCTTTCCACTGAAGCAAACTTTCTGATGTTTAAAAGTCTTATTCTGTTGCTACAAGGTTTTGAGGCAGTGTTTGGCCTCTGCTTTCTAGGTATGTGACTCATACCTTAAAAGCAAAGCTATACCCATCTTGGTCTATGCTGTTCTGCAGCCTGAGGAAGAAAGGCAAGAAGGCTTTTCTTTATACTGGAGTGGTTTGGAAATGTGACACTGGCAAAGCCATCTCTGGGAATTTGCAGGGAATGGAGTTGAAGGTGCATAATTCTAACTTAATTTGAATTTCTAAAATATCAGGAAAATCTTGTTTAAAATGTAAGCTGTAAGACTTGGTAAGGCAGTTTGGAATCTGGAATTAAGTGGGCTCTGAACTGTGATATATAATATAGAATTCTATTGCTATATAGATGTCTATGTCTAAATGCCTCTAGTATTCTTTAAATGTTGCCTCTGTAATTTTTCGGGAAATAAGGATATATACTTGGGTGGAATGGAGTAAATGAAAGTAATCTGTATATATTGAAGAATAATTGATACACAGCAGGAGACTGTGTTTAGGTGTTTCAGTAAAAAGTGTGAAAACATCAGTGACACCATTTTACAGATCCTTTGGGTTTAATGTTTGAGCCCACTATATTTTCTGAGTAACTGGGAAGGAATTGTTATAGATGAGTAAATGGTTGGCTCTCACAATTAAGGGGTAAACATTATATGTATGTTAAAAGAAGTTTTATAAATGTATAGTTATGTTACTGCAATGTGCTCCCCCCAGTATGTGTTATAATGGGATGGTCTTGGTAATCTGGGCATTTGGGAAGGTTGGCTTGTTACTATGGCAGCACCTGACCTCCAATCAGAATGTAAGAAAGTGACTTCTACCACTGGACAGCAAGGAAGGAGTTGACTGAGAAAGGCTCTAGGAGGCGCTAGAGATGTAAAAAGGCAAAGCATCCATCTTTAAGATGAGCCAGCCACGTGGTAGGCAGCCATGAGGGAGGTTCCCAGGCCTGTTCTTCCTTATTTAGTCCTTTTGTTGTATTATTGTTAAGGTTGAATAAACATTTGCAATTTTTAAAGTGAGCAGTTGTTTCTCAGAATGGGAATGGAGTGGGCAAGCAGATTTACTACAGGGAGAAATGCAAACAAAGAGATGGAAGGAGTAAAGGTATGTTGCAAGTGAGGTGCTGCTCTCTGGTACATGTAGGGAAATGGCATAGTTTCAAAGGATGTGTGCTTTGCCACCTCTGTAAGGCATCTCATATCCATTTTCCCTTTTTTTTTTATCTAGTAGAGCACTAATGCCTTCTCAGTGGGCTGTAGTGGGAGGTTGCGGCTTATGGGTTTGTTCTCTCCTGCTGACGCTGATCAACATGTTTGGCTCTCTGGTCTGTATCCCCTCCTTTGCACAGGTATGTCTGTGCCTCACACCCTCTCTTCTGGGAGCCCTCCTGTGCTCCTCCATGTGCTTTCTGGGGGAGGTAGGGCCTCTCAGAGCCCTCGATAGCTATTGAAGATTAATGAACTTTCTTTCCAGCTGTGTCATGAAAACAAAGGACTGTTGTGTTCAGCCTTTGTCCTTGCTATGTGCAGGGACCCTTCAAGAAGCAGCTCTTCCTCCCCTCTATTCCAACCAGCATCTGCATGTTTGCTGCTTTCTTTTTATTAGTAGATAGTACTGAATAAAGTGCATCTTTGTGTGGTTTTCTAACTGTACAATTTATTGCTTGTGATACCTTGGGTGCAAAGGACTAACAAAACACTATTTTGAGTACCCAAATGGTTATGAGATGCTTAAAGTAAATAAGGGAAAGGTAAATAAATTGCTGCAAGTGGAATGATGCTTAAAACACTTGATCTGAAAATGTTATAATTTTTTCAAGATGATGTTCACTGTAAAATAACACTTACTGTTACATGCTTTTGAGTTTGTTTACAATAGGATAAATTCAATTAAGACTGAATCCAGTAGACTGTCTTGCATGTCATGGACCTGCTTGTGTCTCTTCATTTTGCAATGCCTGCTTTTCTGGTCCTGTCATGGGTAAAAGGGGCTTCTGTATGTATTTCAAAATGCCTTGAGCATCTTGGGAAAGAGCCTGTTGTCACTGTGTCATGGCAAACTTTATAATTCAGTCCCCAAAAATCAAAGACAAATATTTCATTAACTTTCTGCTTTTATTTCAGACTGTATTTACTCAGTTAATGAATGAGAGAAATTCCATGTAGGCATATACTATTACATAGTAAGCCTTATTTGCATGCAACAAACTGCTTGAACTCCTACTTGACAGTTCAAGCAGTGGCTCCTTCATCTCCTGGGGAAGAATAAAGTTTTAAATAACACTTAGTGATAAAAGGAAGCAAATGAAGAGTTCTCAGTTAATTGATTTTATCTATACCCTATACCGGTTGCAATACAGACACTTCTCTCACTTGTAAATGCTTAATTTGCTTTTAGGTCATACTTGTTGGTGGAAGACTAATATATCAGCAAACTTGTGCGTGAACCTTTACTCCTTTTGCAGGATCTTAGAAATAACTGAAGTGTACCAAATCAATGGAAAAAATTTAAACCTACAAGTATGTATGGGATAATCACAAAGGTGGCTGATGGAGGAAAAAGTCATTCATGTTTATTCACCATCTAATAGCAATTGAGGAGTTGCTGGGCTAAACCAGCCCAAGAAACATTGCTAAAATAGTTTGTGGCTATAAGTATCAGAGGCCTGTTTGGAAATAATAGGTATAAGTTGATACTGGTTTTGCTGATGTGGCTTGCAGAGATGCAAACAGCTGCTTCTGGTTTCACCCTATGGTTTCTTGAAACTCTCAAACAGCTTAGATGGCTTTCTTGTGGCTTTCTAAACTTGGATGTCTTGCCAAACTTGTATATGTTTCCTTTAAACAGGTTGCAAAATAAAAGCACTAAGGGCCAAGACAAATACTTACATTAAGACCCCTGTTCGGGGAGAAGAACCAGTCTTTGTTGTCACTGGGCGAAAGGAGGATGTAGCCATGGCTAAAATGGAAATTCTCTCAGCTGCTGAACACTTCTCCATGATCAGAGCATCACGCAACAAGAGTGGTCCTGCTCTGGGAGGCCTGCCATGTACCCCTGATCTGCCAGGTCAGATGACAGTCCAAGTCAGGGTGCCTTACCGTGTAGTTGGGCTGGTGGTTGGACCAAAAGGAGCTACAATCAAAAGAATTCAGCAGCAGACCCATACCTACATAGTCACCCCCAGCAGGGACAAGGAGCCAGTCTTCGAAGTCACAGGAATGCCTGAAAATGTCACCTGTGCACATGAGGAGATAGAGATGCATATAGCCATGCGTACTGGGAACTACATCAAGCGGAATAAAGAGAATGATTTCCACTACAATGGTACAGATGTGAGTTTTGAAGGAGGCACTCTCAGGTCTGCATGGCTTGCTTCTAATCCTGTCCCTCTTAGTTGCACTAGAATGATTTCTAATTATAGGAATGACAGCTCCAGCTCCTTGGGAAGTAGTTCCACAGATTCCTGTTTTGGAAGCAATAGATTGGCTGATTTCAGCCCAACAAGTCCATTCAGCAAAAGCAACTTTTGGTTTGGAGAAACATTGCCTTCAGTGGGCATGGAAGACCTCGCGGTTGACTCTCCTGTTTATGACTCCTTATCAATGCCTTCCCAAACCATTTGGACTCCTGGCTTTGGTAGTGACCCTGCTATTAATACTAAGCCTCAATGCCGAGGGAGACAGCCATCTACTCCTTGCCTGTCACCCACATTTCCAGAAAGCCTGGATCATCCGCTGGCTGGGAGAGCGAATAATGACCCACCTAGCACTGGCCACCAAGTAGGCCTTCCTATCTACATTCCTGCATTCTCCAATGGCACCAACAGCTATTCATCTTCCAATGGTGGCTCCACATCCAGCTCACCCCCTGAGTCAAGACAGAAGCTCAACTGCGTGATGTGCTTCGAGAACCAAGTTGTTGCGGCTCTGGTCCCCTGTGGTCACAATCTCTTCTGCCTGGAGTGTGCCAACAAAATCTGTGAAAAGGAAGTCCCATTGTGTCCTGTTTGCCAGACAGCTGTTACTCAGGCAATTCAAATTCACTCTGAAATAGAGATATTATAGGGATATTATTATATGTGGACTTTTAAAGACTTGAAGTCATAGATGTAATGGTACCCTCTAGTAAACTTTTAAATGAATTCTGACTGTTTGACTTCCTTGGGATTAGACTGAAGTTATTAATAAATTTTTACTTTCTCAAAAGGCTGCTATGTTAACACTAAACTTAAGGGGTCTCTGTCTGGTACAGTGTAAGCAGATGGCATGTTTAGCAGAGATACATCTGGTATAATGTTATGGCACAGTGAGGGCAAGTTTTCATAAATTACACAACTGAAAAAAAACCTAAAAATTTCCAGGCTTTTCTAAAGGATCTCTGTTAATTGTTTGGCTTCTGTGAGTTGGCAGCAATGAACCTTGTTGCCTAAATGCAAAAGTACTTGTCTGCTATGGAGGATGTGTAGTATTATCTATATATCAAACAACACTTCAATGCTATCTTCTACCAGCTTTGAGGAAATATTTTTTTCTTTATGTGACAACTTATACCTAATTCTTCAGCATTGGAAATATCTTTTAAAGTATAGTTTGATTTACTGAAACGGATTGTGTTATTTGGCAGGTTCAGATAATAAATGACAGGTGGGAAGAGAGAAACTGCCAGATGCACCTCCATTTTGTCCTTGATAAGGGCAGTATGTCCGGAGGATCAGGAATGTCTCAATTTGTGAATTCCTACCCACTGCTTTTGTTAGGGTAATGTAGAAAAAGTCTGCCTGGCTTCATCCAGTTACAGTAAGGGCTTTGGGATGCACATACTTTGACTAAGAGTGATGATGCTGACATTCTGTTCATTAGTCTGATCAAGCTGTTCTTGACCTTTTTTAGAGAGTATATAATTCAAAATGTGAAGCATTTTTATGTTAAATTCATGTCTTACACATAAATATATATTTTCAGTAAGAAAAAGGAAAAAGAGGGAGTTGTGTAAATGTCCTTGTATTATTCATGACAGCAGCTGTGACAGTGGCCCTGTAATCAGTTTACTTAATTTCAAAACTGTCTTTCCAAAAAAAAAAAAGTCTCTTGAATGAGCTTCTTACATTTCAACCTGTGGATGTTTCTAGCTTTTTTATCCTCAGTACATTACCAAATCTGTGCTGACATACATTAAAACAGCAAAAACAAAAAAAAAAGACACAAAAGTAGAGTTCTGATGTATTTTTTTCTCTTTTTTAAAGCATTATTTTCCCAAGACAATCTTTTTCTCAGTGTAACAACAAAAAAGAAATTATGTATTAAACTAGTAAATATGCAGAAAATTTTATTTTTATTTCCACTTGAAGAGTTACATTTCGTATAAAAGTTTACAACTAGGAGTTGCTTTGAAGGCATATTATGTACTGCAGAACTTTAATATAATTGCTTGCAGGATAGTTACGTCAGTATTAAAATCTGATCTCTAGCTACAGTCCTGTAGATGCGAACAAATGTTCACTGAGTGTGTATTTTGTTTTATTGCATTGTACACTGCAACTAATAAGCCAAGGAATCAATAGACATAAGGTAGGTGTACCACTTCTATAAACCACAAACTAAGAATAAACTGATAAACTATTGATCGAGCTTAGTTTTTGCTAATTTTACTACACTCTTTGTTATGTATATGTAGGGAGGTCATAGGGATTATAAATTCAATTTTGGTAAAGTTTAAAAACTATATATTTTATGATAAAGGGCCTTTAAATTATGATGGCCAAAGCACTGATATATTTGTTGTAAAGAGAATTATAAGAGTTTTATTTTTCTGATATTAAAAATTACTTAATAAAGACTTGTTTCCATTAACTTGAATGTTTTGCTCTCTTCATAGTTGTTACTTGGAGCAGCTTAGGCAGGCTGGGGCTGGCTGATGTCCCCCACTCAAGCAGGGGCATTCCTGGTGCTTAGTATTTCATGTGAAGGGCTCAGGCTGGTGGGATCCCATTCCAGTGCTGCAGAGCTCCACTCCTGAAAGAAGTTTAACTGGTATAAACAAAAATTGAGGGGTTTTGTGGTTTTGTTTTTTTTTTTTGGTGGGTTTTTTCTCCCAAAATACCCTTGGCTCAATTTTTCCCAAAGTTGCATGGAAGAGTTTCCAGGAGCTGCTGGGTTAAAGTTTAAAATAAATCCATGCAAAATGAGCTGAAGTAGCTGAGGGGAGGGTGCAGATTGTTGCTAAGAAAACAAATGGGTTTTGGGCAAATGAGCTGCACCAGGAACTGTAGGAAATCTAAAATATTGAGGCTGGCAGGTACCTGCCCCAGGGTGTGACATTGTTTAGTGGTGGACTTGGCATGGCTGGGTCAATGGTTTGACTCAATGGTCTTAAAGGTCTTTTCCAATCTAAACCATTCTCTGTCCATAAGTCAAGGGGGAAAAGAAATATGGACCATATAGTCACATAGGTTGGAAAAGACCTTTAAAATCAGAGTTCAATTGTTAACTCAGTACTGTCAAGTCTACCCCTAAGCCATGTCTCCAAGTGTCACAGTAACATGCTTTCTAAATCCTTCCAGGGATGGTGACTCCATTACTACTCTGAGGAACCTATTCCAATGCCTGACCACCCTTTCAGGGAAGACATTTTTTCTAATCTCCAATTTAAACTGCCCCTGGCACAACATGACACTCATCCTACTCCTTGTTACTTGGGATGCTCCATGCCTGCTCCCCACTTGAGGTCTGTCCCCTCAACCTGTGCTAAGCTGAGTGGCATGTCAGTGGTGCATCCCTTCTTCCTGCTGTTGACACCAGCTGCCCAGGTGTCCCCATGGATCCCTACCCACAGCAGCCATTCCCACCTCTGCTATCACCATACTATGTGCCCTTGGTCATGTCACTACACCCAGAGGCAGCTTCACTGCAGCACCCACACCTGCCATCCTCATACTGGCCATGCAGCTTCCCTGCTCTGAGCATGGCCATGCTGCTTTGCACTGCTTTGGCTGCATTGACTTCAAGACAATGCTTCACCCTGACTCAAGAAATCAACAAAATCAACCCAAACTGCCAGTCTGCCCCAGGGTGTCCCCATCTTCTGCTGCCATCCTATATCTATGAGGAACATGACCAAAAGGAGACATGACCCACATAATCTGTGGGATGCTCCCAAAGCTTCCCTCCCTTCCCCCCCGCCTCTCCCCCCACCATGTTTTCAGACATAGAAGATGGAGCACTAGTGGACATCTAGTGGCACCTACCCCAGATGCCCAAAGGCAGCTACAGAACCCCCTGGTGCATAGCCATCACCCTGTGGCAAACCCAGCCTTGTGTCCCTTGGGTCACTCCAGTACCCCCATGGACATGCAAATAGTAACATTGTGGGCAGGAGTCTGACATGGGGCCATCTTTCAGCCCCTGGGGCAGCACAGAGGTGCTCAGACTGAGACATTTTGGGCCAGCTTTAGCTTTGTGATATGGATTTATTCTATGCCTACAGACACATGGTTGTATCAGAGGGTTTAAATGCACATAATGTGCTGGTATATAGTTTCTCAGTGCTCTAAAGGCAAATACCAGTGTGCTATCCAATGCTTTTACCTTGGTCACAACAATGACTAGCCACCAGTTACAAAATAATTGCTAAGTACCAGGAGGGAGCATCTGGAAAGCTCTCTGGAGAAGTATGGAGCTAAAACTGCTTTAAGGTGCCTTATGGAGGGATTGCAACTAAGCAGGAACATCTTGGCCACAGAGAATTCGAGGATTTGATGTTTCTGTATATATAGGAAGCTGTTTGGGGGTGGAGAGGAAGTATAATCTTTCACATTTCAGTTATTAGTCTAGTACCTTAGGATATACAACTTATGCATCCATGCCTTCCAGCCTGCCAGAGCTACCTGTGAAGCCCCAGACCCAGAGTGGGTGGGCACTGAGGCATTCTGTTGTTACCATTCCTCTCAAACAGGGCACCCGATCTGCAGTGGAGAAAGAAGGAATTTTTACCCTCCCTCATGCTCATAAATTGCTGGACTTCAGAGAGTTGGTGTTTTAAGGATTTTTATTTTTTTTAATCCCATATCTGTCGCTATTGAGTAAGAAATGACACACTCATCAGAAGGCTGATTGGCATAATGTGCGCACCATATTTGGAACTACTCCTTTTTATAAGCTGTTCCAATCCAGGTAGATTTGGTTGGTCATTTAGTCAATGCATTTCACCTGATTGGCTAATTAACAAGATGCCCTTCTTATAAACAATCTTTGAGAAAAACAAGAAAACAGAGAGTAGGAAAACAACACCTGCAGGTTGTTTATAATAATAAGCTATCATTGTTTATCTTCAACTCCCTAAAGTCTCTCAGGCCGATTCTGGGAAAACTTATCTAGTTTTCTCACTCTCTGACCAGGCTGTCACCTGTGGAGGTCCCCCTTTTTGTTTAAAGGAGGAGGCGGTATTTGTAATCCTCTGTGGGGCTCCTTGCAGAAAGGAGAACAAACACAGCTCCAGAGGTTCCTCTAGAAGTTGCTAGCTATCAATCAGAACCTCAATCGGATGCCATTTTGAAATGGTCTGAGAGATCAAATCTTGTGATTCCCTCTTAAAAGAAATACACTAATGATCTTAAAGTCAGTTACTTATTCTAATACAATATCAAGTCTAATATAGTAGCAACTTATCATTAGTTTGTTCAAAGAACTGAAACAGAGTGAAAATTTAACAGGGTAAAAATCCATTTTGGATTTAGGTGAAATGTGCCATTTTGAATTATTTAGTCTGTAGCTTGCTTGCATAGATGAAATATGTTGTTTAGTCTGTTAACTGTGCTGTGCTTAAGACTGCCTGTTCTCACAAAAAAGCCTGTGCTCACAAAACTGTCTCAGCCTAGGAAAAAGAATGCGAACTTCCAAGCTGGAAAGAAAGATAAGAGGGGGGGCCCTTGAACTTTGAAACAAAGACGAGAGCCAAAGCTGAGGCTGCAGGAGACAGACAGGATGACCCGGGAGTTCTTTCTGTACAAGGACTGATAAAAAAAACTAGCTGCAAGTGTAACGCGAAATCAGTAAAATGAATATGCATAAACCTATTGTGAAACTCTATGCATATGTACAAGTAAGGGGGACAAAAAATGGTTCAGAATTCTCAGGGGTGCACATGTCCTTTAGGGGGAACGATCCCTGTTGTGGTGTGCTGTAATGTCCCAGTTTGGCCTTCCAGGTAATTCCCCCAGGTGTGCCTATGTCTCTCTCCCTTCCCCCTTGCCCCCATGCTGAGTGAGTCCTGTCAATCAGGCTTAACATTCCAGCAAGGCGTCGTGTGGTTGGTCAAGTTCAAAGGATGCCCCTATGCCCAGAGGTCATTGGCCTTTCTGGGTGTCATCTTCCCCTGAGACCCTGCCCCTCTCACCTGGTTGGTGGCTCACCTGTACCTCCCCTCCCCCTGTCCCTGAGCTTAAAAAGGTGATCAGACCATGCGGCCGAGGTTCTGTTGGAGCAGTTACTCACGTTCAGACCTCTGTAACCATGGAATAAACCTCTGGACATTAAACCCTCCAGCAGAATCCTCTCCTTTTTCTCTTCACCATCGCCTGAAGCTATCCTCCTGAGGTAACGGGGTCCCTTACAAGCCTGGACTTGTTCAGTGCCCAGCTGCAACCATCAGCAAGCCAAGGTATCTCTGGGGTGATACACCGCAGTTGCTGCCTTTGGCCCAGCAGCGAGGGTCAGACTGGCCCAGGCACAATCTAACTGGTAATATTGGGAGCCTTTTTCCAATAGATCCCCACATGTGTCCAGCACTGTAATAAACATACTGGCTTTACAACTTTTACAAGTTGTGGAGTTAGGTTTTTTTTCCCCACAAATCAGAACTGACAGTCTTAACTTGTCAACAGTCTTTTTCTACAAACAAGGAAAGGATAGAATGTTCATTCCCCACTCATGAAAGGGACATCTGATTGATGGTTGTCATCTTGATCATTGTTCGGAGGTTGCCTGTTGGCCACATTCTGGTTTTGGTGTCACAAATCAGGGCTGACACACCTTGCAGGTACCCAGTATCTGCAGATACTCCAGTATCTGTGGGAACACATGCATACCTGCAGCCCCAAGTGATAAGGTCGTACGGGCCCTCCCACTTATTAGTGGCTAGGTCCCATATCCAGACATTCACTCAGGGCAGATGCGTCTCACTTGAAGAGTGCAACTAGATAAAATTATTTAGAATGACAGGATTCTCTGAATTCTATGGCACTGTAAGATGATTGATTGTATATAGAGCTTTTTCCAATCGACTTTGTGGCGTTTCTCCAGGCATTCCCCTTTTTTGTTTGTCCAGAACATGCTTTAGGGTACCATGAGCGCATTTAACAATGGCCTGGCCCATTGGAGAGTGCGGCATACCAAGTTTGTGTGACATTCCCCATAAGCGCAAAAAGTCCCGCATCTACTGCGAGACATAGGCAGGGCCATTATCTGTTTTCACAGAAGAAGGTATACCCAAGACTGCAAAAGCCATCCTCCACTGGGCAATCATGTCACAACCATTTTCTCCAGTGTGAGCAGATGCCCACATGGTAGAGGAGAATGTGTCAATAGACACATGCACATACTTAAGTTAGCCAAATTCAGTGATGTGAGTAACATCTGATTGCCAAAGCTGCAAGGCCTTTAGGCCTCTGGGGTTCACCCCTGCTGGTAAAGGTGCAGCAAGCCCATGACCATCAGAGCAAGAACTGACAATGTCACAAACCTCAGTTGGCATCAAGCAAAATTGTTTCTGCAGGGTACGTGCAGTTTGATGGAAAAAAATAATGCAGCACTTTGGCTTGCGCAATCTTGTCAGGCTGAGGCGTTACCCACGCAAGGTTAGCCAACCTGTCAGTCACCTTCTGTTATGAAATCTGGCAACCTGGTGTGACTCCAAATGTGTGATGTATAATACGAATGAACTCGGGACTGAATTGCACTCCATAAGGTTCTCAGTAACTGAAACAAAACTGCATTATTGACTTCCTTCAGAAGTGAACAATCCAAATGCTTAGTTATGTCTGCAACATAGGCAGAATCAGTGACCAAGTTCAGAGGCACCTTGTGACGGTGGTCACAGGGGTCTTTGGATGAGGGAAGAGATGAGGATTTGACTCTATATTTCAGAAGGCTTGATTTATTATTTTATGATATATATTACATTAAAACTATACTAAAAATAATAGAAGGAAAAGTTTCATCTCAGAAGGCTAGCTAAGCTAAGAATAGAATAAAAAAGAATGATAACAAAGGCAGCTGCCTCAGACTCTGTCTGAGCCAGCTCTGCTGTGTTTGGCCATTAATTACAAACAAGCGCACGAGACCAATCACAGATGGACTTGTTGCATTCCACAGCAGCAGATAACCATTGTTTACATTTTGTTCCTGAAGCCTCTCAGCTTCTCAGTAGGGAAAAAAATCCTAAGAAAGAATTTTTAATGAAAAGATGTCTGCAACAGAACCTGAGAAAATTCCTGGAATGCCATGGCAACAGCCTTTAACTCAACCAGTTGGGCTGAGTCTGACTCATGGCCCTCCAACATTTGCCATCCAGATTCAGCCTTCCAAGTAACAATGGCTTTCCCTGTTTTTCCAGAACCGTCAGTGGAGACAGTGGGTCCTTGCACTGTCACCCAGCTGCTTTTTGGCCACAATAACAGATTGGTTGTTTTTGCCAACTGCAATAACTTGTGACTGGGCAGATGATAGGCAATCTGCCCTGGGAAGTTTTGCAGTGCACTTTGCAAAGGAGCATTGTTAGCAAAGCTCCATTCAAAGTCTACCCATTCTACTGGAAGAATGATTGTTGAGGGATCAGCTGCCATTCATTGCAAACACCATTGATGGCATTTGATTATCAAATGAGCGATCAGTTCAAATAGTGCGGGTGCTGTCTTTTTCAGTTGATGGGACAAGAAGACCCATTCCAAAATGTGCAAAGGATCAGACCATTTGTCACTCCATTGGCCAGTGATACCTGTAGGATGAAAATCTGGATTGGTAATGAAGACAGTGATATCAATGGAAAGGTCTACTTGATGAACCTGACAAGCAGAAACAGCCTTTTGGACCCCCCCCCCCCAGCGCTTGTCGTGCCTCAGGAGTCAATTTCCAAGGTGATCTCAAGTCAGGGTCCCCCTTTTGAGTATCATACAGCGGGGACAGTTGTTTTTTGGTTAGTCCCAAGTAAGGATGCAACCAACTGATGACACCCATCAATTTCTGGGCATTGTTCAAGGTCTTAATAGAATCTGAGAATTGCACCTCCTGATGCTAAATAGTTCGGTCAAGAATTTTGACTCCCAGATATTTCCAAAGAGGGTGCTGTTGAATCTTCTCCAGAGCCACCTGCAGCCCATAAGAACACAGAACAGTGAACAACTGAGGCCGAATCCTCAGCAACTCATCCTGGCTGGGTGCTGCCACCAGGATGTCGTCCATGTAATGATAACAACATGCATCGGGAAACTGCTCGCGGACTCCAGACAAGGCTTGAGCCACATACCATTGACAAATAGTCGGGCTATTGCAACAGCCCTGGGGCAAAAGTTTCCATTGATATCGCTGCACAGGTTCGGCATTGTTGATTGAATGCATTGTGAAGGCAAACTTTGGCTTGTCATCAGGATGCAAAGGAACTGTGAAAAAACAATCTTTCAAATCAATGATCAAGATTTCCCATCCCATGGGGACGATGGTGGGTGAGGGCATACCAGGCTGCAATTCTCCCATGCTTTCCATCACTGCATTAATTTTTTGGAGGTCCTGTAACAGCCTCCATTTCCCAGATTTTTTCTTTATCACAAAGACAGGAGTATACCAGGGACTAGTGGAAGGCTCAATGTGTCCCTGTTGAAGTTGTTCCTGAACCAATTCACGAAGGGCAACCAATTTTTCCTTTTTCAGGGTCCACTGGTGTACCCAAATGGGTTTGTCCACCAGCCACCATAAAGGCAGCGTGGGATATTTTCTGCCCTTTAGCGCAGTGGCCGCAATTAAAAATCCATCCCAATTTGTACCCCCCTGGGCTGCCAATACATCCTGCCCCTAGAGGTTGATTTGAGCTGCAGTGACATAGGGCTGAACTGCAGCTGTCTGCCCATCCGTGTTTCTGATCAGCACAGACTGTTGGCTTACAAAGGTGTACACTGTACCCCCCAACCCTTAGATGGCCGACCTTACAGAAGCCAAAGGCCATGTAGGAGGCCATGCAGAGAAGGAGATGACTGTCACATCTGCCCTTGTGTTGATCAAACCTCGAAGCCAGGTCTTCAGCAGGCAGGCACCTGGTAGGGTCAGAGTACACATCATCTGGGGTCGCTGAGCAGAAATATCTGCAGACCAGAAGACTTGTGGCAGTCCCGTGGATTCGAAGCCACCATTCCCACAAGTCCGCTGGCCAGTCCTGGGGACACGACTGAAAAGGCACAAGCTAAGCAATCCAAGTCCCTGCCGGAATAGTGATTGGGGGGGGGGGGTGGGCGTGGAAACTGTAGCACAAATTTGACCTGAAAAACCAGGGTCAATGACACCTGGATGAACAAAGATTCCTTGGTGGGTGACACTAGATCTTCTCACAAGCAGTGCGCTGAGTCCTTGTCCTAAAGGTCCGAACAGATCCAAAGGAACCTTATGTTCACGACAGGATTCTGAGATGATTGCGGTTGCAGTATGTGCATCCACCCTGGCGGAGCCGTGGGTGCTGCCCCTGAACTGGCTGAGCAGGCCTGTGCCGGTGCCATGCCCTGAGGAATCACTTGTGTCAGAGCGCAGTTCCCCTGTGTGCTCATCCTCCCATTTCCCAGGCCTGCCAAAGGCTGGCCATTGGCATGATATTTAGACTTACATTGGTTTGCATAATGACCTGCCCTTAGGCACTTAGAGCACAAGAAATTGGTATTTGGTCCTGTTTGCTTGTGTGTTCTCTGCTTTTTCTTGTCCTTATTTTTGCCTTTTTTCTGTTGTCCACCCCCTAAGGATTTCTGGCCTGGATGTAAAGCAACTGTCAAAGCAGACACTTTGTGGTCTACAGCACCTAGTTTGGCACATGCGTGGACCATGTCTGTTAGTGTCCGGTCACCTGGAAGAGCATCTATGATCTCTGAGAATCACTATTTGCGTTGTTCCGAGCTAACTGCTTGCATAAAACCTGCCTCAAGATATCATCCTCAACCTGTTTCTCCAGGGCTGCTGCAAGTTTCTCAACAAATGGCAGAAAGGGTTCATCTGCCCCTTGAGTTATTGTTGCATATCATGGCTTGGGAGAGGCCATTTCTATAGTTCTCAGCAATGCATTAAATCCTATATTTTGACTCTGCTCAAGAACAGCAGGGTCACAGGTAGCCTGAAGATCAGGATTGGAAAAGGCCTGTTCTCTGAGGAGAATGTCTATTGTCAGGAGTTTAGTTCAGGCATGGCTTAAAGAAAAAGGCCATGAAGCCATGCAATTGAGAGAAAAGTAAAAGGTAGTTGTGAAGCAGTTCCCAGCCTGACTTCTATAAACAATTAGACTCTTTCAGGCATCATTGTATAAACAATAAAGTTCTCAGGCAGTCTTCCCATAACAAGTGTAACACTCTCTCTGGGAAAAGATGGCACCCTGAGAACAGATGTGGAAGTTTTGGGAACCGTTCGTATCACAGTGAGAACACTGGTTTTGTTTTGTGTAAACAATCAACGGTGTAGTAAAACAAAAGGTGTGGTTAGAGTTTTCTCTGTTAGCCTATCATAAACCTGTATTTCGGAATATGCATGAAGTTCGTTAACACTATTATTTAAGCTGGCTGATCGATCAATAAATTGAGTTCGATGCATCAAAGGATTGGTCGTTCTCCCCTCACTTCAACAAATGGTGACACCCGGACGTGATAGCGGACACCACGACGATCGCGACCACCACGGGGATTGCGAACACCACGAGAAGTGAGGACTGGTTCGAGCTCCGAAGCAGCGGGAGCGGCAAATAAGCGCGAAACCAAAGCGGAGGAAAAAAAAGCCGCCGATACGCGCCGAGCCCTGGCGACCATATAGATGGGACCAGTCAATACGTGTGGCCGAAGCCTGGGAAAACGCTGCTAGGTAAAAGTGCGCACTTAAAAGAGGTATGGAAAGGCAAGCCACATATGAACTTTTTATTATGTTTTTGCAAAAAAGGCAAATTAAGGGAATAGACTTACAGAAGGAATTGCAAGGTCTTTTGGCTTATGGTCTGGAATGGGGAGTCTTCGTGAATCCCCACACAGTTTACGAGTTAACGGAATTGCGTGAATTCGGTGATTTATTGTCAGAGGCTGCTTTAGAGAGTGCTAAAACTGCCAAGAAGCTAAGCAGGCCATGGCAAGTGATATATGGTGGACTGTTTTACTATCTCTCTGAGTGCAAGACAGCGGCCGCAGCTCGTGGCGCTTGCGGGGCTGTGCTACTCCGAACTCGGCATGGGCGCTCCGCCATGGCGAGCAGCCACGGCGAGCGACCGCCTGAAATGCTGCGCTATAGCTGCGGGAGCGGAGGCAGCGGCGGGGAGAGCGGAGCCGCCGCCGCGGGAGCCGAGCCGCGCCGCCCCGGGAGAGAGCGAAGCCGCAGCGGGGGGAGCCGCCACGGGTGCAGCGGTGCCTGCAGCAGAGTCAGCCTGCCGGCGAGTAAACAGAGAGCCGAGCGCAGCGGGGGGGATTTTCGCCCGCTCCGACACACGCGCTGTGGGACTGGAGCGCTTTTTGCAGCGGGAGCGTTTCTCCCTCCCCCCACAGCCGGGAAAAGCTTCAGTTTAAGACCTAACAGCCTAATGGATGCCTCGGTCTAGGACCTAACAGCCTAATGGATGTAACTTTTGTCAGCAAAAGGAAAAGATCCCTGTTGAAATTAAGAAACAAGTGATGGTAAACAAGGAAAGTTAAAGGCACTTTTGTTCTTCCTGGCAGAGACTATGAAACAGGAATCAGCGTACTGTATGCATGGGTCAAATTTCGGCCGATTTGGCTCGGCATTGGTTATGCTGTCTTGAAATCACCTGCATTAACGTAGACTTTAGCATCAGAAGCCCGGATGGTTCAGTCAGTGGAACATCAGCCTCTAAAATTATATTTTGAAAAGTTTAAAAATGTTAAGATGTATTGGACTGATTGTATGAGTGAGATTGTATGAGTGTGCTTTTTGGTATAAATGCTGCAGCAGAAACGTGAGAAAGGTTGTTTTGATTTAGAGTTTTTGGAGTCAGGCCTGTGGGTGAGTGATAGTGAATGCTATATTTTATGTTTATAGTAAGTTATCTGTTATTAAGTAGTTTAAGTTAAATTATTTATTAAGTGCCGTTATATTAAGGTTAAGTTTGTTAAGTTTATTTTCTGTTAAGTTTGATCTTACATTATTTACAAATAAGTCTGTTATTTAAAGTCAGTTAAGTTTTGTTATAGTTAAGTTTTACTAGAATTAAGAGATTTTACATGTAAGTTCTGTTGATTTAAAAATCTATTAAGTTTAAGTAAAGATAAGTTTAAGTAATGTTAAGATCTATTAAGTTTAAATATTTTAAGTTTAAATATTTTAAGTATAAGTGCTATTAAGTTTAAGTGATGTTAGATAGATTTATGCTTTTACGATAGGCGTTTATTTTATGGCTTGTGTGCAAAGTGTTGTTGTGAACTTCAGAGAAACCTTGCTAGCTGAAAATACTATTTAATTATTAGAATTGCCTATTCTTATGTTGCAAAGAGTGTAACACAGCTAGCCCATAGAATTTTGAAGCCAGTTAAGTTTTGTTAATTTACAAATAAGTCTGCTAAGTTAAATATTTTAAGTGCTTTAAGTGTATACTATTTTCTCACCACTCCAAGTCAACAAAGGACTGAGAATCGCCCAGCTGATGCCATTTCAGCCAAATGACTAAAGGATTACAGACTGTAAAACTGATTTTGAACTTTTCTGAGAGGCCCGGGGAAGGGGTGGATGTGAAAATCTCAAGGACAAAAAGGATTGTTTTCAGACTTGCCGTTCACCTCCTCTCCAGGTTCGCATGAATGAAAACAGCTAACAGCTTTCTTTTCTTAGTCCAATTACCACCTATCTTGCAATGCCTGATAAGGCCGGACATAGTGGCTCAGCTGGGGGTGCGTTTAACCCTTTGGGATAACACGTCGTTGCCGGACGACCAGAGAACTGATTGACATTATTGAATCATTATCATCTTTCCATATAAAAGGACCGGCAAAAGAGAACTGTCTTGAATGTCACAGCCCAAATTGTGCTGCTTGGGTTGCACTGTGTTGTGGGGGTTGTGACAGGACCTTTTGGGTGGATCAGTTGTCACTTTTTCATTTATGGTGTAATACCTGTAATCATAGACATACCGGGAACATAATTGGGAGTGGGCACTACGGAATGAAACAGGACTAAACACTGCCTCAGCTTTAGATCTTTATGAATCGCATGAGCAGAAAATCTTGGCTTATTATCGGTGGGAGGTACAGTGTATTTTGAAAAGGATTAAAGCTCAAAGTGCATCATATATAACCTCTGTAAGGTGTAGAAAACTGGTGCCTTTAACACAACATTCCGTTGTAGGGCCTATAAAAGGAGATCCCAATCAGGCATTAGATAACTGTATTAGAAGGTTACAAAGGTGTGGTCTTCAGGTCTCGGGAACAGTAAGGTTAAAAACTGATAAGAAGTAGAAGGTCAAAGTAAAACCAGAAAAATGAGGTTTCCTTTTATTATATTACTTGGTGTAGTGGTAGCTGGAGAATTAAAGGTAACACATTTTAGTCAACCTAGAGATAATGTATGGCTAACACTTGCTAGGCAGATTAATCAGTCGTCGCTTTGTCTCAGCATTGGAGGAGTTACTAACCCTTTTCGAACATGCTTGGTAGGGTTTCCAGTATAGTCTCCTCAAGAATTCTGCAGTCTTATTAATAACCGTGCCTTATGTATGCGCAGTATGGTAAATATCAAATTGCCTAAAGGGTATACTGCCAGTCAAAGTGACGGCTACCGTCAATGCCTGTTAATTCAATCACTTAATACTCCTTTGCATTCTCCACCTGAGGAATTGGAGCTTTTCCGAAGTGCAAATGCTAGCATGACCAGCACTTCCAACGGTGGGTGGTTTAGCTTTGATTATTCTAATCCTCAAAAGATGAATCAACATAAACAAACATGGGCTACTCTGGATTCAGCTCTAAAGCCAAACATAGTGTCTAAACAACTCTACAACCATTGTAAAGGCTCTAACATTATAACACCTAAGAAATTACCTACGGGTATATTTCTAATTTGTGGAGATAGAGCCTGGAATGGTATACCTGCCCAGCCTCAGGGTGGACCTTGTTATTCAGGCAAGTTATCACTATTCCACCCTAATATATCTGTGCTAATGCAATTAAGCCATAAGATAAGCAGGCAAAAGCGTAGCTTACATAATTTAGACTGTAGTCAAATAGGAGATCCATGGTTCTGGAGTAAATTTAAACATATAATGGTTTCAGCTTTCCTACCATGGGGTGCTGCAAGCAAAGCATTGACTCTAGCAAAACAAATAGGGTGTTGGGCTAAGGGTGAACTGAATAAAACTTCACAGATATTAGATATGTTAACTTCAGATGTACAAAGTGTTAATCACGCTGTTCTACAAAATAGAGCTGCTATAGATTTCTTATTATTAGCACAAGGCCATGGGTGTGAAGAGTTTGAAGTGATGTGTTGCATGAACTTATCTGATCATTCTGTATCTATTCATGCTAAGTTAAAAGAGCTACGGCTAAGATTTAACAAACTTAAATAAGAAGAAACATTAAGTATTGATGAGTAGCTTAAAAGTTTCAGATTGAGACCCTAGCTAAGAAACCTTATAACATATGCTATAAAGATATTAAGAGTACTCTTATTGCTTTTACTTATATTACCTTATTTTTGTAGCTGTATCCAAAAGATAGTTAGTAAGATGATAGAGAAAACCTAGCAAACTAACTTCCTTTGTCAAAAAGAAAAAAGCAGGGGAAATGTCAGGAGTTTAGTTCAGGCATGGCTTAAAGAAAAAGGCCATGAAGCCATGCAATTGAGAGAAAAGTAAAAGGTAGTTGTGAAGCAGTTCCCAGCCTGACTTCTATAAACAATTAGACTCTTTCAGGCATCATTGTATAAACAATAAAGTTCTCAGGCAGTCTTCCCATAACAAGTGTAACACTCTCTCTGGGAAAAGATGGCACCCTGAGAACAGATGTGGAAGTTTTGGGAACCGTTCATATCACAGTGAGAACACTGGTTTTGTTTTGTGTAAACAATCAACGGTGTAGTAAAACAAAAGGTGTGGTTAGAGTTTTCTCTGTTAGCCTATCATAAACCTGTATTTTGGAATATGCATGAAGTTCGTTAACACTATTATTTAAGCTGGCTGATCGATCAATAAATTGAGTTCGATGCATCAAAGGATTGGTCGTTTATTGGAAAAAAAAGGCTCCCAATATTACCAATTAGATTGTGCCTGGGCCAGTCTGACCCTCGCTGCTGGGCCAAAGGCAGCAACTGCGGTGTATCACCGCAGAGATACCTCGGCTTGCTGGTGGTTGCAGCTGGGCACTGAACAAGTCCAGGCTTGTAAGGGACCCCGTTACCTCAGGAGGATAGCTTCAGGCGATGGTGAAGAGAAAAAGGAGAGGATTCTGCTGGAGGGTTTAATGTCCAGAGGTTTATTCCATGGTTACAGAGGTCCGAACGCGAGGACCTGCTCCAATAGAACAATGACCGCATGGTCTGATCACCTTTTTAAGCTCAGGGACAGGGGGAGGGGAGGTACAGGTGAGCCACCAACCAGGTGAGAGGGGCAGGGTCTCAGAGTAAGATGACACCCAGACAGGCCAATGACCCCTGGGCCTGAGGGGCATCCTTTGAACTTGACCAACCACACGACGCCTTGCTGGAACGTTTAGCCTGACTGACAGGACTCACTCAGCATGGGGGCAAGGGGGAAGGGATAGACGTACAGGCACACCTGGGAAAGTGACCTGGAAGGCCAAACTGGGACATCACAGCACACCACAACATCTCCCCCTAGTTTTGTTTAAAAAGAAGAGGACTATGTTTGTGGTGCAGAATGATTGCCAAACCATGGTTGGTAAATCAGTTCTTCCTCTACAGGAGGGTCAGTGTTTTCTACTGAGGCTTCCAGGTCATCTATTGGAGCACTGAGGGCTTCCAAATGGTAGACTTCAGGAGGGGGAGATGAGCTTGAAATTAACTTGAGCACCATGCGTTTGATTAGTCCAAAAACAATGCTATAAACTACAATAACTATAACTAAAATAAGCAGAACTAAAACACAGTTTTCAGAATAGATCCCAACCAGCCCGAGAGTCCCCAGCCTTTGAACAGTCCATTCAGCCAGTTGTCAGTTTCTCTGTTGATGTCTGAGAGCCGCTGTCAAGGTAGTCCATACGTGGTTTGGGCTGAGGCACTATGCAGGAGGTCACAGGTGGGATGATCACGAGTAGGACGAGAAGCAGGCTCGGTCTCATGGCGTCTCGAGGCTACACATGAACAGTGGGATCTAAACTGGTACAAAAACTTGAAACAAACATATATTATAAACTATTCCAGATAGGAGGCTTAAATGGAATTTCCTCCAGAGAACACGGGCGGCGTTTTCTTCTCCAGGCAGCATGAGCAACCTGAGGTGCTTCTGTAGATTTCTCTGAGACCTTGGGAACATAGGGCTTTACCCATTTGGAAGGAACCCACCTTAAACCAGAGGGGGTGGACACACAGGCATATCCACGTCCCCAAGTAACCAATTTGTAAGGTCCCACCATTTTCCAAGTCTCAGGGTCCTTTACTAAAACTGGAAGTTTTTCCTTAATTAACCTATGATTGCTCCCCCCAAAGTGGCGTAGGATGGGTGGGTTTAGGCTTTCAAAAGAACAATTCAGAAAATTTATTGTGAATAGCGCCCTGGATAACCGGATGTGGGGAGGTTCTACCTTCAGAACCTGTTGTTGCTGGTCCAGGACCCTTTTAAGATCACGGTGAGTTCTTTCTACAATGGCTTGACCTGTAGGGGAGTAGGGGATGCCAGTTTTGTGCTCTACTCCCCATTGCTGCAGGAAGCTCCCGAATTCCTTGGATTTGTAAGCAGGCCCATTATCAGTTTTCAGCTCCTTGGGGATGCCCATGAAAGAAAAAGCCTGCAAGAGGTGCTTAGTAGCATCAATAGATGATTCTCCTGTGTGGGCAGAAGCATAGACCGCTCCAGAAAAGGTATCTACACTAACATGAACATATTTCTGCCGTCCAAAAGACTGTATGTGTGTTACATCTGTTTGCCACAGTTCACAACTGTTCAGTCCCCTTGGGTTTGCTCCCGTACTCACTGTAGGGAGTGCATGTTGTTGGCAATTTGGGCATGTGGCCACAATCGCTTTGGCCTGTTCTCGAGTGATGTTAAACTGACGAACCAGGCCAGGTGCATTTTGGTGGAAAAGCTGGTGGCTGATTTTTGCCTGTTCAAAAACATTTGGGAGAGTGGCCATCACTGCAGGTGCAGCAAGAGCATCTGCCCTTCTGTTGCCTTCAGCAATAAACCCTGGCAAGTCAGTGTGTGACCTGACGTGCGTCACATAAAATGGTTGCTCTCGGTGAGTGACTAACTTTACCAGCTTTGAGAGCAATTCGAAAAGTGCGATGTTAGACACATCTTGCAGTATTGCTTGATCTGCCCTGGATACTACTCCTGCCACATATGCAGAGTCTGTAATCAGATTAAATGGTTCTGAGAACCTTTCAAAGGCCCTAACAACCGCAGCCAATTCAGCAACCTGAGGTGAACCTTCCACCTCAGCAATGTCTGTCTCCCACTGCTGGGTTTGAGGATCCTTCCAAGTCATAACAGACTTGTGGGACCTCCCAGATGCATCTGTGAAGACAGTTAGAGCCCTTTTTAAAGGTCTCCTACTTAGAGCACTTCTCAGTTTTAAGGTAAATTGAACATCTTGTTCGAACAATTTGTGAGCGGGCCGCGCTACCGAAATTTGTCCTGAGTAGGAATCCAGAGCAAACTGCAACACTTCATTTTCTTGAAACAATTGTTCCAGTATTTTCACAGTATTTTGTCCTGATTTTAACTCAACTGGAATGTGAATGCACTTAAAATCACATCCTGCTAACTCCCTGATCCGGGTCCTTGCTTTCCGGATCAGTTCTGCTACCAGCTCCTGAGGCTTTGTCAGTCTCTTGGACCTTTTGTGACTGAGGAAAACCCATTCTATGATCAAGAGAGGGTCCCTCTGGTCCCGGTCCTTTTTTGGTGTGTTCTTTGCCTTAGGTGTTTGTTTTTCCTCCCACTGGAAAATAATTCCATGGAGGTGTGGCAACTTACCTAGGATGATAAATTTGAATGGCAGGTCAGGCCGGCATCGGTTGGCCTGTCTTGTGGACATTGCAATCTGAACCTTTTCTAGAGCTTTCCGTGCCTCTGGGGTAACAGACCTAGGAGCACCTGGGTCCTCTCCCCCTTTCAATAAATTGAAAAGAGGGGCAAGGTCTTCATTAGTCAGACCGAGCCATGGTCTTACCCAATTCAAAGACCCACACAACCTGTGGACATCCGCAAGGGTCTTGATCTTTGGATTGATTTCTAATTTTTGAGGAACAATGGTCCTATTTCCAATTTCTAAGCCCAAATACTTCCAAGGTGGCATCTTTTGAATTTTCTTTTCCTGGAGCTCGAACCCTGCAACAATCAATGCATCGATCGTTAGGTCAAGCGCATGTGTGAGTAAATCATCATTGGGGGCACACACAAGGATATCATCCATATAATGATAGATAATGGCCTTCTCTGCGGCTGCACGTACTGGGGAAAGCAGGGAAGACACATACCACTGGCAGATAGCTGGAGATACCTTTAATCCCTGAGGAAGAACGGTCCAATGGTACCTTTTCATAGGGGATTCCATATTAATGGAAGGGACTGAGAATGCAAAACGCGGTGCATCGTCAGGGTGCAAGGGGATTTGGAAAAAACAATCCTTAATATCAATAACAGCTAATTTCCAATCTTGGGGAAGCATTGTTGGGGATGGCATACCAGGTTGGGGAGAACCCATATCTTCAATTACATTATTAATTTGTCGGAGGTCGCAGAGGAGCCGCCATCTCTTTTTGTCAGCTTTTTGGATGACAAACACTGGAGAGTTCCATGGGGACATGGTCTCCACAATGTGGCCCTTTTTTAGTTGCTCTTCCACTAGTTCTTCAAGTACCTTTATTTTTTGTTTACTTAGCGGCCACTGTTTCACTTGAACTGGTTTGTCTGTTATCCACTTCAGTTTTTGGGTGGGGCGCTGTTGTTCAGTGACTGCTGTACAAATATGCTGTGGAGAGTCTGGAATATCAATTGTGACACCCCACTGGGCCATTAAATCTCTCCCTAACAAAGGTTCTGAATAATCCAACACAAATGGACGGATATTAGCCAATTGTCCGTTTGGTCCCTCAAATTGAATAATGCTTTTGGATTGTCTTGCGAATTGCAGACCTCCTACACCTTGAAGGTGACCGGCAACATTTTGCAAAGGCCAATGTGTTGGCCAGTCTTGTACTGGAATTACTGTGCAGTCTGCACCTGTGTCTACAAGCATCTCAATGCGTTTAGACTCCCCACCCCCACTGACATTACACCATAATTTGGGTTTGTCTTTTCCAATGACTTGGACCCGGGCGACTGTGGGCCCTTGTTTTTTGATATTTTCAGGTAAAGATGGCACAGGGATAGCTTGTGCAACAATTTGTCCCTTGGGAAGAAACAGGGGTGGGTGGAAACAATGCAGGCCGAGAACGAATTGCTCAGGATCTGATGTTGTCATTCCTGGAGCAATTTCGATCTCTTGTGGTGTGTGTTTGGTGTCCCCAATGACGATGTACTTACAACGAATCCGGTTCCAAGTACCTTTCTGTTCAGGATTGACAGAGACAAAATGCCAATCAGTGTCCTCTAGATGGAGTGACTCAGTCAGCTGCAACCTGTAAGGCTCATTGACAGAAGATGTGGTTAACACAGGATCACCTAAATCATACACAGTCTTTGAAGCACCTGCTTCACTTACACAATCATTAATATTATCGCGCGCTTGATTTGTTTTGCTACCCTTATTCCCTTGGCCTGCTCTTTTTGTGTCTATGCGCCTGGCAGGCCGGCGCTGGCTCTTTAGTTTTTTTGTTGTTGTTGACCCCCAGGGAGGGCTTGTAGTTCTCCTCCCCTGCCATTTCTAAATTCATCAAATTCCCTTTTCAGGGGGCACTGGTTACTCCAGTGCCCTAGGTTGTTACAAAGCAGGCATGGTTTTGTGAGCTCAGCCAGTGCTGGTCTCCGCTGCTGCCCAGGGTACTGCTGTGATGAGGGGAAAGGCGCAGGGCTGGCAACGGCGACACGCTGAGGTGGTCTTGGCAGCAGCCTTGGTCTGGTGTCTTCAGCCACACTCATCAGAGGCACTTTCCTGTTACAGACTAGGAGCATATCTTTTAACGTAGGGGTAGGTTCGAGAGGAAGGCTGAGGATTGCCGCTTGACACTGATTATTTGCATTTGTAAACGCCATTTCTTCTAAAATTGCTTCTCTAGCATTCTCTTTTTTAACTTGTATTTCAATAGCTCTAGTTAACCTTTCTACAAATTTCAAAAAAGGCTCTGATGGTAGCTGTTTAATTTTACTATAGGGCTCAAAAGGCCCCTCAGGTTGTAGGGAAAAGAACGCTTTTTCAGCTGCTTCCTTTACTTTTTCGAGTGTTTCTGCAGGAATTGCAGTAGCTTGGATTGAGGGAGAAGACCATTGGCCCTCACCACAGAGGTGCTCAATGGTGATAGGGTTACCACTGTTGTCTTTGGCTGTGTTTGGATCAGCATGCAAGCCTGGGAGAGCATCATTCAGCATTTGTTTCCATGCTATTTCCCATAATTTAAATTCCGTAGAGGTCATGAGACAGGAAAAAAGCTGTTTTAAATCATGTGGAATCACTACAGTCCTACTCAATTCAGAATTTAAAAGGCCACGGAAATATGGACTGTGTGGACCATATTCTTTATGAGACTTACAGATCTCTTTAATCAATTGCCGTCCAAAAGAACTCCAATTAGCAGTTGGAGCTGCTCCCCCCTGAGCTGCAGGCTGAAAGGTAACAGAAGCCAGTGACAACATGGGACTATGCATTGGGTCTGCTGTTCCCTGCTCTGTATCCCTTGAAACAGAAGCATTGGGATCACAGATACAGGTTTGGGGGATGGCAGTGGGTGTGTCCCCACCTTGGGAACCCGGGGAGGGGGTGGGGACAGGGGGCCGGCAAGGGGCGGGGATACCGTGGGAACAAGGGGCGGGGTCAAGGGGCAGGCAGGGGGCGGGGACACCTGGTGACATCACGTCAGAAGACGCCCCCTGGGAGGAGTAGAGGGGCGGAGCTGAGGGAATTGCAGGAAAGGGAGGGGGAGGGGGGAAGGTATCACGAGGAGAGGGGGATGGGGCTGGAGTTTTGGGATGGTTAAGAGGATTTTGGGAAGAAGAAGACCAGGTTTGGGAAGATGCCACGTGGCATCCACCATCTTGTGAACCCCCTAGGGGCTGGGGGCCATTTTGGGTAACACTACTCTCTGCAAAGCTAACACGTGCTGTGGGTTTCAGAGGATGGGACACAGGGGATTGGGAAAGATTCCACGCAGCCTGGCCAGGGCCTTGTGGATAGGGCAACTCAGGCATTTCAACAGAATTTGGGCGTCGACTTCCCAATGAGTTTGATCTGTTTAAAATACTAAGTTTTGGGGAAAGAGGTTTAGGGGTTTTAGAACTAGGAGAGGGAGAAACAGGGAGAGTAGAGGTACATGGCTTTACATTTGGCTTTTTCTCCATTTCCTTTTGTTTGAGCAATGCTGTACGAATTTGTAAACTCCAAAACACAAATTTAGCTGAGGGGGCATTGCCAGATTGTCCTAAGGTTATCAATTCATTCCCAACTTTATCCCAGAATTGAATATTGTGGATTTCTTCAGGGGAGATTTGTGGGAAGTGGAGGAAAAGCCATCTTATAAACTGTTTCAATTTTCCCTTTGAGAACTTCACATTACCACTATTTAAAATGCTAACAATATTATAATACACTCCTTTTTGTACAATGCTGAGTTTCAAACCCATGTTAGATGTAAAAAGCAAAGTACTAAATCCCACCTGACCAAAAACAAAGCCAAAATCAGCTACCGATTTCTAAAAAAACCACAGATGGAAAGGGATAACGAGCCGACAAAAGCTTCACAATGCAGCTGTATATACTGCTTTTAAAATTCCCGGGCAGCAGCAGCAGGGCACGCCCTGCCGAGCAAAGGCAGAAACAAAGCCTCCCCCGCCGTGGAATGCACCCCCCCTCGGAGCAGAGAGAGCAGCCACGCCACGTGGCAAGCCGAAACCGGGGCCCCCCGCGCCGCGTGTGCAGAGAACCCCCCTTCCCCACAGAGAGAGAGAAAGAGAGTCCCCCGCGGCAAGAGAGCCGAGAACCCCCCCTCCCCCGCACAGAGAGAGAGAGAGAGATCTCCCGACCACGTGGAGAGAGCCGAGCACGCTGCGCTGCAGAGCCTGGGGGAAGGGCAGAGAGCACTCCCACTCCGGCGCGAATTCCAAAAGACAGCAAAACACGCGGCAGAAAGCTAATAGCTAGAAATCAATGAATTCCCGTCTGTGGGGCTGCGCAGCCAAAAATGCAAATGCAAAAAGGAACAGAACTCACGGCAGAGTCTGTTTTTGAGCTCCTGCCCTACCGAGAGCAGAGATACTCACCCGAAATGGCAGCTGTAGCTGGCTGGGTACAGGCAGGTCTCTTCACCGGAACAGGACCTCTCTTGGGCGAGAGAGGCTACCCTGTCCTCCGTCTGGAAAATCTGCTCACCAGAAAGGAGCTGGGCTTTCCAGAGGCGCCGAACAGTCCACGAAACTTCTTCTGGGAATATTCACTAAGTCTCTAGCCGAGGGCGTTGCAACCAAAGCCCCTTTCAGCTGGATGCACAGCTGCCAGAAGCTTCTCCAAGGTGCTGCGGGTCCGTCTTGGGCTGCAGAGTCGCTTTGCCCGCCTCAGGGACGCCAAATATTGGAAAAAAAAAAAAGGCTCCCAATATTACCAGTTAGATTGTGCCTGGGCCAGTCTGACCCTCGCTGCTGGGCCAAAGGCAGCAACTGCGGTGTATCACCGCAGAGATACCTCGGCTTGCTGGTGGTTGCAGCTGGGCACTGAACAAGTCCAGGCTTGTAAGGGACCCCGTTACCTCAGGAGGATAGCTTCAGGCGATGGTGAAGAGAAAAAGGAGAGGATTCTGCTGGAGGGTTTAATGTCCAGAGGTTTATTCCATGGTTACAGAGGTCCGAACGCGAGGACCTGCTCCAACAGAACAATGACCGCATGGTCTGATCACCTTTTTAAGCTCAGGGACAGGGGGAGGGGAGGTACAGGTGAGCCACCAACCAGGTGAGAGGGGCAGGGTCTCAGAGTAAGATGACACCCAGACAGGCCAATGACCCCTGGGCCTGAGGGGCATCCTTTGAACTTGACCAACCACACGACGCCTTGCTGGAACGTTTAGCCTGACTGACAGGACTCACTCAGCATGGGGGCAAGGGGGAAGGGATAGACGTACAGGCACACCTGGGAAAGTGACCTGGAAGGCCAAAATGGGACATCACAGCACACCACAACAGTCGTTCTCCCCTCACTTCAACAGTCTATTCCCACTGTTGCCTTCTGATACAAGGCAAGGCGACCTGGTTCTGAGGAACAGCACGGCGACCCAAACTCTCCAGGGTCGCTCGGGCCAATGAAGCACACAGACACCAATGTGGTGGACGGTCAAAGGCGTTTATTATCTCTTCTTGTGGGGTTTTATAATCTAAGGGGTCTGCCTACGTCAGAGGGGGTCTGCCTTTAACTTCTATGGTTAGTAAGGAGTGGAAAGTTACCAGAAGTGAAGTGGAAAGTTACTGGCACTACTGTTAGGGGGGCTACATTCCTAGGGTGATTTCTTATCTTAAGGGATTAGGGGGGAAAGGAGTCCTGCTACTTTCCGTCACATGGCGTGATCTTCCGAACGCCTGTCCCTATCTACCACATCTCACATAAAACCTAGGATCTCCCTGAGGCAATTGCCTGTTGTCTGCTGCAATCCTTTCAGTAACCTGCTTCCACTTGTCCAGAAAAACTCTAAATTGCACAGGCTGAAACAATATTTGAGTTATATTTTTAATATCAAATGGAGCAAGCAGGTCTGTCTTTAGCACTCTGAGAACTTGCATAACTTGTGCAGAGCCAAGGCCATATTTTGCCACTTTATCTTGCAAATCTTGGACCACCTGTCATATTGGGTTCTTTAGCTGGTCAGAGTGACCCCAAGAAATGTTAGAAAGTCTCTTTTCCCAGCCCAGCGCTTGAAGAAGGAGTCAGAGCTCTTCAGTTCTCAGTATCAAGGTTGTTTATTGTATCTTATCTATAAAATTTTTTCTCCTGTCCAGCCGAGGTCCGCTCAGCAAGACAGTCCAAGGCACTCTGCTTCCTCCAGGGCAGTGTTATCTTTTTATACCAAAAACTACGTGTACAATATTTACAATTACTTTCCAATACCTATCACCTATGTTAGACAGTGAGCATCTATTCTAAACCAATCTAAAAGTGCCAACATCACCCAGAAGATGGAGGCTAAGAAAAAGGAGAACGGCTGGACAGGCCCAGATTCCTCCATCTTGCCCCCTGAACCCCCATTCTCAAAACTTCAAAAAACTATTTTTTCACCCTGTGATAAATTCACTATCATTCTACTTAAACTTTCGTGGCTTGTAATTCTTCATATAAAGGTTGGCAATTGTTTTTTCCAAGGGCTAAATCAAATGCACAGGGTTCTTGGGCTCTGTGCCAAGGTCTCTGAGCCCCCTGGGCAGGGGCTCGAGCCCTCCAGGGCAGCCACAGGAATTTCCTGGGTTCCGACACTGTCAGGCAATCACATCATGCCTGTCAGCTTGTCCCATATTTGAGACAGCTTTATACATAGGAAAAGCTTGAATCACTCTGTGGTGGAACATTGTCTTTCTCAACCACCTGTGTCTCCTACACAGATGCTGGATTAACTGTTTGACTGACATCTGTGGCTCCTTCCCCCAGATCTGGTGTGGTGTCAGCTTCCCAGCGTGGCATTCCCACCCTTTCTAGCAGGTTCCAATCCCCAGTCTCTAAAGCTCGAATCTTAACTGCTTCCCAAAATTGGCGCGGGTTCTTGGGGCACACTGTCACCCGACGGGGGGGCAAAGTCCAGAGATTACTCAGGGACGATGACGCCGCCTGTCGGTGACGACATTCTGCCGCCAGGGCACGCCTCTGCCTGGGGGCTGGCCGTTGGCATTCATCGGTGTTGCTGTCCCAATCCAGGGATGGGGAGGACAGCCTGTGGGCAGCAGGGAGTGGTGGGTTGGCCAGAGGCGCTGAAGTCGACGGACCAACTGCGGACTGTGAAGCTGAGGGGCTGGTTACAAGCCCCGCTATGGGCAGACCAGCCACCGGCGGTGCCAGGGTCGGGAGCCCAGTCATGGATGGCGCAGTTGGAGGTGAGGTGGCAGGTGGCGTGGCGGTGGGCGGTGGCACTACTGGCGCCTCTGAGGGGGCTACAGGCGTGGCTGCCACTGGCTCGGGCTACAATGGCAAAGCTGCAAAAGACATTAAGTAAACCGAGTCAGCCGTCGCGCAGGGAGTAGGAGGAGGCAGTTGTTCTGCAACTAAAGGTGAGGGAGGTGAAAGAGAATACAGCTCCTGTTGTGTGATTTACCAATTGGAGAGACACTGTTAGTGCGGCAGTCACTGTTGCTGTTGTCTGCGCAGGTGCCATGGAAAAGGGGTGGAAGCCAGCGGGGGGGTGTGACGTTGGCTGGAACAAATGCTCACCAGCAAGCACTGACGATGGGTACGGCCAGTACATCTGCACAGGCTCCACGGCTGACAACAAGGGAGCTGACGGAGCGACCGGTCCAGCTGTGGTGACCACCGCTGATGGAGGTGGTTCCACCCTCACCTGTGGTGCAGGGGGGAAAATCTGAGTCGGGAGTAGCATCTTCTGCCGGCCATGAAAGAGTCGGTCCCCGGCTTGCAGGGGGGGTGAGGCAGAGTGGAAATTTTCCAGAGTAGAAATCCATTTTGATTTCAGTGAAATGTACATCTTTAAGTCTGTAACTTGCTGTTTAGCCTGACTGCCTGTTCTCGCGAAGGGACTGTGTTTGGAGGGACTGCTTCAGCCGAAGGACAAGAGATAAGGGGGTGGAGGGGGGCAGACAGAGCAGGGAAACCTGACCCAGGAGCTCTTTCTGATAAAGAAGAATTAGTGGCAAGTGTCACGCGAAATCAGTGGAATGAATATGTATGAACCTATGGTGAAATTGCATGCATATGTATTTGAGAGGGAGATAAAAGGGGATCTGGAGTTCCCAGAGGTACGCATGCCATTTTAGGGGAATGATTCCCACATGCGTCCAGCGCTGTAATAAACATACCGGCTTTACAACTTTCACAAAAGTTGTGGAGTTTGTTTGCTTCCGCAAATAAGGGGGAAAGTGGGGCCAGCAGGTGGGGCCAAGCGGCTTGTGGGACAGAGCAAGGCCATCCCACTGGGTGAGGCAAGGCTGGCCAAAACACAGACATGTCCGCTGCATCCCGCGGAGCGCAGGCAGGCATCACCGGTGGCTGGAGTGGGGCCAGCTGTTGCAGCAGCTCGCCAGCAGCTCTTAGCGGGGCAGGGGAAAGCCAATCCACTGGGCGCAGCAGCAACAGTTCTGGCACTGCCAGCGGCTGTGGAGCGGCTAAAAGCAGCATAAACGGGGAGAGGCCATTCCCCGGGTATGGCCGGTGTTATGAACAACAATTCTGCTAATTTTTTTGTGAGAAAAAGGTTACCACTGTTGCTGCTAGGGTGCTGCTTGTGTGTTATGGTAATTACGGGTCGTTGTCGTTAATAGTTGTTTTTGTATCAGTAAAAGCCCTAGCTGGGGACGAGTTAATGGCCCTTCTCTGGGACAGTGAAGGGTGGGTGTCGCAGACATTTCTTCACAAAAATCCTTTCTTTCGGATTTCTGCGTCTTCTGGAGGCCAGAGGCCTCAGAAGACAAGGTAAACAATTATTATCAGCTGCTGTGGAATGTAACCTCCCCAAACAGTGAGGAGAAGATACTTTGGGGGGGGGATATGCAAAATAACTCCAGGACCAGCATGCCATGAGAAGCTACTGCTTCTAGCTTGCTAAAAAAGACCCCAAAACAACAAGCCAACTAAGAGTTGAGAGATTGGAGTGATGTCTGGACGTCAGGAATGGAGTGCTGAGCCTGCAGAGATGCGGAACACCTTCGTAGTCCCTCTCACCCTGAGCACGGGAGTTGTCCCGACGACGGGGAGCGGGCCAAGAGAGGTGGCAGGAGTAACATCCGAAGGGGTCACCACGCCTTAAAGGCTCCCATGAGAACCGGACCCCCAGCTCTGCCCCTAGTGGACAAAGCTGCGCATATCCTCCTCCTCCTCCTCGTTGCCTTGGGAGACACGACGGGAGACTGCAGCCCCGTTGGAGCTGCACAATCCTGAGCTGATCACTTTTAATAAAGGCATTAAAAGGAGAAAAAGTCTCCTGCCCTGTTTATTTGAGCCGGGACATGGCTATCGTGCTTGGCAGTGCCAGTTTTGCGGGAGGAGGATATGTTGGTCTCACAGAATCATAGGGATGAGGCTATTTCGGCAGAACATAATCTCTAGGCAAGAGATGGGTTCCGCGGGGGGTCCCCACGTCCCCCACCAGTCTGCAGGGAGCAGTAGAAAAGCCTGCAGCTGCCCGGCCTGCCAATCCTTCCCCCAGGGTTTCGGCACCCCCAGAAGCAGCATCGGTACCCTCTGAGGCCCCTATTTCTGATTCACTTTCCCTCTGGCTGTGTCCTCTAAAGACATGGGACAGGAGTCTCCATACAGGTATGAGTCAAGGCACAGTGGAATCCCCATTAAGAACTTCTTCCAAGAGCTTGTAGCCCAATGCCTCTCACAACTGCAGACTAAAAGTGGTGTCTATATCTACTGGAAAGTCGTGAGATTTGGCCCAGCCAAGCAGAGTGCAGAGCGACTCATCTGACACAGAGACTCCAATAAAGCAAATAATGTCCTTCCACAAAGAAACGATCGCGTGTTCTTCCCTAGACAGGTGACTCCCCATCGTGAAAACACTGGCCCCCAACCTCCAGCAAGAGGTACTGACTGTCCACTTTGCTGGGGAATTCGTTCCTGCCTGAGCTTTTAAGCTATCAGGGCAAAACCGCAATCCCAGTCCTTTTCAGGAGGATGCGGGGAAAGGCTGTTACCTCTCCATGGGAACAGAGGGTGTGCAGACGTGGACAGGCTGTGCAGGCACCACGGGGTCCTGGCGAAGTTCCAGTGGGGGTCCGAGGCGTCCCTTCATCCGTCCTGCAATCCACAAAGGGCTGACCGATGCAAATCATGTCAGGGTCACCAGATGTAGCTGTTGAGTAAGAAATGGACACAGACTCATCAGAAGGCTGATTGGCATAGTGTGCGTGCTGTATATTTGGAACTGCTCCTTTTACAAGCTGTTCCAATCTAGGTAGATTTGATTGGTCATTCAGTAAATACATTTCACCTGATTGGCTAATTAACAAGATGCCCTTCTTTGAGAAAAACATGAAAACAGAGAGTAGGGAAACAACACCTGCAGGTTGTTTATAATCATAAGCTATCATTACTTATCTTCAACTCCCTAAAGTCTCTCAGGCTGATTCTGGGAAAACTTACCTAGTTTTCTCACTCTCTGACCAGGCTGTCACATCCACACATATCCATTTTGAGGTTTATTTTTGTTTTTTGTTTTGTGTCCAGGGTGGTTGCTGCCCGCCCCCCTTCCTCCTGGCTTCCTGAGTATTGTGATGCATGAGAGCTTGGGATTCCTACGAGAGTTGGGGGCGAAGGGGGGTTGCTTCCTTCCAGTGGGGCAATTCATCTCAGCGGCCACACACCATGATCCCTCTGACGAGAGATACTGTTGCCATATGGTTTTTGCCCAGTTTTTTTTTCTTTTCCTTTGGCACTGTAACTGGAGGTTACCGGCCTGCTTCTCTGCTGCTTGGGAGCCCAGAGCCAGTGCGTGCCATACCAGCACCCGGGAGTACCCCATCCCCTAATGGGGCTGCCCCCTCTGCACAGCCCGACCCCAAGACCTGCCATTGCCGGTGAGCTATCCAGGGGAGTGATTCCCTGCCCAGCCCTGCTGTTCTCTGCCACTGCTTCAGGGCTTCTTGCTACATTTTAACCTGACATCTGGACACCCTGCAGCTTCTGGCATGGCCCTGGAGTCTCTGCTACACTTTGTTCGTTACCCCGGGTCTGCTTGACTCTGCCAGTCCAGCTTGCTGCTTCTGAGGTTTCTGCTACAGCTCATTTCACCATCTGGAGGGGCATTGAGACTGCCCCTGGGGGTTTGTAAAGGAAGCCCCTTTTCTATCTCTTCCAC
Source organism: Melospiza georgiana (assembly GCF_028018845.1). NCBI lineage: Eukaryota > Metazoa > Chordata > Aves > Passeriformes > Passerellidae > Melospiza > Melospiza georgiana. Next base: position 5,864,569 of record NC_080464.1, on the reverse strand, counting down.
CAGCTCGTTCGCCATTATTATGTGGAGGGTGGGCTGAGTTCACACCACGGCACCCCCTGCAGCTGTGGGGGAATCATCGCATCCGCCCTGCCCAGCCGGGAGCCACGAGCATCCCTGCCAGCTGTGACCATAATTACACCAAGGGGGAAAGTGCCTGACAGCCAAGAGAAGGCTGTTACTGGGTTTCTGGTTTTGTTTGTTGTTGCTGTCATTATTGCTGTTTGTTTGCCTTGTTATACACATATATATAAGTAAAGAACTGTTATTCCTTTTCCAATATCTTCGCCTCAAAGCCCCTTAATTTCAAAATTATAGTAATTTGGAGGGAAGGGGGTCATATTTTCCATTTCCAAGGGAGGTCCCTGCCTTCCTTGGCAGATACCTGTCTTTCAAACTAAGGCAGTTGGTATATGTTTTTTTCCCTTTCTCTCCCCCTGGAATGCAGCTGCTTATGGAGACGAGATACAGAGCATTACAGACACATCACCTGCCTCCTGCTTTATTCCTACATTGCATGACTTGTGGTGGTTGGTATTTGATTCATTTATTGGGAAGAGTTCTGCAGCCTGACTGCAGGGGCAGGTGGAGTAGAGCTCCTGTGCAACTTTTAACATGGGATGGCAATCACTCACCCACACCGGGCACTCATTCTGATCTCTGGTCCTTCCTCTGAGACCCACACACACAGCTTGGCTGGTGGCTTAAATGAAGCAATTTCCATTAACATGAACACCCACAGAGGTGTTGTGCCCCACCAGCTTAAGGCAGACTGGTATCTGCATATCTCCAGGTGCCCAGAGACATTTCTACACTGGAAACTGACCTTGGCTTTGGGTTTGATACTAGTTGTACCCAAGTATCTGACATGGGACTCCGAGGAGGGACCTTCTGGAATCACAGCTCTGCTCCAGCAAGCTCCCCTAGCCCTGACACAATTCAAGATCGCAGCTAGCAGCTCTGACAGCTGACCAGAAACAGGATAAAGCTTTCCACTGAATGAAATAAAGAAGCCAAAGACTTGAATCTTTACCTTTTTTAATCAAAAACATACTCTGTAACAGAATTTCAGGAAAGTTAACTACAGTATATTATCCACAAACTAGGTAAAATGAAAAACATACAGTAAGCTACAAAGGAACTACCGGGAATTCTGTTGACCGCTCATCAAAAGGCAATGGCTGAAAGAATAAATGCTTAACTAGGCTTTCATGCTAAAAAAAAAACCCTCTCACAGCAGATTTTGGATTGTGGGTACTTCGCAGCTGTCAATCCAGCTGAATCACTTTATCCTGTTACAAAACTTCACCAGAAAGACACAGAAAAAGGTACAGGAGCAAGAAAGTGCTATGTGGTTTTGGTGAACTTATACAAGTCCTGCAAATTTAGGAGCGATGTATCACCCAAAAGGCAGAAGAGCAGCCAACAGTGTCAAAACCTATTGAGATATTGTTGACAGTAGTTCTGCTTTCACAAGTGTGGAGAGTTTAGTTCAAGCATGGCTTAAAGAAAAAGGCCATGAAGCCATGCAATTGAGAGAAAAGTAAAAGGTAGTTGCAAAGCAGTTCCAAAAGCAGTTCCCAGCCTGATTTCTATAAACAATTAGACTCTCTCAGGCATCACTTTTTAAACAATAAGGTTCTCAGACAGTCTTCCCATAACAAGCAAAACACCCTCTCTGGGAAAAGATGGCACCCTGAGAACAGATATGGAAGTTTTGGGAATCTTTCATATCACAGTGGGAACACTGGTTTTGTTTTGTGTAAACAATTAACGGTATTGTAAAACAAAAGGAGTGGTTAGAGGTTTCTCTGTTAGCCTATCATGAGCCTGGATTTTGGAATATGCATGAAGTTCGTTAACACTATTATTTAAACTGGCTGATCGATCAATAAACTTGAGTTCAATGCATTAAAGGATGGTCATTCTCCCTTCACTTCAACAAATGGTGACACCCGGACGTGATAGCGAACACCACGATGATCGCGAACACCACGGGGATTGCGAACACCACGGGAAGTGAGGACTGGTTCGGGTTCCGAAGCAGCCGGAACGGCAATAAGTGCGAATAAACCAAGCGGAGGAAAACCCGCCGAGACGCACCGTGCCCTGGCGACCGTATAGACGGGTCCAGCCGATACGTGCGGCTGACGCCTTGAGAAGCTGCAAAGTGCGCACTTATATAGGTATGGAAAGGCAAGCCGCATATGAACTTTTTATTACGTTTTTGCAAAAAAGGCAAATTAAGGGAATAGACTTACAGAAAGAATTACCGGGTCTTTTGGCTTATGGTTTGGAACGGGGAATCTTTGTGAATCCCCACACAGTTCACGAGTTGTCGGAATGGCATAAATTTGGTGATTTATTGTGGCAGGCTACGTTAGACGATGATAAAACTGCTAGGAAGTTGGGTAAATTATGGCGGGTCATTAACACCGAGCTGTTGCAGTTTCAGGCTGAAAAAAGGGCTGCCCACCAAGCTACTGCCGCTCATGATCGTAATAAAGAATACGATCAAGACAGGGAGTTTGATAAAGAGTTGAGGACCCCACTCGGCCCCGCAATGAGGACGGTTTTATTACCAGCCTCGCCACCTCCCTCAGCAAGCCAGGCTGCGAGCCAGGCTACAAGCCAGGCTCCGAGCCAGGCTGCGAGCCAGGCTGCAAGCCAGGCTACGAGCCAGGCTCCGAGCCAAGCTCCACAGAGCGCTCTACTACCCGCTTCGCCGCCTCCTTTAACGAGCCAGCCCCTCCTAACGAGCCAAGCTCCGCAGAGTGCTCCGCAGGGTGCTTTATTGCCCGCTTTGCCGCAGGCTATACATAGCACTTCTGAGTCTCCCGTATCTCCTGTATCGCAGCAGCCGGGGCCAAAAACGTATGCTCCGTTCCCGAAAAGCAATCAGATCCCTGGGTCGGAAAACGATCTAGCAGCGAAGATTGCAAGGGAAAGACGAGATGCGTGGGCTGCCCTGGCCAAGGATGCAATGGAAAAGGGAGACCAAGAGCTGATAAGCATGGCGAGCAAACTGGCTTGTCCGGTTATTTTTACCCCTCAGGCCGGAGGCGGCATACAGACGACAATCACTGCTCTTGACTGGAAGATGTTATCTCAGTTGCGAGCTACTGTTAGCCAGTTTGGATTTAAAAGCGAACCAGCCAAGCAAATGCTCGACTATATTTTTGACACCAGCATCCTTCTCGTTAATGATTGTCGTGACATAGTTAAATTAATCTTTACCCAACATCAACAATTGCTGTTTAATGCTCATTGGCAAGCGCTCGTTAATGAGTGCGTGGCAGTTCAAAGGCAGCAGGGTGATCCCCTCCATGGCGTCCCTGTTAATGAACTTATGGGTCTGGGACCTTTCCTTCGCACTGAGGCACAAGCCTTAATAGGCCAGGAGAAGTGCCGGGAGGCAATGAGGTTAGTCAGACTCGCAATAGAAAGGGTAAAGGAACCAGGAGGGACACCAGTATATATGGGAATTAAGCAAGGCAGAGAGGAATCATTTGGCGCTTTTATTGATAGAGCTGCGGCTGCAATTGAGAGAGCTGGAGTAGCGGAATATATGCGCGGGGCCCTCCTCAAACAGTGTGCCATTCAAAATTGTAATTCTGCTACTAGAAACATACTTAATACCTTAGGTGCGAATTGGACTATAGAGGAGGCATTAGAGAGGATGGCTCTCATACCAACCGGGCAGCAGGCTTTAGTGGTAGACACAATTAAACAGTTAGGAGTAGGCTTGCAAGAACAGGCAAAGTCTTCTCAGAGTCAGGTGTTAGCCGCTCTTGCACCTCTCCAAGCGTCAGCCGCATTTGCAGCATCAAATAAAAGGGGCCGCGTGAAATGTTTCCGATGCGGAGGCATTGGCCATACGCGCCAGGAATGCCAGGCTATCGGAATCTGGTGCCAGAAATGCCGTATGGACAATCATAATACGAGCGCTTGTAGACGGAGGTCGAGAAACTTCTCCAGGAGCGCGTATTCCCGCAGCAGCCGTGCCCAGACACAAGTTGCCGCTGCAGTAACAACACCCCCCCATGCCTCCAGCCCTCCACAGCAGGCAGCCTCAAACCCGCCACAGCAGGGAGCCTCGGCATGGACCTGGCAGCTGCAGTAGACGTAACGCTGATGATTCGCACCCGCAAAAAATCCCTACGGGGGTCCAAGGACCTATTATTATACAGAACAAAGCGGTGGGTGCGCTACTATTTGGGAGATCTTCTGCATCTATGTTAGGACTGTTTGTTTTGCCTGGCGTTATTGACGCGGATTACACGGGAGAGATTATGGTAATGGCTTACATCCCTTTTCCTCCTCTTAAAATAAACAAGGGACAAAGGATTGCTCAGCTGGTACCGCTTGAGCAAATGACGAAAGGTATATAACTCATAAAAACCCAAGAGAGGAGAGACAGTGCTTTTGGTTCCACAGGAGGACTTACTTTGTTAACTTTAAATCTTGCCGAGAGACCCAAGAAAAAAGTAGAAGTAGAATTTAATGGACAGAAAAGGTCATTTTCAGGTCTGCTGGATACTGGAGCAGATTCCAGCATCATTAGTCCTAACTGCTGGCCTCATCACTGGCCCTTGCAGCCGGCAGCCACTGCAGTATCCAGGGTAGGAGGATTTACCCTGGCTAGCCGCTCACTCCCCCTTCAAGTTTATATCGACGGGAAGCAGCTGACGGCGACTTTTTCAGTGGTGCAGTTACCGCCTACTGTTCAATGCCTTATAGGTTGGGACATTATGGCTCAGCTAGGGGTTGTTTTAACAAATGAACACCCTTTGGAGTAAAAGCCATTGCTTGGACTTTCCCAATTCCCATCACCTGGGTTGTTGACACCCCGGTATGGGTTAAGCAATGGCCTTTGAAAGGGGAAAGTCTGCAACACGCACATCAGCTCATTTCAGAACAGTTTCAACAGGGACACTTGCGTTTGTCTACCAGCCTCTGGAATACTCCAATTTTTGTAATTAAAAAGAAGTCAGGAAAATACAGACTGCTCCATGATTTGCGTGCTGTTAATGATCAGATGGAACCTATGGGCTCATTACAACCTGGATTACCTAACCCAGCCATGATCCCGATGGATTGGCCTTTGCTGATTATTGATCTCAAGGACTGCTTTTTTACTATCGCCCTTCACCCGCAGGATATGCGACGATTTGCCTTCACATTACCTGCGATTAACAAAGAAGCACCGGATCGGAGGTTTGAATGGACGGTTCTTCCGCAGGGCATGCGCAACAGCCCCACCTTGTGTCAGCTTTATGTCAGTGCAGCTTTGCAACCTCTTAGGAAGCAATGGCCTAATACAGTAATATATCATTACATGGATGATGTATTGTTTGCTCAGCCGATGCCTTTCACACAACAACAAGTCCAGGAAATAAGAACAACACTGGCACAATACTCTCTAGTAGTAGCTCCTGAGAAAATTCAAATAACTGCTCCCTGGAAATACCTGGGATGGTCTATGACAGAACAAATTGTTAAACCTCAAAAGCTGCAATTAAAAACAAAAATAACTACCTTAAATGATGCTCAGAGATTCTTGGGTGATTTACAGTGGTTAAAACCGATGGTGGGAATACCTAATGAACTGCTTGATGAGTTGCGTCCACTGTTAAAAGGAACTGACCCAACTCATCCGGTGTGTATTACTGACAAGCAACAGCGGGCCATTCAACAAATTATGGACTGTGTTATGCATGGACATGTTCATCGAAGGGATCCAGATTTACCCATAGATCTTACCATCTGGAAGGGCCCACAATATCTTTTGGGAGCACTTACACAATGCAAAAAAGAAACAGGGGAAACACGGATATTAGAATGGATCTCTCCCCTAATACAGCAAAGTAAGACTCTTTTTCAAAAAATTGAAATGTTAGCGGATCTGATAAAGAAGGGCAGAGAAAGGATGTTGCAGGTAGCTGGGGTAGAACCAGCTGCCATCAAGATAGCAATGAAAAAGGATACCATGGACTGGTATTTTGGTATTTGACTAATTCAGAGGAAATGCAGGAAGCTCTTTTGGGTGCATGTTGCCCTATTGAAACACACCAGCTTCGAC